>NC_139353.1:112124074-112554074 GCF_055883805.1 Amblyomma maculatum | reverse complement strand
GCATATCGCGTCGGGTGGTCCACGTCGACAGTACCGCAGAGATTGCCATAAACTGTGTACGGAAAAGGGGAATAGAGGTCAATTCCAATGCGGTTGAAGGGTCTAAGCGGGGATGTGAGAGGCTGCAGCTCCCCAGCCGAACAGTGAGCGGCAGGTTTGCGGCTTTGGCAAGTCAAGCACAATCGAACGTACCTAAGAACCGAGTTGTACATCATCATCGTCACCATCACCAGCCTGACTATACCCACTGCAGGGCAAAGGCCTCTCCCATATTTCCCCACTTAACCCGGGTCTGTGCTAGCTGCATCCACTTGACCACTGCGAACTTCTTAACCTCATCCGCCCACCTAACTTTCTGGCGCCCCCTGCTACGCTTTCCTTCCCTTGGAATCCAGCTTGTTACCCTAAGTGACCATCGGTTATCCTCGCTTCGCACTTCATCTCCTGGCCATGCCCATTTCTTCTTCTTATATTCAACTAGAATGCCGGTAACCTGAGTTATTTCTCTCCCCACTCTGCACGCTTCCTATCTCTTAATGTTACCCCTACCAGTTTTCGTGCCATAGCCCGCTCGGTTGTCCTCAAATTATGTAGAACTCTCTTGGTTAGCCTCCACGTTTCAGCCCCATAGGTGAGTACAGGCAAGATGCAACTTTTTTATTATTGATTTATTTATTTACAGAAGACTGCTGGCTTTATTGTAAAGCCTTAAGCAGGAGTGGGTGTAAAATACACTTTGACAAAAAGAAAACCTCCCTGAGGTACACGCAACTCAGCACACAAACAATACCGAAAAAAAAATGAACGACGAAAAGAAACAACATTATACAATATTAGACGACGCCTGGCGTCGAAATGAGCACTGGGGAAAAAAGAAAAATTGTTGCAAAATTGCAAAATGCTGCAAAATTGTTACAAATTCTTCAGCGACTCCGTAAATAACTCCACAGTAGAAGCCTCTGCAATATTCGCTTTGAGGACATTTCATTCCCGCACAGTACGGGGGAAGAAAGAATTCTTGTATGTTTCAGTGCGGCATGAGTATTCCTTCACTTTTAAAGAATGGTAGGATCGTGTCGAACGACCCGGGACGAGCTCAATGTACTTGCTGCTGGTAATTCCTAACTTGTTGTGAACAATCATGAACATATTGTAAAAGAAGGCTAGGTCGAGACGGCGAGGTCGTGACGGCAAGGACAGCGAAGCCTTGTCAAGCGTTTTAATCCGATCACGAACCCAGGCGCGCGCCGGAGCCAGCGCCGCGGGACGATGATGATGGTATGTACAAATGAAAGAAGAAGATCATGGTATATACAAATGAAAGGAGGTCCACAGAAGGCTCACAATATATTTAAGCCTCTCGCGGTATCTCCTGAACTGCAAAGAATCCAAATTTGCTTTCTCAAGTAGCATGGTAGGGGACGTCTGCCAGGTGTATGAATTATAAATAAATCGCACTGACTTTGTTTGAATATTTTCGAGTGTTTTAATGTTTTCTTTAGTATAAGGGTGCCACACAACAGAGGCGTATTCTAAAACAGGTCGGATAAAAGTTTTGTAAGCTAGTAACCTAATTTCTTGCGTAGAGTACCGGAGAGATCTTAAAAAGCCAAGTTTTTTCATAGCTTTATTTTTAATATTAGAAATGTGTTTGTTCCACCGTAGGTCAGAGCTAATCGTTAATCCCAAGTACTTGTAGCTGTCCACGGTAGACAGGGGATGGTTATTAATAGTATAGGCAAAACTTAATGGCCGCTTCTTCCGCGTAATAGACATTGAAACTGTTTTTTTTTAGTATTAATACTCATCTGCCACGTTGAGCACCAATCATGAATTTTAGCCAAGGCGTCATTAAGAAGAAGCTGGTCAGAAGGAGCTCGTATTTCATGATATAATACACAATCGTCGGCAAACAGCTTGATTTTGACAAGAATTTCTTTACCAATGTCATTTATAAAAATTAAAAAGAACAATGGCCCAAGTACTGAGCCTTGTGGGATACCGGAGCCTACCAAAGCTGGGCTCGAACATGCATTGCCGATTGATATGGACTGATATCGAGACGATACATATGCTTGTATCCACGTCAACAGTAGATCGTTTTTAAAGATAGTATTTAGCTTTAGCAAGAACTTTCTGTGTGAGACCCGGTCAAATGCTTTTTCAAAATCTAAAAAAGTGACATGAATTTGACACTGGTTATCAATGGCTGCGGCAAAATCCTGCATCGTCTCTAGAAGTTGGGTCACTGTAGTGAAGCCTTTGCGAAAACCGTGTTGCCGGTCGTCAATTACGTGATTGGTTTCCTGGAAGGCTGATATAGGCCCAAAAAAAATATGTTCAAGTATTTTTGAAGAAGTACACAGTAAAGATATTGGCCTATATGAGCTAAGTAGAGATGAATTTTCAGTTTTGGGAATAGGAATAATTTTTCCGTGTTTCCAGTCCTCCGGGAGCTCGGCGTTTAACAGAGACTTCTTAAATATGAGCGTTAAGTACTTGGAACACCATTCGGAATATCTCACAAGAAACGTATTTGGTATGTCATCAATTCCCGGCGTCTTTTTTGCGTCACAACTGAGAAGCAGAGAGAAAACACCTTCTTCAGTTACAGAAACATAAGTAATAGGCGGACAAGCTGAGTTAAATTAGGCTTTCTACCATCATCGTGCGTAAACACAACACAAAAGAAACGGTTGAAAGACGAAGCAATCTGTGTCGCATCAGTAATCAGTTCGCCGTCAACGACAACGCTGTACACAGGTTTCTTTTTCTTTGATAACTGCCGCCAGAACTTTGCAGGGGACGAAACAAGAAAGTTTTTCATAGATACGCTAAAGTGATACTATTTTGCTTTTTTGATACTTTGTTTTAAGTTCAAGCGCATATCAGACAGTTTAGCAGCATCAACTGCCGACTGGCTTCGCCGAAGTTTTTTGCGAACTCTCTTAATCTTTCGTCCCATGCGTACAAGTTCCCTCGTCATCCAAGGGCTGCTGGCGCGTAGGGTAATTACCCGAGTAGGCACAAAACGCGAAATCCAATTCAGAGCAAGGTTCTTAAAGAAAACCCAGAGATTTTCTACTGAGCAGTCGCAGGATCCGTAAAGAACCACAAAATCTGATAATGAAATATCAAGTAAGTCTAAAACTGCAACATCGTCAGCACGCGAGAAGTTTGGCACAACACGCATCTCTTTATTTTTATTTTTCGGAAGAAGCAATGGAATGTTTAAAGATACCATAACATGGTCAGATATGCCTTCGAAATATTGAAGTAGAGGACCGCGACGAAAGACACTGTTACTAACGGAGAAAAGATCAAGAATGGATTTCTTATCCTTTTGTATACGCGTTGCTTGCTTTACTAATTGAGTTAAATCGTGATCAAGTGCGATGTCTACAAGAAGTTCAGCTGATGTGCAGAGCGGCTCTGGAAACTGTTTGTCCCAATTGACGAGCGGCATGTTAAAGTCTCCAGCCAATAGTACATTACTTGATTGTGCTTTCGTAGTACATAAGAATTCATTTAGTTTCTCAAAGAAAACACCGTCACGTCGTGGTGGGCGGTAAAACGCGCCAAAAACAAGACTAAGTTCATTTAGAATTAGTTTACAAATTACGCATTCAATTCCTTGCACGTCAGGTAGCCTGATTACTTGGAAAGATTCTTGAAAAAGAATTGCAACACCACCACCGCGAGAAGTCATGTCTTTGCGCATAATTCTGTATCCTGGTGGTGTAATTTCTTCATCAGTGATATCAGAGCGCAGCCAGGTTTCGGTGATTATAATGATATGCGGTTTATGCGCCACTACTATACTTTCCAAATCCTCAGACTTGTTCACAATGCTCCGGGCGTTAAACTGAATACATTTTAGCGATTTAATTTGACTGTTCTCGATTCATTGGTCACTTTGTTTTCGATTCCGGCTGCCATGCTCTAGGACTCTTTCTTTGCTAGTGTCATCCCAAACAAACAGATCGTCACCAATTTTTATCTTGTTGTAGACTAGCTTAACCTTCTGACCGGCTTTTCGAATCTCTGCGGTGCTTTCCCAGAGATTCTTCCGTATCTGCCGCGTGGTATACGAAAAGTCTTCTGAAATAGAGTAATCGGTGTCTTTTAGTTTCGAGCAGTTTTTCAGTATGTTAACTTTCTCACGATGATCCATCAGCTTGATAATAACAGGTCGATGCTTGTTAGGCTGCTTGCGACCGATTCTATGAATTCTCTCGGCTGAAACAACTTTCGTGTCCATTTTGTCACAGAACACGCCTTTCAGCACACTCTGTGACAGTTCTACGTAAGTTTCATTCAATTTTTCAGGAATTCCGAACACGATTACATTATTTCGTCTGCCCTGGTCTTCTAGGTCGACGAGCTTCCTTTATAAGCCTGTAACTTGTGATTCTAGTTCCCGGCTTAAATCTCTGAATTCATTTAGAGCTGATGTGAACTCTTCCAATTTGTGCAATTTGGCCTCAATTTCGCCCAGTCTCCGTTGAATATCTTTCTGGCCTTCAAGGAGCTGGGCAGTAGCTGTTCAGTGGGTGGCCCAGGGTTGGACTCAATGTCGCCACACAGCATAAGTAGAGACAATACGAAGTCACGACCAATAAAATAAACTTCAAGCACTCTACGTGGGCATGTCAGCTGGATAAGGCACATATTATTGGATTTGATTGTAGAAACATTGCTACTAACCTGCATGAAAAACAGGAATGGATTTGACATGGTGTCGACTGGATGCCAGCTGACATGCCCACTGAAGATGGATGATGGCAGGAGGGCTTTTATATCGTGGTTCGTCGATGACGTCGATGAGGTAGCACGTGGCGACCCCCAGCAGTCACTCAGATTCGGAAATTCTTTTTCTTTTGCGCAGTCTCCGTGCTGGCATAGGCGTTCAGCGAGGATGAATTCCGTGTTCACAGCGCCGGCTTCCGCAGTCGAGACGATTAGAGCAAACTGCATGAAAAACAGCAATGGATTTGATATGGTGTCGACTGGATGCCAGCTGACATGCCCACTGAAGATGGATGATGGCAGGAGGGCTTTTATATCGTGGTTCGTCGATGACGTCGATGAGGTAGCACGTGGCGATCCCCAGCAGTCACTCAGATTCGGAAATTTTTTTTGTTTTGCGCAGTCTCCGTGCTGGCGTAGGCGTTCAGCGAGGATGAATTCCGTGTTCACAGCGCCGGCTTCCGCAGTCGAGACGATTAGGGCAAACTGCATGAAAAACAGGAATGGATTTGACATGGTGTCGACTGGATGCCAGCTGACACGCTCTTTAGCGATACCGGTAAGCTGCTAGTCATAATCTGCGAGTGCTTGCCAAATGCGCTCCACCGCAATCTTATTCTTCTTGTTATTTCCTTTTCATGGTCCGGATCTGCGGTTACTACCTCTCCTAAGTAGATATATTAGCCTACTACTTCCAGTACTTCGCTGCCTAACGTAAACTGCTGTTCCTTTCCGAGGCTGTTGAACATTACCTTAGTCTTCAGCATATTGATTTTAAAGCCTACCTCTCTAAGGTTCCTGTCTAGGTCACCAATCATTATTTGCAGTTCATCCCCGAGTTGCTTAGTAAGGCAATGTCATCAGCAAATCGCAGATTACTGAGGTATTCTCCATCTATCCTTATCCTTAACTGCTTCCATTCCAAGTCTCTGAATACTTCGTCTAAGCAAGCTGTGAATACTACTGGGGAGATTGTGTCTCCTTGCCTAACACCTTTATGGGAATTTTGTTAGTTTCTTTATGCAGAAATATGGTTGCTGTGCAGCCAGTATATATATCTTCCAGCACATTCGTGTACGGCTCGTCTACCACCTGATTTCGCAATGCCTGCATCACCGCCGAGGTTTCAACTGAGTCAACAGCTTTTTCGTAATCAATGAATGCTATGTATTAGGGCTCGTTATATTCCGAGCATTTTTTTGTCACCTGATTGATGGTATGGATATGATCGTTAGTAGAGTACCGTTTCCGAAAACCTGCTTGATCCTTTGCCGGAATGCAGGCTAAGGTTGTCCTGATTCTACTAGCGATTACATTAGTAAATACCTTATACGTAACAGACAGTAAACTGATTGGTCGGTAATTTTAAGGTCGTCAGAGTCCCCTTTCTTATGAATGAGGACAATGTTTGCATTCTTCCATGGTTCCGGTACCGTCGATGACACCTCGAACTGCGTATACAGGGTGGCCAGTTTTTCTAGCACGATATCCTCCCCGTCCTTAAACAAATCTGTAGGTATCTGATCCTCTCCAGCTGATTTCCCCCTTTTCATAGTTTCTAGTGTTTTCTTGACCTCGTACGTCATCACTGAAGGAACGTCTGACTGTTTTCCCTACCGCCAATCTCATTACGGTCCTGACTACTTTGGCTGCCGTAGAGGTCTGTATAGAACTCCTCGGCTACTTTGACTATCTTGTCCATATTCGTGATAACATTGCGCTCCTTGTCTTTTATCGCATTCATCTGGTATTTGCCGTTGCCCACTTTCTTCTTTACCGCTTTAAGGCTTCCCCGTTCTTTACAGCATGCTCAATTTTCCATGTTATACTTTCTTATATCGGCCACCTTGCGCTTATTGATTAGCTTTGATATCTCTGCCAATTCTATCTGGTCTGTTGGATTGGAAGATTTCATACTCTGCCGTTTTTTAATCAAATCTTTCTTCTCCTTAGACAGCTTACCGGTATCCCCTGTAATATATCCTACCGCCTATTTCTACAGCGCACTCAGTAATGATATCTCTGAAATTATTGCTCAATGCTTCTAATGTCTCCATTCTCGGTTAGAGCTGATTATCTATTCTGTAGCGAGATCCTGAACTCTTCTGCCCTCCCCCTCACCTGTAATTCATTGATGGGTTTCATTCTTACTAATCCGTTGCGTTACTTCTTCAGATTTAGGCTAATTCGGGACCTCACCATCCTGTGGTCACTGCATCGCACTTTCCCGAGTACCTCTACATCTTGCATAATGGTAGGGGTTGAACACATTATGAAGTTGATTTAATTTTTAGTCTCTCCGTTAGGACTTTTCCATGTCCATTTCCGGTTCTTCCGTTTGCTGAAGAAGATATTCATGATTTTTAATTTATTGCGCTCTGCAAACACAACTAGTAATACCCCCTGCTATTCCTAAAGCCAATGCCGTAGTCACCTACTGCCTGGTCTCCTGCCTGCTTTTTCCCTACCTTACCGTTGAAGTCGCTCATTAGTACAGTATACTGCGTCTTTACTTTTCGCATTGCCGATTCTACATCTTCGTAGAAGCTGTCAACTGCCTGGTCAACTGCTTTCAACTGCCTTAGCGTAAATTTACTACGCTTCACCTGAAGATAATGGTTCACGTAATGAAAAAGTCTGTATCAATTTCTTGCAGGATTTTCTCTACCGATTCATTGCAGAGGCTGAATCGGGGGGGGGGGGGGGGGTGGCTCTGATCCCAGGATTTTTTGTATGGTAGGTTGGCATTGTTTTTGGAGAAAAAAGCAGCGCCTGGTGTCACCAAATCGGCGCACATTTTCATCAAACCGGCACGGCGCGAGGCCCGCGCGGCGTCGCCTGGAAAGCTGGATAAAAACCTCCTTCCCCGCGAGAGAGAGGGCGTAGCTTTCTACGCGTCGCCGTCGCTCTCTTTCTTATCACCCTGCGATGACGCGGACTCATCAGTCTGGAATACGCCAGAAAGTTCCAGAATGTTGTACGGGTCGTGGCCAATGACGACGCGCGGCTCGACGGGGGGAAGAGAGAGCGCTATACCCAGCAAAGCTAAGAGTTTGTGCGCGCTAGCTTTGGCGCGTGCTAACAGACAGACGCGGAGCGCCCTATTTATAGAGACCGCGCCGCTTGTGTAGTCAGTCAGTCAGTCAATGTTGCGGCGTGTTCACCAGTGTTTCGACTGAACTCCCGGGGATCACCCGCTGCTGGCAAGCCCACGGATCTGCAAGGGAGCGGCGCTCATCTTGTATGGCGGCCACATCGTGACTCTTCAGGCGTCGGACTGCAACAGTGACCGGTGAACAATTTGGTGTTTGTTTATGTAACTCTCTCGTGTTTCATCTGTGTTGTAAAGCCTCTATGTTATTGAATACCTCTGTAATTGCATGCTTAGCGTTTCTTAGTCTGTGAACCTCTCTTCTATGCAATTTTAGTGTTTGTGTATTCCGTTGCATCGTCTTTTGCTGTGCATAAATTGTTTTATTTGTTACTTCTGACTCCGAACCTTACTCTGGCTTGAACCGGTGACAGCTGGGCACCAAACGGCCACCCCCTTCTGTCACTACAAGGTAGCTGAATTCCGACTGAGCTTGCCACGCAGGTCGAGGGCCTCTCCTTTGCGACCGGAACAGCTACAGCCACTCACTCTAAGGGTGTCTGGGAGTGTGTGCACCGTTAAGAGCGCATCGTTAATAATCCCTCTTAATTATTAATGGGTTGCAATTATTCTGACGTCCACGACAGGACGTTTGGTGCACTCAAGGTCAGAGGTTGGAGAAAGAGTTGGAAGAGTTTACGAAGATGTCGTAAAGAGTGTAGCCGCAGGGGACACCGGGCTGGAAAAAGACATATAGCTAAGAAATATTACTACAAGTGAGAAACGAAAATGAAATACTTCGAGCACAGGCCGAGATTCGCACTATGGTTGACATGTTTCCCTCCATGGTACTTTTACGAGGCCTTTTTACAGTGAAGCTGTATATCTCTAACTCTCAAGAATATTTTTGTGCTATTGTCGTGAGCAAAAAACGCCATGTCTTCGAGTGGGAGCCCTTCGGTTCAAAATGACTCTAATCGGTGGTGGCCTAAGGTTCGAACCGGTGTAAAACGGTTTGTTGGGTTAATGGCGCCATGTGCATAAAATTGTATTTTGAGACAAGCTTTATGATGTGTGAGGGTAACGTACCGACAACTTCTCGTCATCGAAACCATGACGAGGTTGCCACTTCCAAGGGCTTAGGATTGAATTGGCATATTGGTTTAGGTGAAATGCAAGATGCATTTATCTGTCAAATGTCTTGGCGATCACTTGAACCGCACAATAACAAAGGGAGGGAGGTCGGAGTCAACGAGGTGCTGTACCGGAGGGCTGTGGAATTCGCGTCGAAATAATGCTGGTCGATATAGCCAAGTGGACCTGCAAACAGCGCGAACGTTAGTGTAGGTAATTGGGTATAAAAGCGTAATTGGATATCATTTTAAAGGTTTTCTCTCGGAATGCCTTCAAGTGTGATTTGGAGCCACATATTTTCCTCTTATATTATAGGAAGAGTTTTGAGAATGAAACTGAAACAACTCATGACTTGGATCACCGGGATACATAACGTACTCCCGCTATACCTCAATATTTCGGCAATTTCAAAAGTCGGGGAATCGCACGTAAGCATAAAGATGATGATGCTGACTAGGCGGCTTATCCAGGGCAGAATCGCGCAAGCAACAAAGCGGACTATTCTTGTAGTGAGACTGATGATCTTCGTGGTTCAGCATGATAGTTCATCACTCAGGGTTTTCATAAACTAAATAGTCATTCAAGATTAACAGATCATACGCCACACGAGAGTTCTTTCGAAAAGGTAGAAAACGAACACTATTAGACGATTTCAATTTCCTTATTTAGCGACCGCTGCAGTCTGTCCCCGAAAATACAGCACAGGATACAACCATAGTGAACAGACTGTGGCGTGTTATGCAGGCGGAAATTTACCGCCTTGGCATGGCTTCGCGTGAAGCCATGACTTAACATGAAACGTTGATGTGTGAAGTATGAGTAAGAATGCATTAATAGCAAACGCGCGCTTAACGCGTTTCAAAAATCTGTGCTAAGGAACACATGATAAGGTTTCCGATACAATGGTAAGGGCAAGAAATACTAAGGAAGAACCTCGGACAACTGCCGTCAGGATAGACTATTTAGATAGAGTAGAATTGAACTTGAACGAACGCCACTTAAACGAAGTATTCAGTTTTACGAACTTAATGCCCTTACCGAAGCTCCATTGAATATTTCATTTTAACGCTTCCTTTTAATGAACTTCAGTTATTGCTCATTTCAGTATTACGAACATTTTCCGCGGCGCCATCTTGTGTCTTCAACGTCATACCGAGAACTTAAAAAGCGCAACCCCGCACTTTTTGTTGCATATTTTTATGTTGAGAATTGCTCTTAATTATCGCGTAAAGAAAAGTGGCCGTTACTTAGCTTCAAAGGGAATTGGATGTCTAAACTACTTTGTAACCAGCCGCATCCATAGCAGTCTTTGCACTCATAATTAGCTGTGCAGTCGTAGCCAGTCAAAGCCACATCTTCAGCCCTACTAGGCCTTTTAGCTCCAAGAATTGCGAACGTGTGCACTTGGATTAACAGTGATCTACTTGGAGAAAACGAAAGCCTTTCTCCTCAGCATAGCCGTTGTGATCGGCAAGGTTCTCGGAAGCTTCCACGGAGTGACTGAGTTCAAGACCACTGTAGTCGTTTCAAACGTGCTGCAAAAGGTTACGCATTCTTCACTTGAAAATGAGCGCAGTGACAAATAAATAGGCTCAGATAAGATTTGAACAACCTACGTTTCTTGGAGCTAATGGAAACAATATTCCACACATTTATTTCAGTTCAATGAACTTTCATTTTAACAAACATTTTCCTAAGGTCCTTGAACTTCGTTGAAATTAAGCTTCAGATAAATCTAAAGAATGTCACGCAGTAAAAACATTGAACGTGTCCGCAATACATCAAGGCACTCCCCACAGCTCTTCCTAGCAATTCAGTGTGATACGATAAGATAGCTGAGTACTAAAACGCCTGATAAGGACAGATACTGAGAAATTATTGCTCGGCAAGTGGAAAAAAACGCGAAACTAGGTGGTGTACGATCAGTTACAAAAGGCAAAATCCACCAACTTCTAAATGAAGAAGCCTGTCATGACGCGTGGGTTCCCAATTACAGCACCATAACAAAAGAGGAAAATAATCTGAGTATTACCTGCGCCTTTCCTCTCGCGTAATGTAGAACTTACACGGCGTAGGTAAGCTTTGCAAACAGAAGATTTGATCGCGACCACGAACTAAAAGTTCCCAACCCATCTCCTGCTGCGTTTGTCGCATAATTTCTGCAAATACTGAATACCACTATGCTCAACTGTTGTGAACTTGATGCAGATTTACCCATAGGAAGTGAGCGGTGGGCACGAACCTAACTTATGCCGCCCCAAATATTCGTAATCATACCCCATTGACACAACAAGAATTTTTTGCACTTCTCTAAAACCAAGAGCCGCATCTGATACCGCGAAAAACATGTTGAGGCAAATGCAATGCCTCATATACCCTCTTTTTCGCCATGGGATGACTGGCTTCAGGCTTATAAATTTCTATTAGAAAACCATTCTTTCACTTCTTAACCTACTGTGTCCCCCACCCTCCTCCTTATTCCTGGCTCTTATTCTTCGGAAGCGAATAAGTATTTAAAGCCCCGCCAGTGCTAATCGCGCGCCCCTGATCACGTCAAGTGTGCTTGTCGAGATGTTGGCTCGGCTTGCAAACTTAGGCTTCCCATCTATTCTTGTTCAGTGCTCTTTCATATTCTCTTTAGAACATTTAGAACAATATTCCTGAAACATACTGCACGCGGCTTATTATTACGAGCCGGTATCGCTTGAAAAGTGTAGCAGATATGTAGATAAAAAAATTAGACATCTCCGTTGCTTTATTTAGGATCACATTTTGCGTGGCCAAACGTGAAGCCAGCCTCTCTATCAATTTGGTGATAAGCTACGATGACGGATTCCATTCACTGGCCTTCAAATGCATTCTTTAAAGACGGCATGTGGCGCGTTTGCCCTGATGCATGGCGAGACGTGGAAACTGCACCAAAGCACGGCAAAAGCGAACTAAAGCTCCAGGGGATGCGAGGCGAAACCTCCACTCCTATATTTGAATCCGCAAAGTGTTATGATTGCTTTGGAACGTTTGTGGGACCCATGTTTTCCAGTTTAGATTGGTCAGTTCTAAGCTGCTTTGTATTCTGCTATCTTGTGTTGCTTCCTTATTTGCGGAGATTACCCTATCATCGCTCTTTAATGAGTCGGCTATAACTGATGCAGTGTAGTTCGCTGCGTTGTCTACCGTTCAACAATTTCCCTCGTTATCTGGAATCCAGTCCTGCTTTCTTTCATTCTTTTTAACTAGCCAGCTTATATGGTTCCACAATTTTCTTGCTCCGCCTCTAGAGGCATCGTGTATGTCAGCCATCCAGCGATCGCTGGACAGCTTTTTTTTACTTTGGACGATTGCCTGTGTACCAATTTCTTTTGTCGACATGATTCCCGTTTTTGGTCGATTTCCTCCTGAGATACCTGTGCTTTCTTTGCCTCTCGGTGTTCCCTTGAAGCAGCCCGTTGTTGTTCAATGGCTTCCCCGAATTTCTTATTCCACCAGCTCCGTGACTTCCTCTTTCCATTACAGTAGTTTTCTACATTGACATCCTTAATTTTCCTCCTTGTGAGTAGTTCTACCTGTTCATGATCCCAGACTTCCATGGGCTTTTCTCTATTACTTCCTCTATCTCTGCTGCTACTTGCGCTATTTGATCGTCGTCTAATTTTGCGTTTATGTTTTGTCTAAGTCCCATTTCTCTTTTCATCAAAGGCCACATCAGCCGACTAATACGTTTATGATCATTTCCCGGACTACACTACCCTTCTTCGTCTATTTCCATTTTTGTGACATTGCTATAAATTACGTGCGACATTAGACAGTAGTCAATGGTCGATTGCGGAATTGCGATTGCAATGGCCTGTTGCGGAATTCCTACGTGATTTGGCCTTCACATTTTGTTTCTCTGTTTACTATAATTAGATAGTGTCGCTCACAGAAATATAGCATTAGCTTCCCGTTACAATCCGTGCATCCATCCAGATCGTCGATGTGGCCGTTCATGTCCCCCAGCAGAATATTGTCGGCCCCGTCTCCAAACTGGCTTATATCGTCACTTATACATTCAACAAGATCCTTGTTTTCTTGCTGCATTGGTGTCCTGTTCTTTAATAAACTACCCCTAGCTATGTCCTTACGCCGGCAATTGCTCTTAAAACCCAGATATGTTCTTTACACGATGATTTTATTATATGCCAGTTTGTTCTCTGGTTAATGAGCATACCTACCCCTCCACCCGTTTTTTCCGCTCTGGTTCTGTTGCACTCTTCCCAGACGTAGCTTTCTATAAATGGCGGATCTTCTAGATCCCTGAGTTGAGTCTCGTACAGATCGTACACACCTATTTTGTTATCCCTCAACTGCTGTTCTATCTTAGCCATTTCGCTCTTTTTCTACCTCCTTGCATGCTTATGTAGCTGATCCTAGTGTGAAATCTATTTTTTGTACTTTTCTTTCTCGACCTCCTCCTTGCCATTTTTTTGGGTTCAGCCTCCGTTATTACGCTTTCTTCTGCTTCACGTCTAACTACCTCTGTGCACGGAGCCTTGGCGGACCTCTTAAAAAAGCTACAGCCCTGCCTGCCAGGCGCCAGCCGATCTCTGCTCCCACCTTTCTGTTAAAATAAATACCATCTCGCTGAAAAGCCCTGCCGAAACCTGCTTTACGTATCTCCCTGTTTATCTCCACAACTTCGAAATGCTTATCCCGGCTTAACTTTCTTACGTCCTGATTAACTGTCACCACGTCCTTTTCACGCTTTCCCCTCGATCCTAGCTTCTCCGGCACTGTGAATACAACTATCTGCGCTTGCTGTGTTATCTCTCTGATTACGTCAACTCCCTTAGCTAAACTTTTCACCACTCCTGCAGCGTCACCATTTAGGACATCATTTAGCCCCGCGGCTACTGCCACCATTATGCGCTCTGCGGAATTTTTCAACAGGCTTTTTTTACTCTCTTTCAGCACTGCCCTCATTGTCCTCCCTGGGAAGGCTCCAACTAACATTCGCTTATCGCACTTTACACGTTCCAAGATATCTCGCTTTTACCTGCTCCATGTTACAATCTCCGGCGATAAGCACCTGGGCCTTCTCTCTCCCTCTCCCAACTGTTGGCTTCTGCTTTCGGTTATCTGTGTCCTTATCTCTGGGATTTTCATTCTTCCTTACTTCGTCCTTTTTTTCCGGCTTCTTAGTAGCTGTTTCTAAATAACTGTCTCGGTTCGGATCCGACTGACCTACTTCGCTTATGTCTTCCATGCCAGTGCTGGTCCATCCACGTGGCCCGCACTGGAATGTTCGTCCTCGTTGTTTCTAAGGACAAAATACGCCTGAGCTACTTTCCTGATGCCTTCCATGCCAGTGCTGGTCCCAGCCGCGTTGCCCGCACTAGAATGTCCTTCCTCGTAGGTTCTAAGGACAAAGTCGGCCATATTTGTTTCCATTTGAGGAAGCTGTCCCTAGCAGTTTCTGGTTTTCTGCCTTAACAAACCTAGTTCCTTCTCTTGATCATCCACACTAGATACTTAACCGCCCTTTTCTCGTTCAAATCTATCCATTCGGGCACTACACAGTCAAAACGTGTTCCCTTGTGGATGACCTGCGCCTCACACTGAGTACGCTTAACATTCTTTTGATTGCACATCTTAAGCATGTATCAACTGAACTATTTCTATTACGAATTCTCAGAATTCACAAACTGCAAAAGGAAGACACAAAAACGACTAGCAAACACGCGTTAAAATAGATTCTGCGAATGCCAATAGCCTAGAAAAAAAGAATATTTATCTAAACGAAATAGTTAAAGAATGAACGCCTAGAAAACCTAGCTGCCGGCACGAAAAACCAGGCCGCTAGGACAAAGAGCTAAAATCTATTCTTTAAGCTGCACCTAACCTAACTAGTTGAAAACGAAAAAAAAGATAATAAAAGAAAGAACGCATTTATTTGACGCATTTGGAAGCTCCCGCTGCCGCCAGTCCGTCCGTTTCCGGTAGCCACCTGCAATCGGAGGAGCGATGCAACACGTGTCCGCCCCACGCGGCTGTCAAATGTCGCTTTCCCGCATTTGTGGTGCCATCTGGCTGTTTGTAGTCTGCGCCATAATTTTCACCTGTCGACCTGCTGTCAGGATACTGGACGATCCGAATGCACCCAGCAGATAAGGAGAAGACTGCCTTCATTACTGCCGATGGACTGTTTGAATTTAATCTTATGCGTTTCGGCTAATGCGATGCGCACGCACCATTTGAAAGATTTATGAATTCTATACTACGTGGACTGATTTGGGAGGTCTGTATGTGCTATCTGAATAATGTAGTAACCGTTGGCCGTACTTTGGAAGCGCACAACGACCGCCGAGTGCTGGCGCTAGACGGATTGCTCCAAGCTGGACTTGTCCTCTATTCAAAGACGTGGCATTTCGGTGAGCGACAGGTGTTGGTGCTTGGTCACCTCGTCGATGGTGTATGCGTTCGGCCTGATCCTCAGAAGACTGTAGCCGTTGCCGCGTTTCAACAACCTGCGAACGTGAAGTAGCTCCGCTGTTTTTTGGGGTTTCGCTCGTATTTTCTATGCTTCATCCCTCATTTTTCAGACATCACCTACACCCTCCCACATAAAGACGCTCCATTCCAGTTGACATCAGCAAGCGACTCATTTTCCGAGAACTGAAGTTGCTCCTACCTTCGCATCCTATGTTGCGGCCCGCCAACACATCTGCTCCAACGGAAGTGCATAAGGATGCAATTGCTATGACGACTGCGAACATATTGTTCCTTACGCCACTCGGACTCGCTGCAAGACTGAGCGGAACTTCACCATCACCGCGCAGGAATGTCTCGTGGTTGTTTCCGCCGTGCAGAAATTTTGCTGCAACCTGTACGTACGGCCTTTCTTAGCATTAAGCGACCGCCATTCTTTATGCTGGTTAATGCATCTCCGCGATCCGTCTGGTCGACTTGCTAAGTGCTTCGCCTGCAAGAGTAAGACAACACAGTTTCGTACAAGAGTGGCCGATGGCACGCAGATACGGACTGCGTCTCCCTGTTTCCACTTGCCACGAAGAAATGTGACGCGGACAACTTCGATCATCAAATCGCTGCATTATCCTAAAGCTTTTCTTAGCAACACAACGACCAACATCTGGAGCTGTTCTTTAAAGCTGCTCGGGACTCAACCTTGAACAGCAGGTTTTTAAATGTAATGGCTTGATAGACAAGAAAGCTTATTCAGACACCGGCAGTTTGTTCCTGCTGGTTGTGCCTGAAAAACTCCGTTTCTATTTTAAGATACAGCTTCGGGACACCTAGGATCCGCGACAACTTTGCACCCTACCAAGGAGCGATTCTACTGGCCTCGGATGCGCCACACGATGGACCAGAATGTGGCCAGCTGTCTTCAGTACCAGAGCCACAACGGTCCCACGGATGTAGCCCCCGGATTTCTTCACCCTGGAGCGCCGCCCAAGGCTCCTTTTGAACATTCCAACTCCACCTTTTCGGCCCTTTCCCAAAGTCACAAAAACACAATCGTTGTATTGTTGTATGTGTGTTTCATTTTACTCATTACTGTGAGACGGCTGCTCTTCCCGCCGCTACAGCGTACCAAGTTTCTCGTCTTATGCTGCATTATGTCACCTTGCGACACGGCCCCCGGATAGTTCTGATAAGTGACAGAGGATGGCAGTTGCCTGCCGATGAAACTAAAGAGCTTCTCCGGTTAAAGACACCTGATATCTGACTTTCGACACCTTACTCTCCCTCAGAAACACATGTTTAATAGAACGCCTCAGTAGAACTCTAAAACATATGCTTGCAATTTACATCGCATTGGACCATAAAAATCGGGACTATGTTCTTCCGTTCGTCGCATATGCTTTCAACGCTCCCAGACACGAGACCATGGATGATGCAGTACCCCAATTCCCCTCGAAACGCCATCGACACAATTCTCACATTTTTCACCGACGATGACCCGTGCTCAGCGGAAACTCTTTGCTTGGCTGAAGAAGCGTAGCGGACAGCCGACTGAGGGCTCAGGCATCAGAATACCGATCAAAAGCTCTCAAAAAACGACTGAGGACTCTGACATCACAAAACCGACCGCCATCACCCGATTACCTACCTCTCCGGTTACTCAGTCTGGCTTTGGAAACCTATGAGAAACCGCGGCTTACACCAGAAAATACTGGCACGCTACACTGGCCTGCACGTGATTCTAGCGGCTCGGTGAACTCAACTGCCGAATTTCACGCCTTATGGCCTCTGGACGACGTTCGGCGAAAACTAAGGTGACGCATGTCATCCGCCTGAAGAAGTGTGATTCTCGGGACAACATCTGTCTCGCCCGCAGGGCTACTTTTGGCGAAAGAGGGGCAAATGTTACTGAGTAGATGGATGTAGAGGCTGAAAAATTTTTTTGGATTATTAACAGCCATTAGATATTATGAATAAATGCGGTGATATGCGCACAGCGTTCAGGAAGGTTAGACACTTTGGCGCGACAAAAAATACGCTTCTTTTTCTACAAGCGGCGCAGGGTTTTAGTAAACCATGGCGAGGTAGGATTTGAGACAGTCCTAATTTTAGCTACACAGCGATCTATAAGTTCTAGAAGTTTAGTCTTGTACAATAGCCAGTTTACTTCCACGGTACGTTCGGTAAAGTTTAGAGTGTAATTGGCAGTGAATGATTCTAGTTCAGCTCTGATGAACGCGGTGTCGGCGGCATTGTAGCCACATATGATTTTACAACTTTCTTGGAACGGACATTCTTCTTAATTGTCAAGTGAAGCAGTCAGTCGTCGCTCAGTCCTTCTAAGTTTGTTGGCGCAGAGACCAAATCGGGAGCTCTAGTAAAAAAAGGGGTCTAAAATATTGGACGAACTGCTAGTGGTACTTGTGGGTTTATTAATTAGCTAGGTTAGATTAAAATCGGCGCAAGTACCTAGAGCCTTCCTGCACTAGGAGGATGGTTGCTTAAGGGAAGGAATACCGTTTTGACACACTATATTTGACAAACTGAAATCACCCGGTGAGAATAAGTGTGATTTCGGGTATCGAACCACTATTTTATTAAGGGCATAATGAAGGTCAGTGCAGAAAGTAGTAGGTGAGGATGGGGACCTAAACACGCGCAAAGGATAAGTTCGCCTGTTGGAAATGTAACGTGAATGCAGACTATTTCTAATGGTGAATCTACAGGGATAGCAAAGGAATTGATAGCAATTTTACGACAATAAGTACACCTGTGCCTGTTCGGAAATTGTTGTATTTGTAAAAGTTGTTTGTTTTCTCGCAATCTAGTATTTCATTTTCTCGATTTTTGCCGAGAGCCAAGTTTCAGTGAGCACAACTATATCAGCCGAGCATGCATCGATATGTGACGATGCTATGACGCATGGTAAACTGGATATCGTCAAGCGAGAAATGGACAGATTGAACATTGATATCTTGGGTATCAGCGAGCTCAAGTGGACCGGAATGGGAGAATTTAACTCCGGCGACCATTATGTCTTTTATTGTGGGCACGAATCCAAGAGAAGGAATGGGGTCGCTCTCATAGTAAACAGAAGAATGGGCACAGCAGTGATAGGGTACAACCCCAAAAACGACCGAATAGTGTCACTTCGGATCCAAGGTCACCCTTTGAACGTAACTGTTATCCAAGTCTATGCACCGACCACTACTGCTGAAGAAGCTGACGTTGAGAGATTTTATGCGGACCTACAATGCCTTTTAGACCGCACCCCATCATCAGACGTCGTTTTTCTCATAGGAGACTGGAATGCTAAGGTCGGGAGTGAAGAAATATCCGGAATTACAGGCAAGTTCGGTCTTGGTGAGCCAAATGAAGCTGGGCAGAGGCTAGTAGAGTTTTGTCAAGAAAACAACCTGACCATAGCGAATACTCATTTTCAACAGCACAAGAGGCGCCTGTACACGTGGATTTCACCGGACGGTCTGTACAGAAATCAGATCGATTATATTATTTGCCGGCAGAGATGCAGAAGCGCTATTCAAGCAGTAAAAACAAGGCCTGGGGCCGATTGTGGCACCGATCATCAGCTTCTTGTTGCCAAAATTAGGCTTCGATTGAGGAAAACGCAGAAATCTAGAAGGCATTTCAGGTATGATCTGGATCAAATTCCATTAGAATATGCTGTGGAAGTGAGGAATCAATTTCAAGAATTAGATCTAGAAGACAAAGAGCCCGAAGAGATGTGGACTGATGTTCGTGATATAATACAAGAAGTTGCTACTAAGGTAGTTCCAAAGCAAAAGAAATGCAAAAAAGCAAACTGGTTATCTGAAGAGGCTTTGCAAATAGCTGAGGAAAGGAGGATGGCAAAAGTTATGGGGGAAAGATAAAGATACAAGGTTCTCAATGCGGATTTTCAGAAAATAGCAAGGAGAGATAAGAATGCCTTCCTGAACATACATTGCCAAGCATTTGAGGACAACAGCCAATTAAGGAACACAAGAGCTCTGTATAAGACAATCAAAGATATCAAAGGAAGCTTCTGTGCCAAGCTGGGCGTGATAAAGGACAAACGAGGCAAGGACCTCACTGAAGCCTCAGAGATAAAGAAGAGGTGGCAGGAATACACAGAAGAACTGTACAAGAAGGACCCGGATGTGCAAACCCAACATAAGACGGTTGTGATTACTGATCTCGAGCCGGGCATCCTGAAGAGTGAAGTTGAATGGGCTTTAGCCAGCCTTGCTAAGAACAAAGCTAGCGGAATTGATGGTATTCCAGCTGAGTTGCTTCAAAACCTCAACCACGACGCTGTTGACACTCTGCATACATTATGTCAGAAGATTTGGACAACCCTGCAGTGGCCACAGGATTGGAGGAGGTCAGTTTACATCCCCATTCCAAAGAAAGGCAGTGCCAAAGATTGTTCCAACTACCGCACGATCGCGCTTATTTCGCACGCTAGCAAGGTGATGTTGAAAATCCTCCAAGGTAGGCTGCAGCAGTATGTGGATTGGGAGCTTCCAGACGTGCAAGCTGGGTTTCGCAGGGGCAGAGGAACTAGAGATCAAATTGCCAACCTTCGCTGGATCATGAAGAAAGCAAGAGAGTTCCAGAAACCCATTTACTTCTGCTTTATTGATTATGCGAAAGCGTTTGACTGCGTAGATCACAGCAGATTGGGGCAAGCTCTCCAAGAGATGGGAGTTCCAATTCACCTCATCTCTCTCCTCAGGAACCTGTATGAAGGGCAAGAGGCCACAGTCAGAACTGGGCATGGTCTTACTGATTGGTTTCCGATCGAGAAAGGAGTGAGGCAAGGCTGCATCCTGTCGCCCTGCCTATTTAACCTATATGCAGAGTGCATCATGAGGAAGGCCGGTCTGGACGAGTCTTCAGCTGGAGTGAAGATTGCTGGAAAACGTATCAACAACCTTAGATATGCGGATGATACCACTTTAATGGCAGAAAGTGAAGTGGAACTCAAGAGACTTCTGATGCGCGTACAAGAAGAGAGTGAGAAGTTTGGGCTTAAACTGAACATTAAAAAGACAAAGATCATGGCGTCTTGCCCTATCAAGTCCTGGAGCATCAATGGACAAGAAGTGGATGCTGTGACAGATTTTCTGTTCTTGGGCTCCAAGATTACCTCGGAAGGAGACTGCAGCCATGAAATTAGGAGACGCCTGCTTCTGGAAAAGAGAGCAATGGTTAGCCTTGACCGCCTAGTAAAGAGCAGAGACATTAGTCTGCCAACCAAGATCCGTATAACTCGTGCTATGGTCTTTCCAGTTGTGATGTATGGATGCGAGAGTTGGACTGTGAAAAAGGCTGACCGCCGAAGAATTGACGCGTTTGAATTGTGGTGCTGGCGAAGACTCTTGAGAGTTCCTTGGACTGCCAGAAGATCAAATCAGTCGATATTGTCGACCATAAACTTTGACTGCTCATTGGAGGGTCAAATTATAAAGTTAAAGCTCAGCTACTTTGGTCATCTCATGAGAAGAGAGGAGTCGCTGGAGAAAGATTTGATGTTGGGAAAGGTTGAGGGTCGCCGGAGAAGGGGTAGGCAGCGAACGCGATGGTTAGATGGCATCCTCGAGGCACTGCAGATGAAGTTATGTGATGTTAAGAAGATAGTGAGAGACCGGAAAGCGTGGTGTGACATGGTCCATAGGGTCACGTAGAGTCGGACACGACTGAACGCCTGAACTGAACTGAACTTGTTAATGACACTTCGGTCATTAGTAAAAAGAATTGATATGCAGTTTGCTTGCTTTCGATATTTAGATATATCTAAATATCGAAAGCAAGCAAACTGCATATCAAGATGGCGTTTCTGTCGGCGACAAGTTTTGCAAAGCCACCCGTAATCGCGGAACGCCCTAACAATTTTGCAACGCTTGCAGTCAATTCCATTCTTTGCGCCACAACAAATTCATCATTAGGAAAAGGTGTTACGTCTATTGCGCAGCTGCAGACGAAGTATGCGAAATCGGACCAAGTAGGAGCGCGATTACCCCAAAAAGAGACGTCACACCACCAGGTTCACCCTCCGCACTTTCAAGCTCAGCATAACTAATCGCGCTCCTACTTGATCCGATTTCGCATACTTCGTCTGTAGCTGCGCAATAGACGTACCACCTTTTACTAATGATCAATTTGTTGTCGCGCAAAGAATAGAATTGACCGCTAACCTTGCAAAATTGTTAAGGGCGTTCCGCGATTACTGGTGGCTTTGCAAAACTTGTCGCCGATAGAAAAGCCATCTTCTTTAAACGTTCTTTTTGCGAAAGTATGTATTCTCTCATTTCATTGGACGCAAACGTATCAATGACAGGTCGTGTTTTGCCATTTGCAAAGCTGCTTAACCTATGAGCCCTATGAAATGTGACTTCTGAGGAATTCAAATCGAGACACTTGGAAAGGAAATGATGGATGTGTGCTTCCGATCGAGCCCACGTTTCAGACGAATTGTCAGATACCATAAAATATTAAGTTGTCGCGTCTTGACTGGTACTCCAGCTCGTCCAGTCTGGTCGCGAGCTCAGTGCTCTCATTTGAAACTGCCTCTTGAACTGCTGCAGTAAGGTCGCTACTAGAAGGCATGTTTTCGAAAATCTCAACTGCCGCTTTTCCTATTAGAAATGTCTGAAACAGTCTCAGATAGCGCTTCATCGTTAACCTGTAGTTCAGCTATGACATTCATCATTTATTCATGTCGTGTGCCAAACTTGGATGACAAAGCAGCTATCGCGGCCATAACTTCGCTATGCTGATGCTCCACTTCTTTGTTAAGACCAGGATTTAGTTCTGCATCTCCGGAAAGTAAGAGTAACATTGCAGTAGATACACAATTGAAAAACGTGGCAGCGAGCACTTATGAACAAGGCAAGCGCAGCAAACATACATTGCTGTAGGTTTGCAAAATAGTGATTCCAATTGACTAACCTGCACAAGAAAGCAGAATACAGAAGCAGAAGCAGAGAATGAAGAACTTAGCGACCGCATAGTAGCCTCTATCCCATGGCCGCTAGAAGCGCCTCATAGATGCGTCGCTTAAATAGGTGCGGTGCAGTGCTGCCTCTGACGGATGAGTCGATGTTCCACGAGACAGAGGCGTGAAGATGATGACGTTTTTCCGTGCTGAGATAAGGCCGGTTGTTAGTTGTTGGTAGGCGTAGATCCAGCTTGATTTCCAATGCAGATGTTGGCGCCTAACACGTGTCAGTGCAAGAGAGCCGTAAGCCGTAAACAGCAAGCTGCACTAGAAAACAGAATGGAGAACTTAGCAACTGCATGGTAGCCGTTCTCCCATTCCCACTCTAGTTAGGTTATCTCGGTATGTCTGTGGGATGCTCGACTTTTGTTGCATCCATCTGTGTGTCTGCATTTCTACCATATTTAAAATGACCCTTCCCGTAGATGTCTGGCTTAGCCTTTCGAGTTGCGACCCTCCGACTGCCTCTGACTTCCCACGTATTGCGTACTCCCATAGTGAGGAGCTTCACTGTTGATGTACTCATTTGTAGTCCCGAGGCACTCTTTATTCATCGTCTAATGAGTGCTTCTAATTTTTTTCCTCTGCTCTGAGGTATAAATATGACGTATTGTTGCTTATGCAGCCTATCACATATGCCTGCACAAGTTTGATCAAGCTTTCTTCTTTGAAGCCTTGGCGCTTCAACGTTATTCTCTTGAATATGCCGAGGGCTTGTATTGCATAACCTTCCAGTTTCTTTAGTATCCTGTAGTTGTATCTGTTCTCTTTATTGTATAGCTCTAGGATTCGTATTTGGTAAACCATGGCATCCACTTCTAGCTCCGTGCCATGGGAACGAACTCCGAATAAACGAAGCATTGAGCCTTGTCAACCCGAAGCCACTCCCTCTGGTCTTCCGCGGAGCACTGGTGGAGGTTTTACGGAACTCTGAATCCACGATTCTAACGATGTATAAAAGAGAATGTATGACAGTTGACATAGAATAAGGTCGAAGTAACGGTGTGTTCCGTAAACATACGCCAGTGGAAAGTGCTCTTCTTTCGTATTTGTTTTACCAGTTTTGCTTTCTGAGCAGCAAGTTTTGTTTTCGGCGAGAGATGCACTCTACAGCAGATGGCGCGAGCATCTTGTTGCGCAGCAAGCGAAGTCAACGATGCCGACGGTGCAAGCAGCAAGCCGCGTAGGCCTAACATCTCGGCCTGGCCGGCTGCATGGTTTGCCTGCGACTTCTGTTGAAACAGTTATCATGAGCGGCGCCTTCATGTTTTGATCCGAGTTCGACGTCAGACTCGAAGTTTAAAGATGCCTGCTCGAGGGACGCTGTGGATCGTGTTTCAATGAGAGAAGCAGACGCTGCTTAGAGGCAGGCCTAACGTCCTCAAATTGCTCCTTCATGACGAGCTCGGCTTAAAGGGACAAGTGCAGCCCTTTTTGCAAAAATTAGGCTTTCAGCACAAACCCACATTTTTTTTCATGCTGTGAATTCAAATAGCAGATCGAAATTAGGCTGAAGAAAGCAGAAATAGCCTTTTTTTCAGCAGAAATACGCCGCCCGTGGGACGGGGCGAGTCGCGCCGCCGCCTGTGATTGGCCAAGACGTTCCGTGACCGGGAAGCTGCCGATGCAGCTCCTTCGCTGCGCTGTGTGCTGATCGCAGCTTTCTGGGACTTTGTGATTGTCATTACAGCAAGCCATTTCCACATAAATGACCATCAGGATTTCCACCACATGTATCCGTACCAGATGCGCCCACAAACAATGCAGCATTTTAGTTTGTAGGGAGCGTAGGTTTGGCATGAAAAGTTGCTTTGGTTAGAGTAAGCCGTTTTGAAAAGTAGTGTGTGTCATTATTAGCAGAAACTACATGACCTTCACTGAAACCCCTCCGCGCATATTTCTGGGAAGGAAGGGCAGCAAACAATGCCCTAGCCGACTATCTCCGTCTCAGGCCTCCCGCCCCGCCCGAAAGGTCATTGTTATTAGAAATGGACTCAAGGCTTGGTGTACCAAATTCTTCTTTGGATGCCAGTTGTCGTACCTTGGGGAAACGAAGAATTTTATAAAAAAAGTGAAGCAGTACACAGCTGCCACCAGACAAATGAACAATAAGCAAACAGCGGTTGCTGAGTTCTGCAATGCATGGGAGGCATTGACGGGGCCATTGTGCTAGAGACCAAGTCTAATGCGCGCAGAATGCTGTTTGAGTCATTAGACATTTAGCAGACGTAGAGAACCTTAACCTTTTATTGTACTCTCACAATACACGTTTAGTGTCATGACGGCTGACGCATGTTGAAAACCAAGCTGCAGCTCCTCCGCACCCATATCTTCACGAGAACACCATGTTCTGAAAAGTGTCTTCTCAGAGGAGCCTCGTCGTTTTCATTTCCAACTTAATTTCTATCCCCAAATAAGACAGGACTATGTAAAATGATGAGGCAGCAGCCGGTGTGAAATCACAAGGCGATATATGAACATCTTTGATGATTGCTTGCTTGGACGTATCGAAGAAAACCTCGCTCTGCGTGCTCCTTACCTGAATGCGCCTATACTCAGCTGAGTGGTACATTTCTTATCTTCCAATAAGGCTCCCGTAAGGGTTCCAGGAACATATCAGGAACGTGCCGTGCTGGAAAGGATCTCGCAAAGCCTTCACAACCTAGCTGCGACACAGCAATGGGCTCTTCTTAATCATCTGCTAGTTCGCAAAAATCATCTGCGCGTGCTGATGAGTTGTCTATGTTTAGCACAGAACCCGCTGCGCGGAGCTTTTGCGCAAAAAAAAAGAAACGAGACACACGAATACAACCATGCGCCTATGCTGTCTGCTCATCCCATCGCAAAATTGCACGCCATGAAGCAATTGCAATCAACGTTAAACCAACGGTTCACACACATATGAGATCTGAATAGTCAGAAAATAATGGAACTGCGAAGCACAAGCCTTAACTCCCTTTTCTTTCTTCAATAACCGCGGTTCTAGGAAATGGTGACTGCCCCGGCTCTTTTGTGCAAAGAAATAGAAGGAACCGCGTCATTGTTTCATGCCTTTTTGTCAAAGCCCTGTAGAAATCGCATTAGGAACAAACTGCATGTAGTCACAGTGACGAAAATGCTTCGAGTAGAATGTTTCCTTCGGTCGGCTTGAATTTCTCTCTATATACTCAGCAACGCCGCATTGCGCCTCGAGCTTTTAACACAATGGAAGACTACATCGTCGCGTGCATAGCTGTTCATGCATCCGAACACATGTAGAGTTGTGTTGTATCAGGTGCACAACACTAAGCTCACGTGTTTTGCATGCCCGCATTGCATGCATGACGAGAAACAGCGCACGCCGAAAGCTGTCTCCGTTGGCTACGTCTCCGGATCCTCACGGTGACGTCAAGACTGATGGAGAAGCGAGGTTTCTATCTCCGCTTTCCTCCTGTGTAGCAGTCGCGCGAGGCGTGGGAAATTTGAATTGCGCGCTTTCAGTCGGCGATTTGGCAGGTCTTTGATGCATAATCGAAAACATAACTTCTAAGACATGATAAAAAAATAATCTACTTCAAAAATATATAGTATTGGCACATTTTAAAACCGCTGCAGTGTCCCTTTAATGGATACGTGAGCGACGGCACATTCGCGTCAGCTTCCAACAATTTCCAAGTGCGACTGAGAATGACAAGGCGCCTGCTCGAGTTGTTCACTTGAGTGGACGTTGTGAACGGTGGGTTGACTTTTGTTTCGCTCTTACTCGGCGTAGTTGTGTGCGCATCGGTACAAGGTCTCGTTCCTGCTTTGTCGCTCTCCTCACCTGTGGAATATTTATGCCTTGACATGGCAGCCCTGAATGATATGCTTGAAACCAGGTCTTGTGTTTTAATGGGCGGAAAATATCATCGTAAGTGTTTTTGCATCCTCTCTTTGGGCGGAAAATCAAATTTTTTTTTTTGCGTCTTAATTGTGTCGAGCCGGTAGTCAAGAGCGCTTGAGGGTGCTACAGAACAAAGGGGCATATTAGCGCATGTATACTGCTTTAAGGAATCGTTGGTTTTGTCATTTGCATATTATACGCCTGCGTTCAAACGACGCATCGTTAGTGCATTGTCAGTGAAGTTACCTGCGTTAAATTTTGCCGAGCACAACTCGCTCGCTCTGTGCTAGTCTTCTGACATGCCTGCACTGATGTGTGCTGTTGCCAGTGGATATAGTTTTTTGGCATTTTTAATCAATTAGCAATGTCAGTTTCCGTGCATACATGTAACATCTGCAGCCATTCGCCACCTTCTTGCCCGATTGCCTGACTAGGTACACACGATTGCTTTGAATTGATTGCTTTTTTTTTTTACCTGCATTCTGCGGGGAAACATTTTCTTCTGTGTGCGTACCCGAACTGCCTTTTGTCGCGCCAGAGGTTTCTGAAGCGTGCTTTTGTGGTTTTCAAGCAAAAACTGCAGTGACCTCGGGAGGTCAAACTCAATTACTTTTTTATCCACCTTAGTTTGAAGTTCACTGTCTCCTTTGGAAAATTGCTTTTGTGAATTACGCATCACTGTCATGAATGAAAATTACCAATGTCTTGGTTTTCTGTCAAACAAAATTACACGTTTATGGCCCTGCTCCTGCTTCGCGCTCGTCCTTCTACCGTTTTAACTCATTGTGTTTGGCGTTAGGGGTCGATTTGTTTCACAGCCCCGAGCATGATATTGGGGAACATTTCTTAGCTATCAAACTGTTGTTACGCCTTTCCGGACGAAAATTAGTAAGCGCTCCTTCATTCATTCGTTACATCATGCGGCTAGTACATTTGCGCGTGAAAGTAAAGAACCGTCGTGTTCGCTGTGCGGAATGCATGAGAAAGCTTCGAATGCCGAAGAGTGGTGCCTAAAATTTTCGCCACAACTTTTCATGTTTGCGTATGATTTCAGTGTCTTTTTGTTTTCACTTTCTGTATTCTCATTATTCCATTCTTGTGTTATGAATGCTGTTTGGAATGGAAGGCAAATGTGTCTTTCCGTGTCCAGATACTTCATGCTGAGCCCGGCCCATTACTTGTTCTGTGTGATAGCGTTCGTTTTACAGTTTTTGTGAACGCATGTTTAAAAAAAATAGGTCTTTTATGGCTTACAATGGTATAAGTCCTCCGTTCTGTGTATGGCTAGTGTATGTTTTTACAGCCGGGCAGTAAGCACGGTAGAGTGGGATCGAAGGTTAATATTGGATTGTTTATACGGCAGCCATTGCCACTGCTGTTAGGTTCGACTGAATTTTTTAATTACAAAGCGTAAACTGCCACCACGGGCCTCGTTTTATTTCCGCTGAAAACGGTGATAGACTTCACGTGGTGGCGATGTCATGGATATTTACGGTATCACAATGTAGCAAAGCCAGAATTCAGAAGGATGGAGAGGCAGCGATCCGATGCAATTTTCTTTTGACGTCTTCGCTACTTTCCTTGCACCACCACTTCCTAAATAAAATAGCAAAATATATCTAGTTGTTATACCGCACCTTATAGGTGCTATTGCGCATACAAAATCTTACCAAATAGCGCCGTGTCGCCTGTAATATACGAACAGGGTGAAAACGCCAAAGATCAATCGCATCAGAAAGCTGCCTTTACGTCTTTGAGGACGTAAAGTATTCTTACTCGACAGAAAAGAAGTATTACACCTGTCGGCGATATGCGCTCTGTAACTGCGAAATAGAATCGAACCTAAAAGCATTGGTAAAAGCCGGGGTCAAAACGTCTCATTATAGCCGCAAATGAACGTATTTTTCGTTGTGCGCATCTGTTGCCTCTACCAAACGTAAGTTCCCCGAATATTTGGAAGTGAAAATCTACCCCCATCACCTCCCGCTGCATGCCGCAACTGAACCGTTTTTGCAAAGTGAAAATCTACCCCAAAATGAACTTCTGCGGCCACCCGCAAGTGCTCCGTGTTTATTGGGTTAAATATTTACTCTAATCCAGCGTTCTAAGCCGAACGTAGTTTAGGGATGACGTTAGAGGACGAGCCATTTACTCCGGTTTGGGTGGACTCGTGTTTAGTGTGTAATATGTCTTGTTTTAGTGAAGCATAACGTCCTGTTTGCTCAATCGTAGTCGGAAACCAACCATTTTGTGCGACAACAGGTTGTTTTGCTCCATGAAGCACGTTAGTCTGGATTGAACAACGTGTTTCATTATTTTATACGCGCATGTTTAAGGTAATGGGTCTTAGGTTTCCTAGTTTTGATGATTTGCCTGGTTTTGGTATTAGGATTACGTTTGATTACGTTTGCCGCTTTCCATTGTTAGGTAGCTAGCCTTTGGTCGAGAGTTCCTGCATGTACCCCGTTGGGGCTCTTATGGAATCATTGTCTATGTTCCTCGGGCTTTTATTGGTCTCCCCGTAGGGTCCAAGCGCTGATATTAATTTTAAGTCCTAAAAGTTTGGATCTGACCTATGTTTCTGTGATAGGCGCGTCCAGTTCTTCGTTAGTGGCTCGCTGCACTTCGGAAGGGCGCTCCTATTGGTTTCTTCCATGTACGTGTTTGCTACTTTGTCCAGTAACACCTCATCCATCCCCGGAAAGCATGTCTGGCTTTCGCTAGTCTGATTGCTGATATCGTTTTTTATTTAGTTGGGTCTAGCAGGTGCCTCCATAGACGCCAAGTCTTAGAGGGGCTCATGGACTATCAGGCCTTTCATACTGATAGGAGGGCGACTTCACGAGTCACTACGCTAGTTAAAGGTCAAATTGAAAGGCGTAGAAGAAGTACAGCTAGACATTTTAACAAGATGAAAGGAGGAACCAAGTTATTCCTCGTAAACATTTACATTACCCCGAAGCAAAAGAAAGTGAAGTTCAGAGGCCTCTTTCGCAAGGCGACCAAAGTGGCAGGAACAAACCCTTTGTTAACAGTGCCACGTAGTGGTGACAAGGCCGTTAACACCAAAAGAAGACACAGGCTTGACGATACGGAAATTAACTCTTTATTGGGCTGACTTGCGCCCGCAAAAGAACTAAGAAACTCGGCGGCGGCGACAGCAACAAACGTGCTGATCGATCGTCGAACAAAGAATGCTCGTCACACTCAGCAACGCTCAATTTAAAGGCTGCACAGAACAATCTAGATAACGTCCAAAAACGGCTACCAGCACAGGCTGGAACATTGTGTAAAGACACACGAGTGGCCAGAATCTTCGAGATAGATCTGGGTGCATCTTCCGCTACAACGAAATTGATAAAGGTGTGACTCGCGACATCGAGCATTAACAAACAAAGATTACGGAACTGATATGCGATCTAGAATCAGAGTGATAAGCCTGTATGCCGGCGGCTGTTGAAAAACAACAAATACAGTTTTGAAGGTTTAGCGGCATTACTCCCCCCTTAAAAAACATCGCCTTGATGTTCCAAAATAAAGCAACTTAAACATAAACACTGCGAAGTTTAAATACCACAGATTCTTTAACGCGCGTAATAAGGCTTCAGTCGTACATGTACAATTTCTGGGCGTGTGCGTCGCCGTTGTGATGCTGATGTTCCGTCGGGAATGACTTCATAGTCCAGTAGTCCGACGCGGCGAATCATTTTGTACGGCCCAAAGTATTGACGCAACAACTTTTCACTAAGTGCGCGACAGCGAATTGGTGTCCAAACCCACACTTGGTCTCCTGGATTGTACTCTGCGTGGCGCCGTCGTATGTTGTATCGTCGGCTGTCGGTGCGCTGTTGGTCGTTAATACGCAGCCGTGCGAGTCGTCGGGCTTCCTCTGCACGCTGTAGGTAGGCGGCGACGTTAAGGTTGTTCTCGTTGGTTACGTGCGGCAGCATTGCGTCGAGCGTCGTCGTGGGCTCCTTGCCGTACACAAGCTTAAACGGGGTCGCTCTAGTCGTCTCCTGGACTGCCGTGTTATACGCGAAGATCACGTACGGCAAGATGGCGTCCAAGGTCTTGTGTTCAGCGTCGACGTACATAGCTATCATGTCCGCGATCGTCTTGTTCAGGCGCTCCGTAAGGCCATTGGTCTGGGGATGGTACGCAGTTGTTCGTCGATGGCTTGTGTGACTGTATTCCAGGATGGCTTGCGTCAACTCTGCCGTAAACGCCGTTCCTCTGTCCGTGATGAGCACTTCTGTGGCGCCGTGTCGCAAAAGAATTTGTTCGAGAAAAAATTTGGCGACTTCTGCCGCAGTACCATTTGGTAGTGCTTTTGCTTCGGCGTAACGGGTAAGGTAGTCAGTGGCCACGATGATACACTTGTTACCCATAGACGAAGTTGGAAAGTGGCCGAGGAGATCCATCCCAATATCTTGAAAGGGCAGCTCTGGGGGCGCAATCGGGTTTAGTAGTCCTGCTGGTCTGATCGGCGGCTTCTTGCGTCGTTGGCACTCACGACACGTATTCACGTAGTGGGCAACTTCGGCAGGCAGTCACGGCCAGCAGTACTTCTCCTGGATTTGATGCAATGTGCGCGCAAGTCCGAGGTGGCCTTCTGTGGGCTCATCGTGCAACGCCTGCAGAATTTCCTGCCAGAGGGTTTTATGCACTACGAGAAGCTGCGCGGTCTTGTTGGGTGCGAAGTTCTTCACGAGGATGCCATTGCTTAACGCGAACGATGACAAATGTCGCCTGAACACAGCAGGAGGGGAATCGGTCTTTCCTTCCAAGTAATCGGCTAGAGCTTTCAGATCAGGGTCTGATCGCTGCTGGTCTGCGAATCTGCTGGCGCTTACGGGTCCCAAAAAGGCATCGTCGTCATCGTCCTTCGTGGGAGCGTCGACGGGAGCGCGGGATAAGCAGTCTGCGTCGGAATGCTTTCGGCCCGACTTATAGACTACAGTCATGTCAAATTCTTAAAGTCGTAGGCTCCATCTGGCAAGGCGGCCGGAGGGATCTTTCAAATTAGCCAGCCAGCACAGTGCATGGCGGTCGCTTACCACCTTGATTGGTCGGCCGTATAGGTATGGGCGAAACTTAGAAGTGGCCGAGATTATTGCGAGGCACTCCTTCTCGGTCGTCGAGTAATTGACTTCGGCTTTTGTGAGGGAACTGCTCGCGTAGGCAATTATTTTCTCCTGTCCGGCACTCTTCTGGACGAGAACGGCTCCTAGGCCCACACTGCTCGCGTCGGTGTGAATTTTTGTCTCGGCGTTTTCATAAAAGTGGCCAAGTAGAGGAGCGCATTGCAGGCGGTGCTTAAGTTCGTCGAAGGCTTCTCCTTGCGGCGCTTCCCATTTAAAAGGTACGTCAGGCTTTGTAAGCTGCGTCAAAGGTTCGGCGATCCGCGTAAAGTGTCTGACAAATCGTCGATAATGAGCGCACAGCTCAAGGAATCGGCGCACAGCTTTCTTGTCGGCAGGCGATAGGAATTGTGCGATTGCAGCTGTTTTCTCCGGGTCTGGTCGAATACCGTCCTTGCTAACGATGTGACCTAGCAACCGGAGTTCTTCGCAGGCGAAGTGACTCTTCTCTGCTTTTAGCGTTTGTCCCGATGACTTGATGGCTTCCAGCACTGTCTGTAGTCGTTTTAGGTGGTCTTCAATGTTTGACGAGAAGACAACAACGTCGTCCAAATATACCAAACAAATTTGCCACTTCAAGCCTGCCAGAACTGTGTCCATTACACATTTAAATGTGGCTGGTGCGGAGCAGAGACCAAATGGCATCACCTTGAACACAAACAAAACCGTCCGGTGTGATGAATGCTGTCTTCTCGTGATCTCTTTCGTCGACCGCAATTTGCCAATATTCGCTCTTCAGGTCCATCGATGAGAAGTACCTCGCATTTTGCAGAGCTGGTCGAGAGTGTCGTCAATGCGGGTAGACATCCTTCTTAGTAATACCATTCAAGCGGCGGTAATCAACGCAGAAGCGAAGTGTGCCGCCTTTTTTCTTCACCAAAACGACTGGAGCCGACCAGGAGCTCTTCGATGGCTGGATTACGTCATTACGCAGCATTTTCTGAACTTGATCGCGTATGGCCTGGCGTCCTCGCGGCGATACACGATATGGGCTTTGGCGCAGAAGGCGAGCGTGTTCGTCCGTTATAATGCGGTGCTTGGCCAGTGGTGTTGGGCGTACCTTCGGTGATAACGAGAAGCACTCCGCGTAGCTTCGAAGAGGACTGCGAATCTGGTCTTTCCTGCTGTGGGTCAATGCCGGGTTGATGTCAAATGTGGGCGGACGGAATAGGTCCGGTGGGTCTTCCAGCGTTTGGTCGTGGAAGGCGAATACATCTTTGAGGTCCGCTAATTCGTCGAGAAAAGCGATCGTCGTGCCCCTGTTGAGATGGCGGTATTCTTGAGAGAAGTTTGTTACCAGCACCTGAGCTTGACCTCTGCGAAATTTCGTGATGCCTCTTGCGATGCCGACACTTCGTTCTAAGAGCAATTGGATATTTCCTTCGACAATGCCTTCAGCGGTTTCGATGTTTGCGCTACCTACGCAGACTGCGATGCTTGATCGGGGCGGGACGGTCAATTCTTCATCGAGGATGTTTAGAGCGATGTGTTGCGTCGACGTCGTCGTAGCAGGAATGGCTTTGTCTGCTGAGAGCTTGATGAGCTTGGATCGGAGGTCGATGATAGCCCTATTTTCATTTAGGAAGTCCATGCCTAAAATCACGTCGCGGGAGCACTGCTGCAAGACCACAAAGCTAGTGGGTGAAGTACGCCCATTTACGGTCATTCTTGCAGTACATCATCCCGATGGAGTAATCAGGTTACCACCTGCGGTGCGAATTAGCGGGTCATCCCAAGCGGTCATAACATTTCTGATCTGGGAGGCTAACAATCCACTGATGAATGAATAGTCAGCTCCGGTGTCTACTAGGGCAATGACTCTGCGACCGTCGACATCATCTTCAAGGTCGCTTGTTCGCGTCCTCGCATTGCATGTGGGCCTTGGTGTGCGAACTCGGCTGCGTCGTTTCTTCGGGTCATGGCCGGGGTATAACGTTGTTACTTCGCTGGGCGGCGGTGTCGGCTTGCACTATGGTCGTGTTGTCGTCGATGTCGTCGTGTGGAGCGGCGCTGAAATGGTTGCGTCGTCGTTCGCGGTCGTCGGCGGTGGAGGATATTCGTCTTTTCGCCGTTGAGCAACCTCACCTCCAAAGGTTGCTGCCTTTAGTTTCCCCTGCGCGGGCTTGGAGACCATTTCGCGCACACTATCATCATAGTTACGCCTTGGCGACGCAAAGCGGGCCCTGTACGGCGATGGAGACCGGAACCGACGGCTTGCTGGCGCAACCTCACCGCTACGCAGATAGTTGTCGATTTCTTGCGGTCGTTCACCTGGGCGTGGTCGTCGAGTGTCGACTGCAAATCCGCGGAGACCGATTCGTCGGTACGGACAGGGCTTGGAAAGTCATCACGTCGGGGCGCAGGGCGACGAAATGCACCAGCGTAGTTCATCGCTGTTGCCTCTTGGGCTGGAACAGTCGCAGTCGTCGCTTGAGGAACGCCCAGCGCCTGCTGGACTTCCTCACGGACGACGTCCGAAAGCGTCGCCACCTGCGGTTGTTGCGATGATGGCAATAATCGGCGGAGCTCCTCTCGCACGATCTTCCGAATGAGGTCCCGAAGGTTCTCCCCGCTAGCAGATGCGCTGGGGTAGTGGCTTAAGCAGTCTGGTTGAAGTGGTCGCTCGCAGTGCCGCATCCGGGTGTTCAACGTCTTCTCGATGGTCGATGCTTCACTTTCAAATTCTTCCACAGTTCTCGGTGGGTTCCGGACAAGCCCCGCAAAAAGCGACTCTTTAACGCCTCGCATTAGGAATTTCACTCTCTCACCTTCAGTCATATTAGGGTCGGCGCGGCGAAACAGGCGTTTCATCTCCTCTACGTAGACCAGGACGGGCTTGTTTGGTAGTTGAATTCTTGACTGGAGGAGGGCCTGAGCTCTTTCTTTTTGAACAGAACTTGTAAAGGCCATCAAGAATTGTGCTTTGAATATCTCCCAATCTTTGAAAGAAGTCTCGTGATTTTCAAACCAAACTCGGGCATGTCCTTGAAGAACAAAGTAGACCTGCCTGAGTTTGGCAGCGTCGTGCCAACCGTTGAATTCTGCCACACGGTCGAAAACGTCCATCCAGTCTCCCGCATCTTCATTCTGTCGTCCATGGAAGCAGGGGGGTTCACGGGGTTGGACGAAAACAACCGGTGCTGTAGGCTGGGCCATTGTCAGCGCCGATGCCTTACGAGATCGAAGGGGGTCAGGCAGCAGACCGTGTTCGGGTTGTAGGCCTTGGAGTCGGCGGCTGGCTGGGTGACCTGTTGGTTGGTTTTCCAGGGCGACAGGAACAAGGCTGGGGTCTTCGCTTGAAGGATCACAGGCAGCACCGCCACCAGATATCACGTAGTGGTGACAAGGCCGTTGACACCAAAAGAAGACACAGGCTTGATGACACTGAACTTAATCTTTATTGGGCTGACTTGCGCCCGCAAAAGAGCTAAGCAACTCGGCGGCGTCAATAGCAGTAAACGTGCTGGTCGATCGTCGAACAAAGAATGCTGTCACACTCGGCATGCTCAATTTAAAGGCTGCACAGAATAATCTAGATAACGTCGCAAACAGCTACCAGCACAGGCTGAAACATTGTGGAAAGACACACGAGTGGCCGGAATCTTCGAGATAGATCTCAGTGCATCTTCCGCTACAACGAAACTGATAAAGGTGTGACTCGCGACATCGAGCATTAACAAACAAAGATTACGGAACTGATACGCGATCCAGAATCAGAGTGATAAGCCTGTATGTCGGCGGCTGTTGAAAAACAACAAATACAATTTTGAATGTTTCACGGCAATAGTAGGAGACGTTAACGCTAGACACCACCAAGACACCACACGATGTGTGCTGTTCGTACACCACACGATGTACGAACCTAAAGGCAGGCAACTGTAGGAGGACGCGCAAGAACTAGGACTCACCCTACACACGAACTCCGGTAATAGCCTATGTGCAGATACCTCCCCAGACCTAACCTTCTCAAAAATGCGGCAAATCTAAATTGGTATAACTCGGAGTAAAATTTTGGCAGCGACTACTTCCTCCTAGCCTCGGTTGTCGAAAAGGGGGTCAGGGGAGCGTCAACCGAAAGTAACAGAATGGGAGAAGTTCAGAGAGATACTAGAAGGATATTCACAGGAAGAATCACGAATATAGAGAAATGGACACTAACCCTCAAGCGACATGTTGTAGAGGCACCGAAAACGTTCCAAGGGGAAGACGCTCCAGAAACAGCCGATAGCAAACTACTGCACTTGTAGGAGGCCAAACAACATAGAACGCAGGCTAAAAAAGCAAAGGTGGAATCGCAACCTCAGAAGGAGGCTTGCCAGACACAATAGGGAGATCTAGGAATACGCAATCAAACTTTTACGAACAAAATTGGTGGAGCCGACGTGTATAAGTGTGAATCGCCTGGCCACGTCATCAAAATCATGACGTCACTTTGTGATGACGTCATAGTCACACGCCTTTGAAGTCGTGGTATGCTTCATTACTGATGACATCATCAATTATTTCGAAGTAAGACATACCTCTACTTATGACGTCATCACTCATTTCCAGACACGCACGACGTTCTGAACTGCTGATGACGTTATCAAACAAAACCGTTTTGGAAGGTCGGGCACAATAACGGCCGCTAGCATGAGCCAATAAAGGCTTTTGGCTCAATTCGTAAAATCTATCCTAAGCACAACTTGGCAGTGGAAATGCAGGCCCATACTAATAAAGAACGCCTGTCGGCAAGCTCATATTCAATTGCACTGCGGAAACAAGGCGGAACCGGCTACCAGTGAGCTGATCAATTGTGCCAAGTTACACCATACAACGACGTTTCTCCGTGACAATAGTCCATTGAAACTTTACAATGCTTAAACAGGCAGCAGTTGACGCGGCAGAGCGGCAACGCTCTAACTGCATCCTGTCATTCCACGCAGGTTTTGTACGAGAACCCCCCGTCATAGCCAAAAGCAGCCCACGTGCCGCCAGATCATCGGACGCGGTGCGCATGTGCCTCCCTTCCCGATTCCTCTGGACCAGCATCGCCGACATCATCGCGGACACCGAGCGCCACCGCTACCACACCGCCTGAGCTATTTAAAGCCGATACGCCCCCGGAAAGCCTTCACTAGGCACCAGTGGACGCGGCAGAGCGGCAACGCTTTAACTGCATCCTGTCATTACACACAGGTTTGTTACAACTGAATTTTCAAACCACGTCCCTCTTTTTGCTGCCGTGCCATTTGCTGCTTATTGTACATACTTCTGTGATTGAAAATGCCCACAAATGCGGAACTTGCCAAAGACGTAGATGAACTACGCAAGGAAGTTGAGGCATTGCGTAGCAGTCTCACCCTTTTCAATGACCGGTACAAAACTATGCAGCAACGACAAGAGGCTCTCGTAAAAGAAAACAAAGACTTGGCTGACATAAATGAGCAGCTCAAGCAACGAGTTTATGAGCTCGAGCAGTACTCTCGGCAGAACAACGTCGAAATAAAAGGAGTACCAGTAACTCGGGGTGAAAGCTGCACCGCGATTCTTCAGCGTATCGGTGATGAGGTTGGCTGCCCTGTTGCAGAGACTGACATTGATGTTGTACACCGTGTCCCAACAAGAAATAATGGTGAGCCTAACATAATTGCTAGGTTTCGTTCACGAGAAGCAAAGGTTGCGTTTACCTTGAAAGCGAAGAAGGCACGCTTATCCACACAATCTCTCGGATTCAGCGCTGAACTGAGCCATCCTATCTTCATTAACGACCACCTGACCCCTCACAACAAACGATTGCTGGCAAAAGCACGTAAACTAAAGAGAAAGACTGGAAGTTTGTCTGGGTGGACAACTGCCGGATCAAGGCACGAAAGACAGCAGATAGCCACGTTTTTCATATCTCCAGCCACAGTGACCTTTCTATCGTCACCTAATCTATCTAGCGTTTTCTTCCCTTAACTACGGCATCTTATTCTCTCGAAGAATTCAAATCACTTCTTCGTGACACCGCTCCTTTTTCGCAATCTATTATCCATCTGAACATGCGCAGCCTGCCTTGTCATTACGATGATTTAATAAATTTCTTAGCGCTTGCTGATCATGCATTTTCTCTTATGTCTTTCTGAAACCTGGTTCTCGCCCGCTACTGATAAACTCTTTCATATTCAAAATTACCAAGAAGAATACGCTGATCGCCACGATAGCCGTTATGGCGGGTCTGCCATTTTTATTTCTAATTCTCTAATATATCATCTCTGGCATGACATTGCATTTTCTACTGACAGTTGTGAATCTGTTTGGATAGAAGTTTACAAACCCTTCCTTTCCAACAGGAACACAATAATCGGAACAATATATCGCTCTCCTTCCTCATCCTATTCTGATTTCTGCTCTGAGCTTGACCGAATACTTACCATGCTCAATCACGAAAAAAAAAACATTATCATTATGGGAGACATCAACATAAACATTTTTGACGAAAATGACGTCTACAGCTTGAGTTATAACAACTGTTTCCTTGGCCATGGTCTACAATCACTTATCAGTTCACCTACGCGCATTATTCCCGGCGGCTCAATCACACTTATCGACCACATTCTAACAAACATAATTTCATCTCATATTGCTGGAGTGGTTGATACTTATTTAACTGATCATTTTCCTATTTTTGTTATACCGGATGGTGTTCGGAACATTAAAGAAACATTGATTACGAGACAGTCGCTTGATAACATCAAATTTGCTCAGAATATAACTCTCGCAGACACGAGCCACGTCTTGAATGAAAGTTGTCCTTATGCAGCGTTTGACAAGTTCATCAGTTTAATAACAGAATGCTTTAGCTCTTCTACAACGACTTTTAAACAGGAGAAGAAATTCTCCGTGCCTAGAAATCTATGGATTACGGGAGGGTTATTGCGTTCCATTCACAAAAAAGATAATCTTAGGAAAAAAGTTAATAAGCAGCTATTTAGCCTCGCACTTCGTAAACGCTTCAAAAAGTATTGTCACACTCTAACAGCTGTGCTTAAGACTGCCAAGCGTGCTTATTACCAAAACAAAATTAAAGCTAATGGAAACAACACGCGTAAAAACTAGGAACTAATTAAAGAGTGCTTAAATCTGGCTGCCCGTGAACCTACCATGACTAACCTTAGCGATGGAACCGACACTTTCTCAAATGCTATAGATATCGCCAATGATTTTAATCTTATCTTCAGTTCTGACACAGCTGTCGTTAACTCAGTCACCAGTGTGTACTCGCACCCCCCATTCTTTCTTCCTATACCCAACTTCTGCTAACGAAGTACTTTTAACCATTAGGCAATTAAAAAATACAGGCCCCGGGATAGATGGGATCGCCCCAGCTAAAATGAAGCTTATTGCCGAAGACATTTCACCTGTTTTGGCTCACTTAATTAACTCAATGTTTAAAACTGGTAGTTTTCCTAATCAGCTGAAACGACGAAAAGTTGCACCAGTTTTCAAAAAGCGACCGCAGTATAATAACCAACTACCGTCCCATTACTATACTACCGTTTTTCAGTAAACTGATTGAAAAATTAATTGTCATTCGGCTAACAAATTATCTTTTTAAATTCGATCTCTTAACTGCATACCAATTTGGATTTCGTCCGAACTACTCCACCAAACTTGCAATAATAGAATTCACTGACAAAATTAAACATTCCCTTGATCGTGGTTGCTTTGTTGGCGCCCTTTTTATAGATTTCACAAAATCATTCGACACAATTACCCATAACATTCTCTTTCAAAAATTAGAATGCCTTGGCGTTTCTGGTCCTGCGCTTAAACTAATACGTAGCTATCTCACTGACAGACTTCAAGTTGTTGAATTCAGTGGCACATTTTCTGAGCCTAAGCTAATTAACCGCGGTGTTCCACAGGGATCCATTTTAGGCCCTCATCTCTTCCTTATCTATATTAATGGCTTGCCAAAATGCCTCAACTACTCTAGTTCAATTCTTTACGCTGACGATACTACCATTTTTTCTCACGCTAGCGATGTTTCTGTACTAACCGCTAATTTCAAAGCTGACCTTATGAGTATTCACCTTTGGTGCCAAAATTACCGTCTACTAATAATTCCAAAAAAGACCACCTTTATGATTTTTCACTCACGCAATAAAGAGGCAGTTCCTCCTCTTCAGGTACATTTAGGCACTGACACAATCAGAATCTACTACATTTCTTGGTGTCGTCCTAAATAATCAACTAAAGTTTCTTCAGCATACCAAATTCATTAAATCTAAAGCAGCCTTCGGCATTCACGTAATAATTAAAGCCCGACATTACTTTGACCTACCTACACTTCGCATGTTGTACTTCTCCTTTATACATAGTCACCTTTCGTATTGCATATCATCATGGGGTAACACATACAACACTCACCTTTCATGTGTTCGCCACCTTCAAAATCAAGCACTCCGAATACTTACCTTCAGCCCTTACCATGCATCCGTTTTCAATTATTATCGTACACTTAACATCTGCCATTGTCGCTACAGCTTAATTTTAGGTTGGCATCAATCATCTTTAAAACGCGTAATAAACATGTCGTCATTAGTGGTTTTGAGTCATCTAAGCTTTTTAACAAAAATAACACCAGATTTGCTCAACATCATAATCTACTACTACCGAAAATCAGGACCAATTATAGGAAACAAACTGCGTACTTCTCAGGCATATCTGTTTGGAATTCACTGCCTCCTGAAATTAAAGCACAGCGTGCTATTCATTCATTTCATCGTTCAATAAAGACCTTTTTTTTTTTCTGCCTTGTTTTGTTCCACCGCCTAAAGATGTTTCTCTGGATCATAGTTTCCGTGTTTACATTTTATTTTTTCTTGTACTAATAATGCGCTAATTTCTGCAATTCGTGCATTTTTGTTTAAAGTTCCTGTTTATTTAGAATTTATTTGCACTGTTTCTCGTTTATATTGTATTATAGTTTTTCTCTGCACGCCTGTATATTTTTTCTTCACTGCCTAGTATGTTACCTGCTAATCTTTACCATTCTGTCATAGAAGGTCCCCCGGAAAGTTTATACTTCGGGACCTCCTTCTGTGATATTGATAATCCATGCACATGTACCTCACAGTGAAAATAAAGATGAAATATGATGACAGTTCAGTTCAGGCGATCGAAAACATTGCCCTCATTTGTATAACTGAAACTGTAAGAAGTAAACAAACTGTGCTCTCTGGGCTTACCCTTCTCAGCACATGGATTCTCCCAGAAAAAAGGCTCGAGAAGTCAATCACCAAAATAATGAAAGCAGTACCTATTGCAGGCCAAAATTAAATTTTAATTGTTGAGGAATTCATTTCTCAACACGTGTGATATGGACTCGTGGCAATGGCCTGCAAAGCCATGGACTTATGTATCTTATCAGAAACAACGGGCTAACTCAATGAAGCAGAAACCTTTGCGTACTATTCGAAAGGACGACATACTATTTGCAAATATTTAAAAGGACTACAAACCTCAGCCACTAATGCGGATACGACCATGGCGGAAATAAGACCAACCATCACTGAGAGCCAGAGGAAAGCTAGCCTGAGAATAGACGGCATTAAAAACTAACCGCGTAAAATGCCAGAGGACGCTGCTGTTGCGGCTCTCATGGGCTTCCCGTTTGCATGTTGTGAGAGGCAAAACTTGTAGCGTCTTGCATCGTCATCATCATTAAATGCATTGCAACAAAGCATATCGTTTGCGCATGCCACCCCTTTTGCTTACATCCTGCAAAACAAATATTGAATACTACTTACTAGACATACTCTAGGCCCGCACATAAAGAAAATATACATCCAAAGACTAAATTGAATTTATACTGCATTTATCAAAGCAGGAAATGTAGATCGGGTTACCTTGACGTTCTGTTTACAGAAGACGAAAAGCGTGCATTAGCAACCTTACGCCAAATTTCGCAAAGTGTTTGATCACATCAAGTGCAAAGGAATCTAAGAATCCCTTTTATTGTCACGTAATGGTGATAAACCCTGTAGCAACAAATAGAGACACTGGCGTAGCATTCGAATCAATCTCTTTATTGGGCGGACTTGCGCCCGCAATATAACTACGACTACCGGCGGTGGCGATAACGACAAACGTGCTTGTTGGTTATCGAACTAAGAATGCTCATTTTATTCCTCAGCGCGCAATTCAAAAGCGGCTTAGAAACATCTAGATAAAACTGTGAACAGTGACAAGTACAGCCGGGAACATTGCAGAAATGCAAGCGCGCGGCTGGGATCCTTCGAGATATATTTTATTTATTTCAGTACCCTCAGGGCCCGAGGGCATTACAGAGGGGAGTGGGGTACAATAAAAGAAAAAAAAAGGAAAAGAACAGCAATCAGTATTACAACAAATTTGAACAGTAGTATGGTTGAAACACATAAGCAAGTTACAGCAAAATAAGAATACAAATTATTAGCTATTGACATAGACGTATGAGCGAATTGTACAAGCACACAAAATATACCACGTGAGCAAAACAAACAATTTTACTAGCAGGAAGGAAACAAAGTTGCTGAAATATACCATCATACACGTAATCAGCAGCACGATTCGGGGGGAAAAAGAGAAAAAAGATTATAAAAACAGCAGATGAACTAAAAACAATAAACAAATGGCAGTGTGGGAGAATTCAATGTTCTATGTTAACATCAGATTAGCTAAAGCAGATTTAAAAGCAGAATGGTCACTCACTTCAACAACCGATGGATGAAGGCGATTCCATTGTGCTGGTGTGCTGGGGATGAATGAGTTGTAGAAGGGATTTGTTTGGCACGAAGGAATACCAACCTTATGACGGTGATCGATCCGAGGAGACATGTAGCAAGGAGGCGTAATGAATTTTCTCTTAAGGATGGGGTTATAATAGTAGATCTTACGAAATAGACAAAGACGGAATATATTTCTACGTTGAGACAGTAGTGGCAGTGATAAGCTTGATTTCATAGCAGTTACACTAGAATTACGATGATAGTTAGAGAGAATGAAACGGGCCGCACGGTTATGAATAGATTCAAGTTCATAGATTAGTGTCTCTTGATAAGGGTCCCAGATTTATTAAGCATACTCCGGTTTACTACGAACCAACGATTTGTAAAGGAGCAATTTTACAGAACTGGAGGAAAGACCAAAGTTACGACGTATGTAGCCTAGCATGCAATTAGCGTTGTTGGTTATGTGATCTATATGAGCCTTCCGTTAAGATTATGGGAAATAAATACACCTAAATATTTATAACAAGGCACAGACTCAAGGATACTATTATTAAGAAGGTATGAGGGTAATAAAGTGTTATGACGAGAGACACGCATATACTTGCATTTGTTAATATTTAGTTCTATGTTCCACCTGTTAGTCCATTCAAGGGCATGATCAATATCGGATTGAAGGAGAGCAATGTCAGAATCACTGTTAATTTCACGGTATATGACACAGTCATCCGCGAAAAGATTTATTGCTGAGCATTAGTTCTCAGGTAAGTCATTAATATATATAAGAAAAAGAAGAGGCCCTAGCACAGAGCCTTGAGGCACGCCTGATCCAACTGTAGAAGTGAAGGATAATGTGTTATTAGCAGTGACAAATTGTGAACGATCTGTTAGAAAAGAATGCAGCCACCTGAGAACGTTAGGGTCAAGGTTAAGTTTACTTAGTTTCAGAAAAAGCAGTTGATGAGAAACCTTGTCAAAAGCCTTTGAAAAATCAAGAAATATGCAGTCGACAACGGAACCCCTGTCAAGGAATGAATTTAGATCATGCGTGAAGGTTAAAAGCTGCGTTTCACAAGAAAACAACTTTCGAAACCCATGTTGACTGTCAGTAAACAAATTATTAGAATCAAGGAATGATGCAAGGTGAGAGTAAATAACATGCTCCATGATTTTACACGGAATGCTTGTTAGTGAGATTGGTCGATAATTATGTGGGGAATGTTTATCTCCGGACTTATGCAACGGAATCACCTTCCCGACCTTCCAGTCTCCCGGTATGCAGGCCGTTTGAAGCGATTGCTGAAATAGGTTAGATAGTATTATTGCGCTGTACACTTTGGTTTTAATCAAGAACTTGGAATTAATATTATCAACACCACATGATGAAGAAATGTTTTGTTTTTCGATTATTTTTTCCACACCAACAGAATCAAAGACAATAGAATCCATTGGCAAAAAGTCAGCACTGGTATATGCAGGGGTTTCAGAACGCACATATTTAGAAAACGATGAAACGAATACACTGTTAAGGACATTTGCACACTCATTTGGGTGAATTAGCTCGTCCCTAGAGTCTTTAAGGCTGATGGATGAAGTGTCGTTTTTGTTAACTAAGCTCCAAAATTGTCTATGGTTATTGATTAAGAGGGAAGGTAATGTGTCATTGAAAAATACATCCTTAGTGTGCTTGAGTGCAGCTTTATATTCAAGGGCCGCGGCCTGATAAGCAGTCCAACGTTCTTGGTAAACCGGTTAGTTTTGCAGAGCGGAAAATGCGTTTTTTCTTATTGCAAAGCCGTTTTAACGATTGAGTGAACCATGGTGATTGTCGATTAGAGGTGATGACTAAAAGTGGAACATATTTTTCACTGAGCGCAGCAACTTTTTCTTTAAACAAGCTCCAGTTTGTATTCACGCAACGATCGTGAAAGCTTGGTAAGTAATCATCTAGAAAAACATAGAGTTTATGGTTAATGGCATCAAAATTAGCATTTTAAATAGTCGCGGATACATTTTTTGTGGTTACTCTGATGAGGTACGGTGCAAGAAAATGAAAAATAAAGCAGCAAGTGATCACTTAGCCCTGGTAGGAACGATAAAGGCTGAAAAAGATCGGGCGAAGTAGTAAGAATTAAATCAAGGATGTTAGAAGTAATCGACATGATCCGAGTTGGCTGCATCACAAGCTGGGACAAGTTGAAGTCACTGCACAAACTCCAAAATCTATCGCCTTTACTGGAAAAAGGATTACAATAAGAATTTACATCACACCACACAATGTTAGGTAAATTGAAGTCGCCTAGTAAAATGAAGGGACTGTTTGGATACCGCACAGTAATCATATGGATGACATCATGAAGATCGTCGGCAAAGGTTGGTGAACTGGAAGGCGGACGATAGCAAGTACCCAATATCAATTTCTTGGACCACGTGCGAATTTCAACCAAGACTAGTTCTAAATAGGTTGTACAATGGATAGGAAAAGACAAAATAGCATCACAGACGGCGATAAGCACGCCTCCACCACACCGAGCACCCCTGTCACATCGATAAATGTTGTAGCGCTTTTGACAGTCAGAGTTCACTGCTATCAACCTCCGCAGACAGCCAGGTTCAGTAAGGCATACTATGTCGGTATCACAAGCATTGATAACAGAGCAAAGATCGTCGCGTTTTCGAAGTATGGTCCGTATATTTGTGAATAAAAATGAAAGTTGGTTACTGACGGGTAACTTTATTCCACTGCCCCTCGCGTAGTGCTAATCAGTGATGGGCTGAGCGGATGAGGTGGAAGGAATAGATAGTGCATGCATGTCATCAGAAGATTCGACCAGTGGCGTAGAGACACTGGAAAGTACATGCACGCAATCATCAAAGAGATTGTAGGTGTAACACGTTTTGTTTATGTACAATTTATTGAAGCGAAGTTTGAAGGTTAATGGTTGGGTTTTGCCAAATTCAACCAGTTTCTTCCTAGCAATGCGAGTAGCGACGGAATAGTCTTCACTAACTTCAATTTTTTCGTCCTTCAGCTTAGAACTAGCGACGAGTATTTTCTGTTTAAGCTTGTAAGACGAAAATTTAGCAATAAGTGGCCTGCATTTATTCGGAGTATACACGCCGATCCTGTGTGCTCTTTCGACCAGAATTTCGGTGGGTGGAATTTTCAAACAGGACGAAAGCATGCTAACCAGTTTTTCCTCTGACTGAGCCCAGGATTCGGATTGTGTGTCTGATAGGCCGTAGAAAAGAAGGTTGTCTCGCCGCTGCCTGTCTTCAAACTCAGCCTGCTTAGAGTGCAGTTGAGAGTTTTCAGTTGAAAGACGATCAATCGACTGCCGAAGACGCTGCAGCTCCTCCTCAACTGCCTCGAGGGTGACGGTTTTGCGTTCAACCCCTGTTAGCCTTCTTTCTATATCTGCCAGATTTTCTTGAAATTTAGCCTGTGTTTTTTTAAGATCGTCAACAGACTTGATTAAATCATTCTAATCCCTTTCCATTTTTTCAGTACGCGTGTTCACAGTTTGCAATATTGCAAGTATATCGTCCATTTGCGTAGAACCAGAATCTGACGGAGAGTCCTGCGCCCTCGATCTCGTGTTCGGCGGAGGCCCAGGGTTGAGCTCAACACCACCGGACAACATAAGCAGATGGGTTGTAACATCAAAGCATTCACTGAGCACGGAAAGCAAAACTCCCGGGCGTGGGAACAGCAGCAGACAAACGTTATTCGATTTCTTAGCGTATAGAGGTTTAACAGGACTAACCTGGACGAGGAAGCAGAGCGGGTTAGAAAACCGCTTCGTCGTGCTGTTCACACGCCCACTAAAGGCGCCGTGATCCCGCCAGCTCTTCATATAGGCAGCAGAGGGTGATGTTGCCGTCGATCCGGATCTTTGAAAGGATGGAGGGATGACCGTGAAAATCCGGGTGTCGTCTTTAATTATCTTTAATTATATCTGCCACAACAAAGAAAGTGATAAAGCCGCGTCTCGCGACAACCAGCATGAACAAAAAGGAATACAGAAGTGATCCGTGCACTAGATCCATAGTGATAAGACCACGCGCAGCGGCTGCCGAAAACGAACAAATAACAATTTCAACAGTTCCAGCCTATATTCTCCTTCAAAAAGGCGTCGCCCTTAAAAAGTAAACATGGAAAGGTAACCAAATACGAGAAATTAAAACTAGGTCCTTTAGCCCGCGTAACACGTTTTTAAGCGCACAACATGGAGTATTGCTGGGCGCTCTGCGCCGCTGTGATGTGGTTGCGCCGTCGGTGATGACTTCATAATTAAGCTGTTCGATGCGCTGAAGGACTTTGTATGGACCGAAGTACCACCGAAAGAGTTTTTTACCAACTTCGCGACGGCTCACCGGCATCCAAATCCAAACTTCCTCCCCTGGTTGGTACTCTGTGTCGCGTCGGCGCACGTTGTAGCATCAGGCGTCGGTGCATCCGAACAAGTAGTAGGGCTTTCTCTGCACGCTGCAGGTAGGTGGCGACGTCGCGGTTGTCTTCTGTCACGTGTGGCAGCATCGCGTCAAGCATCCTCGTAGGCTTCCTGTGGTAAACAAGAATGAACGCGGTCGCTCTGGTTGTTCCCTGGATGGTCGTGTAATACGTGAAGATCACGTACAGCAGGATGTTTTCAGGTATTGCGTTCGGTGTCGATATACATAGCCATCATGTCCCCAATAGTTTCGTTAAGGCGCTCAGTGAGTCCATTGGTCTGGGGATGGTACAATGGTGTATGTAGGTGACGTTTATAATTGTATTGAAGATGGTGTGCGGAAGCTCTGCCGTAAATGATGTTTTCCTGTCCGTGGTGAAGACTTCGGGCGCATCGCAATGTTGTAGAATGCGTCCTATGAAAAACTTGGCCACTTCTGGCATGGTTTAACTGGATAGGGGTTTCGCTTCAGCGTAGCGGTTTAGACAGTGGCCATGATGATTCACTTGTTACCCGCAGGTGAAGTTGGAACTAGGCCGCGGAGGTCCGTTCTAATTTCATTAAATGGTCTATTCGGTGGTGGTGTGAGCGTTAGTAGCCTGGTAGGTAGCCCGAGCTAGGTATGGGATTTAGGATCACCGACGGAATGTTTTTACGTAATGACAAAGTTAGCAGGCAACCGTGGCAAGCAGTACTTCTGGATTCACTGCAAGGTGCGTGAAAGTCCAAGATGCCCTGCTGTCGCCTCATCGTGTAGCGCCTGCAGAATTTCCTGCAAGAGGTTTTTAGGCACAACAAGAAGCTGCGCGATCCTGTTGGGTGCAAAATCCTTCTTCACGAGGACGTCATTGCTTAATGAATGACGACAAATGACGCCTGAAAACAGCAAGAGGGGAAACGGTCTTGCCTTCTAGGTAATCGTGTAGGTCTTTGAATTCAGGGTCCGAGCGCTGCTACTGTGTAAATATGCTGGCGCTTACCGGTCCCAAAAACGCATCGTCGCCATTGTCTTTCTGGAGAGCGTCGACAGGAGCGCGGTAAAGCGGTATGGGTGGGAATGCTTGCTGCCCGACTTATACAATATGGTCGCGTCTCCTTCTTGAAGGCATAGACTGTAGGCGGCCGGATGGGCTCTTTTAAATTGGCAAGCCAGTAGAGAGCATGGTGATCACTTACTACCTTGATTGGTCAATCATATAGGTACGGACGGAATCTGGAGGTGACCTTAATTATTGCGAGACACTTCTTGTCTGTGGTCGAGTAATTTGCTTCGGCTTTTGAGGGCGTCCTGCGGCAAAAACGATCACCTTTTCCACACCGGTACTGTTCGGAACAAAGACTGCGCTTGGGACCACGCTGCTTCCATCGGAATGAATTTCAATTTGGGCGTTTTCATCAAAGCGCCAGAGGACAGGAGAAGACTGTAGGCGGCGCTTAAGCTCCTCAACAACGTCCGCGTATTGTGCTTTCTATTCAAATGGAACTTCTGCCTTTTTAAGTGCATCAAAGATTCCGCGATGCGCGAAAATGTTTTAATAATTCGTCGGTAATACGCGCACTGGTCTCTTATCACCGAGCTATATACAAGCTGCAATCGCAGCGGGCTTCTGTGGGTCTAGACAAAGTCCCTCCTTTCTTACGATATGACCCATAAACAACAGCTCCTCGTAGGCGAAGTGACACTTCTCTGGTTTCAACATTAGCCCTGGCGACTTGATTTCGTTGAGCACGGTCTGCAGCCTTTCCATGTGGTCTTGAAGTTCGAGACGACAACGACATCATCTAAGTAGACCCGACGAAATTGCCACTTCTAGCCAGCGAATACAGTGTCCATTGCTCGCTGCAACTAGGCAGGAGCGGAGCGAATACCGAAGGGCACAACCTCGAACTCGAAGATGCCGTGTGGTCTGATGAACGCTCTTCTCGACGACTCTTGCGTCGCAACGACTTGGAGGACATCATATCTTATTGTTTTTGCAAAGTGTGCTGAACTAGTGACTCTGACAATCAGACACCTTCGTACCTCGCGTTTGAAAAATATACCGTGTTCGACACTGACGGAGAATAGTGGACAGAATAAACCAGTGGTTTCAATCCTTTTTCTATGAAGCGCGAAGTATTGTTGACTGTCTGTCCTAGGCTATCATCGGCTCATGCAACACTGTAAGTCACTTCGCCTCGGCGCCCACTTTTCCATGGAGGCGAAAAGTAAGGCGCACGTGTGATGTTTGATGTCAGTTCATGTTAAAGGACCCCAGGTGGTGGAAATTTCCTGACCCCTCCATTAAAGCGTCTCCCGTAGCCAGAGTTACTTTCGGACGTTAAACCCCGCAACACAGCCAAACTTTTGAGGAGGCAGGGATAACGTTAGAAAGCATGTTAATGCATCCCACCTCAGCTGTGAACGCTGTTCAGATTTTCAACTTACTCCCTACACGCTGTTTGCTGCCCCTTATAACAGTTGTGCTTATAAGTCTGGAATAACAATTATTGGAGACCAAATAGTGGCTTCGAATAAAAAAAAGCAGTGACTTCCTAAGCGAGCTTCAAAGCTTGTCATAATTGTGCTTTTCTCATGTTCCCGCACACTTCCTCAATTTACTGTTGCGACGTCTTCCAATTTGATCGACATGCCCCTTTCTACAACTCGGGAACGAGGTAGATAACCGCCTTTGGATAAGAAAAGGATTTAGAAAACAGCTCACCAATAGAATGACGATATGCACAACAAAGTATGATCTGACATTTGCTGAAGTGCGCCCCAGGTAGCACAAAGTGGGCTGTGAAGGGTGGCTGTCGAAAAAGCCCCAATGGGCCCCACTAGGAGCCGATGCAGACAGCCCTTGCGGGGCTGCCCACATTTTTCCGGCATTGTTAAAAGGGCACATCCCGCCAACTCCCCGCGATGGTCCTACTTCGGACCGATTTGGGCAGCCGCTTTGGAGGAACATTTTTTTTTATTTCAGTTAACCCCTCAGATATTGACATAGGACCAATGCGGGTTCTATAGCGTTAGCCTCACTTGGGCTTGCCCACATTATTCTCATAGGGGTCCGACTTAGGATATTGATGGAAAGCACTAGTCCAAGTTTTTCCAATCAATATTTATGCACATAATTAAGCAATTATTTTATACATGTCTGCACTTTCTAAACAGCCACAACATTAAATTTTACAATAATTCATAACATTCATCTAGCCACGATGACTTCATGTACATCTTGTTCAGGCTATGGAGATGTGTCATCTGAACCGTAATATTGTGCTGAGAGTTGCAGGCTGTCCAAAGCAACCACATAAGAGGCAATAGTTAGAAGTCAGTTCGTTTTAGTTTTTGTAGAGCAATTTGCATGAGCGCGAGAACTAAAGCCATGTAAACTTCTAATCGACTAAACATGGCAACAACTGTTCTACAAATCATCTATAATAGTAATTTAGGGCAACATCTAATGCAAATAAAGGTTGAAAACAATGATTACGCAATTGCACGCACGCCTTATAGCCCTATTACGGCCGATATGGGACCTACAGCGGTTTTCGGGGGCAGCCCCAATTGGGCTGGGTGTTGGTTTTGAACCTAAAACCAACTTGCTGTTGCACGTGCCTTCAAATTCCCCGCAAGGGACCAATTTTGGTATCATGCGTGCCCTCCCGCCTTCCAGCCCCATTACGGCCCATGTGGGATATAGAGCAGTTTTATGTTTAGTTCAGTCGTTCAGTCGTGTCCGACTCTTCGTGACCCTATTGACCATGTCACGCCACGCTTTCCGGTCTCTCACTATCTTCCTAACATCACATAACTTCATCTGCAGTGCCTCGAGGATGCCATCTAACCATCGCGTTCGCTGCCTACCCCTTCTCCGGCAACCCTCAACCTTTCCCAACATCAAATCTTTCTCTAGCGACTCCTCTCTTCTCATCAGATGACCAAAGTAGCTGAGCTTTAACTTTAGAATTTGACCCTCCAATGAGCAGTCAGGGTTTATGGTCGACAATATTGACTGATTTGATCTTCTGGCACTCCAAGGAACTCTCAAGAGTCTTCGCCAGCACCACAATTCAAACGCGTCAATTCTTCGGCGGTCAGCCTTTTTCACAGTCCAACTCTCGCATCCATACATCACAACTGGAAAGACCATAGCACGAGTTATACGGATCTTGGTTGGCAGACTAATGTCTCTGCTCTTTACTAGGCGGTCAAGGCTAACCATTGCTCTCTTTCCCAGAAGCAGGCGTCTCCTAATTTCATGGCTGCAGTTTCCTTCCGAGGTAATCTTGGAGCCCAAGAAGAGAAAATCTGTCACTGCTTCCACTTCTTGTCCATTGATGCTCCAGGACTTGATAGGGCAAGACGCCATGATCTTTGTCTTTTTAATGTTCAGTTTAAGCCCAAACTTCTCACTCTCTTCTTGTACGCGCATCAGAAGTCTCTTGAGTTCCGCTTCACTTTCTGCAATTAAAGTGGTATCATCCGCATATCTAAGGTTGTTGATACGTTTTCCAGCAATCTTCACTCCAGCTGAAGACTCGTCCAGACCGGCCTTCCTCATGATGCACTCTGCATATAGGTTAAATAGGCAGGGCGACAGTATGCAGCCTTGCCTCACTCCTTTCTCAATCGGAAACCAACCAGTAAGACCATGCCCAGTTCTGACTGTGGCCTCTTGCTCTTCATGCAGGTTCCTGAGGAGACAGATGAGGTGAATTGGAACTCCCATCTCTTGGAGAGCTTGCCACAATCTGCTGTGATCTACGCAGTCAAACGCTTTCGCATAATCAATAAAGCAGAAGTAGATGGGTTTCTGGAACTCTCTTGCTTTTTCCATGATCCAGCGAAGTTTGGCAACTTGGTCTCTAGTTCCTCTGCCCTTGCCAAACCCAGCTTGCACGTCCGGAAGCTCCCGATCCACAAACTGCTGCAGCCTACCTTGGAGGATTTTCAACATCACCTTGCTAGCATGCGAAATAAGCGCGATCGTGCGGTAGTTGAAACAATCCTTGGCACTGCCTTTCTTTGGAATGGGCATGTAAACTGACCTCCTCCAATCCTGTGGCCACTGCAGGGTTGTCGAAATCTTCTGACATATTGTATGCAGAATGTTAACAGCGTCATGGTTGAGGTTTTGAAGCAACTCAGCTGGAATGCTATCAATTCCGCTAGCTTTGTTCTTAGCAAGGCTGACTAAGGCCCATTCAACTTCACTCTTCAGGATGCCCGGCTCAAGATCAGTTATCACAACCGTCTTATGTTGGGTTTGCACATTCGAGTCCTTCTTGTACAGTTCTTCTGTGTATTCCTGCCACCTCTTCTTTATCTCTGCGGCTTCAGTGAGGTCCTTGCCTCGTTTGTCCTTTATCACGCCGATCTTAGCACAGAAGCTTCCTTTGATATCTTTGATTGTCTTATACAGAGCTCTTGTGTTCCTTAATTGGCTGTTGTCCTCAACTGCTTGGCACTGTATGTTCAGGAAGGCATTCTTATCTCTCCTTGCTATCTTCTGAAAATCCGCATTGAGAACCTTGTATCTTTCTTTTTCCCCCATAACTTTTGCCATCCTCCTTTTCTCAGCTATTTGCAAAGCCTCTTCAGATAACCAGTTTGCTTTCTTGCATTTTTTTGCTTTGGAACTACCTTAGTAGCAACTTCTTGTATTATATCACGAACCTCAGACCACATCTCTTCGGGCTCTTTGCCTTCTAGATCTAACTCTTGAAATCGATTCCTCACTTCCACAGCATATTCTAATGGAACTTGATCCAGATTATACCTGAAAGGCCTTCTAGTTTTCTGCGTTTTCCTCAATCGAAGCTTAATCTTGGCAACAAGAAGCTGATGATCGGTGCCACAATCGGCCCCAGGCCTTGTTTTTACTGCTTGTATAGCGCTTCTCCATCTCTGCCGGCAAATAATATAATCGATCTGATTCCTGTACAGACCGTCCGGTGAAGTCCATGTGTACAGGCGCCTCTTGTGCTTTTGAAAATGACTATTCGCAATGCTCAGGTTGTTTTCTTGACAAAACTCTACTAGCCTCTGCCCAGCTTCTTTGGCTCACCAAGACCGAACTTGCCTGTAATTCCGGATATTTCTTCACTCCCTACCTTGGCATTCCAATCTCCTATGAGAAAAACGACGTCTGATGATGGGGTGCGGTCTAAAAGGCATTGTAGGTCCGCATAAAATCTCTCAACGTCAGCTTCTTCAGCAGTAGTGGTCGGTGCATAGACTTGGATAACTGTTATGTTGAAAGGGTGACCTTGGATCCGAAGTGAAATTATTCGGTCGTTTTTGGGGTTGTACCCTAGCACTGCTTTGCCCATTCTTCTGTTTACTATGAGAGCGACCCCATTCCTTATCTTGGATTCGTGCCCACAATAAAAGACAATGGTCGCCGGAGTTAAATTCTCCCATTCCGGTCCACTTGAGCTCGCTGATACCCAAGATATCAATGTTCAATCTGTCCATTTCTCGCTTGACGATATCTAGTTTACCTTGCGTCATAGATCTTACATTCCATGTTGCTATGTGATACATCTCCTTGCAACATCGGACTTTCCGGTCGTTTCCCGACACATCCACAACTGAGCGTCCTTTTGGCTTTAGCCCAGCCGCTTCATTCGTCCTGGAGCTACTAGGCATCGCCCTTTGTTCATCCCCAGTAACATGTGGGACGCCTTCCAACCTGGGGGGCTCATCTTCCGGCGCCATATCATTAATGGCATTGTGACTGGCCATAGGTTTTTCTTGGCAGGAAATACTGGAGTGGGTTGCCATTACCTTCTCCAGTGAATCACATTTTGTCAGAACTCTCTGCCGTGACCTGTCTATCTTGGGTGGCCCTACACAGCAGAGCTCACGACTTCATCGAGTTTCGCAAGCCCCTCCGCCACAACAAGGCTGTGATCCATGAAGGCAGTGATCCATGTGGGCAGCCCCAATTGGGCTGGTCGTTGTTTTTGAACCTAGAGCCCACCTGCTGTTCCACGGGCGTTCAAAGTCCCCACAAAGGACCGATTTTGGTACCATGCGGGCACGCCCGCCTTCCAGCCCCATTACAGCCTATGTGGGACCTAAAGCGGTTTAGCTAAGGCTGCCTCATTTGGGCTTCACGAGGGCTTGCCCAAATTGAGCCCTTATTCATATTTCACCTGCCCTCAAGTAACCTACAAGGGGCCGATTGGAGCAGCATGTGGGTATGTCCGTTTTCTTGCCCCTCTACGGCTGATGTTGCTCCCACAAAGATTTTTAGGGGGTGGCCTTACTTCGGATCTATGAGGACTTTCCCATAAAAAGGCCACATTTAGGTTGGGTTGCCCTCAAATATCCGGCAAGGGACCCTTGTGGTCTGGATGCAGGAATGTATGGGACCCATGCAGGAGGAGCAGGGGCATGCCCAAATGAGGCTCGCCCACCTTTGCCCCATCGGGGACCGATGCAGGTTTTATGATGGTTGCCCCAGCCCCACTTGCCTACATCGGATCTACTGGGTCCCCACATTCTGTGCTACCTGGGGCGCGTTCTTGATGTAATTAAGTGCAAGAAATTTAAGCATGCGACATAGGAAATAATAGTTATAGGTCTTTAGGGAGTACGAACGGAAATAGAAAAGCAATATGTGGGAATGAGTAAACATATGAAAATATTAAGTGCCTTTGAAAAAGGAAGAACAGGACCTACGAAAGTAGTGCGCCGATAGTATGTTGACGTGCAAAGAAACATTATAGTCAAAAGCTTTGCTCAAATACTTGTTTTTTTTTTATTCACTAACATACGTAGTATCATGCTCTAAAAAGATCGTTTGTGTGACTGTCGCTATGATACTATTACTTCCAGGGAACCATACTTTTCCCATCAAATGAGTCAATGAACTGCTTTATTGTCAAGCGAATTACAATATATCATAGTGCAAATCGTCTAAGAGGCATGGCATAAACAAAAAGGGGGAACTGTTACTTTAACAAGTTCAGAAATCCTGTAGATTTGCATAAAGATATGTTTAAGTAAAGGTATTTTTGGCGGTCGTCGTCGACCGCAGTTTATGTGAAGATTTAAGAAAATTGCCTCAATCAAAGCTCTGCTCGCTTTTCGGCTGTGATCATCTTTCTGTTAGGCATTCATTTATTTTTACGAGAGATCAGTCCTGCTTTCACTACGTTCATATTTTGGAAATTTCCTTCACGCATTTTCTAAATTAGGATTGTCGTAGCTTTTCGAACTATTAAAACGTGTCACTAGCCCTATGTTATGCTTTCCATTTCCTGTGCCTACATTGTGGCCAGACATCGGGTCCCTTATTTTCCATTCACTTGATCTAAGCTATACAAAGACATCTCACATCACGGGTCGCGTAGGTGTCTCAAATATATCAGAGGTTACAGCATTGCTCAATTCCATTGCTAATATTAATCTAGATACAAGATTGTATGCATTTTGGCTGCTGATCTTGACCCCAAAATTTTCATTGTATTTACAGTATATTCATAACATAATGACGTCTATGACCCCACCGCAATAACTAAGGCTTATTTTCGATCTGTTTTGTCACGTCATCCCGGGACTGGAATGACCTACCACAGCATGCCATGCATCATAGCCACGCCATTCATTTTAAGAACGTTATCAAGACCACTGTTGTTTAACTGTCATGCAAATCACTCATGTATGCCCCATACCAAAGACCTTTGTGATGGCAAATAAATAAATAATATAAACAGGGTTGCTCACCAGATATAGAAGCATGCACATATAAAGACAGATTACACAAACTCTACTCCTACGTGGTAGAACACAATATTTAATTATATTTTCAATAAGCAACACGACTATTTCATGCAGCTTGCACAAACCAGGCCGCTAAACGGTGGTCCGCATACAATGTTGCTGCAATGGCTTTCTAAACACATTCAAGTCAACCATGTTTACCTTATTCATCAGACTCTCGCAACATTGGTTAAAACGTTTTGGAGCATAGAGAAATGCAACCGAATTTATGCCATACTAGGGTTTTCTCAGCAGGTTGATTCATTCCGGGCCCACTATACGCAACTTTGTTCAATGAAAATTTCATTTAGATTTTCTGAATTTCAATCGAACTCTCAGAGCTATTTTTACAGCAAGCATATATCCCTTCTTATCTATGTACGAGGTCATCCACATCTAGCTATTACACGATCACTGCTTTCAAAATGACGTTGCGTCTGACGCTGGAGCATATCAAAGGAAACCAATACAAGCACAGAGGGACCCGGATGTGGTGCTTCGCATGGCCGGCCAATTAGATTTACTGCGCGGACGGGTTGGACGCAATGACGCCTTGAAAGCAGTGACAATGTCATAGATAGAAGTTGATGACCTTGTACGTCACTGTTATTTCCTCAGAAGATATTCGGAGAGGCATTGAACGACTTAAGGTGTCATCCTCATGCAATAAATATTGCATACGTACAAAATTGCTGCAAATACTGTGCACTATTATTTAATTATACATCACTGCCTGCTCGTACAATCCTTACAGCACCCCACCCAACGAGTGGCCTACTGAAGAACTAGGTTCAGTCAAGAAATCTGGTGACACACAGAATCCACGCATTACTCTCACATTTGACTTCCGTTTCATGTTAAGTTTTTTCAGCGTATAATGTTTAATCAGGTTGTAGTGCACTAAAATCTAACCAGTTTTGTATTCGAAATAAGCTCGAACTTCACAATGTATTTTCATGTTTCCTAGAAGGCGGCATAGCATGTTGCTCATTTCTAAATTTTCTAAAAGCTTTTGATAATATCAGTTATTCTCAGTTGGTTTAAATATTTAGCCAACCTAATATACTCAATTTTATTATTGCCTTCGCTTGTAACCCCATCCAATTCGTTTTTGTAAACAATTATGATTCGTCATCAGTCCCACTACAATCTGGCTCACAGAAGGGTCAGTTGTTGGAATAATATTAAGGCTTGGCTGATATGTCCGAAAAGGTAGAAATAAAAAGTAAAAAACAAACAAACATGGAAGTTAGATATGGCAGCAATATGACACATGTGATATGATGTCACGTTAAGATAAGACTGACATTCACGAAAGTGAATGTAATGGGAAGTTGTATATAAATACCATGTCATGCCTATTCTTGCCATGTCTTATCATTGTTTAATGAGCCGGTCACTTGTCATTAGTCAGTAAGTTTCGGAATTCAATGTTCATGAATATGGAATCGCTGACTTTTGTTAGCTATTTAAGGGCATCAACATGGCATGTGCCTAGTCATGACTCTATAAAGTTCTCTCATGAAGCACAAAAGTGCTGAAGAGGCACCGAAAATGACTGGGAGCTAATGAAGTGCAGCCAATGCACATGAGTTTACCTTTTTCTAATGTAGATTTCTGCAGTACTCTCAAAATGTTTTGATCTAGGTGAGAAAATTCGCATACTACCTCACCTAATATCTGCTTATTCGTTGACTACTGTGTAATTTACAGCGGTCAATCACGCAGATGACATTACTTACCGACAAACTAATTTGAACAATTTATATGAGTGTCCCTCAATAAATGTGGAATTATACATATTGTAAGCATTCCATGGCTATTCTACTATCACTTGTGCCTACTATTGTTATTATCCCGCAACGCTGCTCCTGCACGTGCCTCGGTTCGCCATCAGAATAAACGCCGTACACGGCATTCCTTGCCTTGACGTCATGACCTTTCCGTCTCGACCAGGACTTCTTTCACAAGTGGTGGAGGTGCTGGGTAAAATAAGGGGGAATGTAGTGATGTGAGCGTACGTCGGCGCTGGGCCGGGTGCAGGAGGGTAAGGTGCGATAGAGTGGATAATTGTTGCCAAATCATGTTAAACTATATTGCGGAGGCCGGTGTCGTTAAAAGGTGGAAAAGAATAATCACACCCGTGGAGGCAGAAAGTGCTCAAGGCTTGCAGCTCCTCGCCGATGATTGCTCGAAGCATTGCCCGCAGTTCGAGGTGAGCAGAGGTCGGGCCAGTATCGAAGCCTTGTTTGCAATAGGGAGGACTGCAGCTGGTCGAGGTGCTGGCAGATGGTAACAATTGAATCAACACTTGAAGGAGTCTGGGCAAGTAGGGTGTTAACACCTACAGAGTAGATTCATTCAATACCGTGTACACGTTGATGTTCCGGCATGGTGTGATTATAACGCCGGAAAAGTGGAAGTACTTCCTTTATGTAAGACGCATATGATTCATAGGGACCTTGAATGCGGGAAGTGAGCTTTTTCTTCGCAACCTCAGTGGGAGCAGCCGGGTCTGCGAAATATTGTCGAAACTGCTGTTTAAAGGTGGGCCAGTTAGTGGTTTCGGGCTCGTGCTTGATGAACCAGCTCTAGGCGACCAAAATGAGATAGACAGAAGCAGTGAGAAACTTTAAAGCATCGTCCCACATTTTGTAGGCGCTGAGATTTCATAGGTGTCCAGCTAGTCATTCGCGTGTTCATCGCGAGGAGTAGCTAACAGCAACGGGTCGCGTTGTCTTGTTGCAACAGTCAAAGGGGGCGGTGAAGCCAAGGTAGAGGGTCCGGCCGTGGTGGTGTGCTATCGGTTGGCATGATGAGGGTGGCAGTTGCCACATGGCAACCGGAACGCATCTACAGCGAGAGGCAGGGTATAAATCAGCAAGAGGATCGAGTGTCACTTCCATCACTTGAGAAAGAACCTGGCCTTCTTTCACAATGTCGAAATGGGTATGTATTCACGTCAATTGTAACCAACAAGCACGAGCTACTTGATTAACAATGTTCCTTACGGATCGGTGCCATCCTACAAATACGTTGTCGCTATAGCCTACCTTATAATCTTTCATGGCATTTTCACATCGAGTCCAACATTTAAACGAAGGTTTGTGCATGTGCGCATACATTTCTTGCTCTCGAGAACTCTACTGAAAATGCCACCTACACAACAGTCGTATGCCCTCGTTTTGATTATGCATCAACTTTTGAAACCTCGGTAACATCGCATCCATAAACGAACTAGAGGTGTGTAGCGTCGAATTGTCAGAGTCACAGTTGAAATATGTCATCGGACATCAGGTGTTACGTGTATGAAAATCTAGCATCAAGCTTCAATAACTATCTACTCGTCTCAAACTTTCAGACAATTTTAGTGTGCACGAAAATACTACTACAAAGCACCCTTCAATTCTACGTTCTTAAAGTAGTCAACTTTGATATCAGCTTGCGTCAGTCCCAGTCACAAAGTTGCGGTTCCGCGCTGTGGAAAAGTGACAAGCTATCATTGTTTTCATTCCTAAAACGTGCGGCCATGGCTGGAACTACCTTCTCTAGCCAGCTACTTGCATCATCAATCCTGCGCTTTCTAGATGAACAGTAATTGCGCTGCTAGAGTCTGGCTGATATCATACTAATTCTTGGTCCTTTACACACTGATTTTATTTCAGATGTAAAGATCTCTTGTTATTGCACTCTGTACGCATATATTGTATTGCATTTTCGTGTTGAGATATTCTCACGAGCATTGCATTGTAACACGGATTCTTTTCAGATCACCTTTGTGTTGATTTCCTGGCACCAACCCATCTGTAATGCGAAAGCTCTGAGACTAAAATAGGTGAAGTGAAAATAATTTAGTTCCTAAAATTAAACAAAGTACACAAGATCAGGTGGCTTCCAAATCTCCGTAGAATTTATTCAAATATAAAACACACTTTATGTTCTTCTGGTGTCATAACGTGCAAAGGCCTTAAACGAACTGAATGCGGCGGGGTCTCTTGTTTAACACAGGAGAGAGGTTTCCCCGCCCATAATTGATTTAGACAAGGTGACTTTTTATAGTAAAGGTGCGTATAGTATGAATCCCAGAACTTTTCTGATTAAAGATTAAGATAAAACAATCAATATACTCGCACATCTTCCTTTGGCACTCTTCGTACATCTTTATATTTTAAAACACAGTAAACGTGTTTCTGTGCCTGACTTAGCTGCTCTATATTCTGATGTTATCTTTCGTATGGAAAGACTTAAAGATTACATTTGTGTATGAGGTTCCTTAATAAACGTCTGATAACTGACTTCCCACATAGCCCCATGTATTGTTCAAGACTGTCCACCACCCTATTAAATATATGCAGGGGTAGTCACACACTGAATCACACCTCTCATACCTGTATGGTCAATACGGACAAAATCTAGGGCCCATGTACTAGAGTGCTTGTGTCTAAATAACATTTGCTTATTTTACGAGGCTAGGCGTTCATTTCACCCCAAACATTTTGTGGGCTCATCAAAGTGGCAGAGCTAGACCAGTCTGAGCTTGACAGTAGTGCAGCTGAGGTGATGTAAATCCAGAAATGAGCAGCATTTGGGCTGAAATTCTAATATGGCTTTAAAACACTTTTTTGCAGAAATGTATTCTCTCCTGTCGCTAGTTTGTATTTGATTTAGTTTGAATACAATTAAACTCATTTTTGTACTGATTGCCTGAGCTAAAGTAGTGCATACGGTGGTTCTTGCAGTTCCCCCGCCAACTTGTTGCTATGTAGCCTTTATGCAGTGCCTACATAGAAACGATTTGGGTCCATGTTTTTTTTCCGAATTAGTTTTTTCACGCTATAAAATGAATTACACTGGTTAAAAGAGGCTGGCTGTTAAGGAGTAAATAATATTGCGAAAGCAATACTATGCCAGGTCTCCAGTCTTCAGCGTAGAGTGGTACGATTAGTTACGCTTTACACCACGTCACTACTGACGTCATACCAGCGCGACAGCAAGTGGGTTCTTAAGGGTATTGGGCTCGTAGCCATGCCGGGCGTTTCGCCATTCTTCCACATAACACCCCTTGATACTTTGAAAGTTACGCCAACGATTGAACTTTGCCGCCGCCGCGCTATCTCCTCGCCTCCTCCTCGCCCCTTGCGCGCCCCTTCGCTGAAGGCCGGCTCTCCGCCCGATTTCCTGAGCGACGATTGGTCTCCCTGCCGTTGCCCTTGGAAACCAACGCGCGGCCGGCGTTTTCCTTGTGTTTTCTTTTTCCTTCGCACCATTTTTCTCCTATTCTCGGCGAGCGAATATTGCGCGCTGGGCTTTTATTGCAGCGTGCAAGCTCTATGCCGTGCTGTTGCGCGTACAACTGCAGCAAGAGGCCTGAAGATGGTTATGTGGTATTCATGATACCTCAAGGCAAGCATGACGGCTTGCGCAAGAGTCAATGGATTCACAAGATTAGTCGAAGGAAGTTTATTCCTAGAAAGAACAGGGTTGTTTGCGACGTAATGCGCCTTTCTCACTCCCCCTAATAACGCGTCACCTGACGCTGCGTTTTCTATTCCTGCTTGCTCCTCAATATTTTTGCGGCGGCAACATGTTCATTGTATAAAAATAAGCTTGTCCTCTGCAGAATGCTGAATATTCTGCGAGGCTCCCAGGCTCCATCATTTCACACGCTGTCGACTTCTGTAGTCAGAAATAAGGCACTATAATCTGCTTTTTGCTGTCAGTGATAACTGTGAAATTAGAGTCTCTCGATTGCATTTGTCGCGATTATGCTAAGATCCCTGGCCTCCTTCACTAAAAATCAAAATTGGGACTTGTAGAGGAGCTAGTCTTTCCAGCTTGTACTTGTAGTGTGCGTCGGTTACTCAGGAGCAATGAATGCTGGCCCTGAAAAACGCTTTGGCAAGTAAACCCGAGGTATTGCGGGTAGTCTGCAATAGTTAGGTCGTACGGCATTTTTTTTTTCAATTCTTGAAATTGCCATGTTTCGACGCACGCGTGGGTTGAAAAGTATGCGTTCGTTTTTTCACGGATACGGCCAATGGGCAGGGGGTGTTCACATTATCACACACGCTTCACTTTGACCATGACTACTAGGCGTTGGTAGGTTACCTTCGCTTTGAAAGCTGGAGCTCTAAAAGCGCGATTCCGCGTATTCATTTATTGCGAGAAAAGGTATCCCATCGATGTCAAATCAGCCGGAATCATTGCATCAATTTTCTGTATTTACGAAACTTAAACAATCAATAATGATTATAGTTATGATGTAAAAATAGGGGAACAATTTGCGAGCAAATATTCTTTGCACTGTAACATATTACTCATTTCAATTGCATGCAAGAAGATTTTTTTTCACCTAGCCTGAGTGATTAACTCATCGCTCTATGTTCTAGCTACATTTCACTGAAGACCGGTTTGAGCCGCCAATATTACACGAACTTGAAAAAAAAACTGAGGCCCTAGGCAGTTCCATCAATTTTCTCTCACCGACCTGTCCTGAAGCAAAGGACGCCTCCTCGACAGAGACATGAACCTCGCGCTGATAATAGTCAGTTATTTCTGTGTCTTGCTCTTTTCCCACCTCCATATATGAAAAAATAAGAAAGTATAAGAATTAAAAGTCTATGTATAGTTGTCTCGTCAGATATTATGAGGTAATAGAGATATTATTGACAACGTAAGTCAATGAAAATTGAAGTATATATCAATGGGTCATGGGACGGCATCAGAATAAATAGTGATGGTTATCAATAGTGATAGCTAATGATGGTGACTGTTACGGAGATTAATAGTAAATGATAGTAATAGGCCCAAATAATGAGGTGATAGTGTTCGTTGCGAATAGTGACAGTTATGATACGTCACTTGACGGCATTAGTGGATATAGTGATAGATAGGATAGCGATAGTTAATGAATTGGCAGTTATATGCTTTCTCATTTCCGCACGTTGAAGACTTATGTGCCCCCTGTTTTTTTTATTTGACTGGTGCATTCAGTGACATTACGCTCTTTTACATAGCGCATGAGGCCCCAGCATGCTTGCCCCAGAACTTGTGTCTCGGCTATAGGGCCGACCACTTCTCCCAGTGTACCCTGCTGTCTTTTAACCACAACTTTTCTTTAAGGCATTGCCTGACAAGACTGTGACAATGAAAGGAGATCCCTGCATCGGAGGAAAAAGGAGTAAAGAACGAGTCACCATTCTTTTAGCCGCAAACATGACAGGACAGAGCGCTTGCCGCTTGTCGTCATTGGAAAGGCACAAAAGTTACGGTGCTTTAAGGACGTGCCTGCTCTTCCGGTGGAATACCGGGCTAATAAAAAGGCCTGGATGACATCGGAAATTTTTCGCGGCTGGATACAAAAGTTAGACTGACAGTTTTCCGCGAAGAACCGCAAGGTGTTAATTGTCCTTGACAACTGTAGTGAACATAACAGTGCCACCGGACTGAACAACATTGAAGTTGCTTTTTTTGCCGCCCAACACTACATCGGCCCTCCAACCGATGGACCAAGGTATAATTCAGCATGTGAAGACTAAATACCGCAGGCGCGTGCTGGAACGAATGCTACTGTGCAATGAAGTCGGTAAGCAGTACGACGTGGATCTTCTGAGCGCGGTCAACATTCTTGCCTACGTTTGGAAGAACACGCCTGCGCACCTCATCACTAACTGTTTCCGACACAGTGGCAGAAGCGTCGCCAGACGACAATGCAGATGACTGCCCGGATTTCGGAGGTGTGCTGCTGGATGCGTTGACACTTGCCGATTACATCAGCATTGATGACGGCGTTGCTACAGTCGGCTCTCTAACTGAGGAAGAAATTGTCCGGGACGTACTGCACGGCGAAGATTCGGAGGAGGAAGAGGGGCTACGAGAGGAGCAGCCTCGGCCCCCTCGCACTATGAAGGAAGCAGCAGAGGCCCTCGTTGTGTTAGAGGAATTTTGTTGGGGCACTGCAGATGGCATGCGCGCTGCTAAGCACCTGGAAGGACTGTGGAAAATAGTATCCGCGTGAGTTTCGGCGGGAAAGCAGACAAGCATTCGTGATTACTTTAAGTAATAGAGGTATGTTGAGATAAAATCGTGTATGTTTCTTTTTTGTTCTCTCGATAATTCGGACATATCTTACGGTATCTAGAAGTCCGAATTAACGAGCTTTTACTGTATACAGAAATCGGCTTGTGACGGTACTTAAGATGCGAAAAAAACGATACCGTATTTGTCGCGTAATCAACCCACTCGCATAATGAACCCACCCTTCACTTTTGCGCCCGAGAATTTGGAAAAAGAAAAAAAAACGTTAAGGCCAGCTCGCTCACATGCAAGCGATTGAGCGATCTCAGCCGCGTGCGGCAGCGACAGAGCAAAAAATTTCCAACTGGTTGGAACTGCGTCCCTCTCGTCGCTCGAGCCACCGTGGCAGCTGGGCACAAGGTTTCTGTGTCGCCGCGGCAGAAGTCGCGAGCGTTTTCGCTGCTTGTCGAAGGCGCGCGCCACTCCGTTTCGGTCTTCTCATCCACAGCTCATTTCTTGGCAGCGTGCCAAGACGCTGCGGAGCAATAACGTCAAGGCGCGGGGCGGCGCGTTTATCTTTTGTTAGCTCCTGCAGTGGCGGGGAGCGAACATGGCAGAGTGCCCGTGATGGCTTGATTGCACAAGCCTGGTTCGATATATCACGCCGCGCCCCAGTTGTCCACTGCCACAAAATCATTGGAAAGCGTGATAGCTAAATGCTGTTGAAGCGAAAAATGCTAAAAGCCAGTGTCACGATCGCAGCTGACCGCGTGCTTTCATTTATTCATACATGCAAGAATAAACGACTCTTGCAAAAAAAAGGCCATTTCTTAACGTTTGCAGCAGCCATATCTTCCACTAAGCCACGCTTACAGCACAACGATAAGAATAGCCATGTCAGCCGCCGCGCGCAGAGGGTTCACAACACCTGGAGAAAGCATCCGACGTTCTGTCTGAAAACGGGCTGAGCTGGCTTGACGCACGTGTAGCGCGTGCTACTGCGAACGAAGGCCGGGAGAGAGGAAGGAAAGAGATAGCTCGGCCAAAAAATGGGCACACCCTTGCGCTTCGCTATATCGCTTTTTCCCCCTATCGTTCCCACCGGCTCTCTGGTTCATTCGCGCACATGTCTTGCAAACTTCACGTGCTGGCACGGTGGAAACGACAATCTCAAATGGGCGTGGCGCTGCCCTATACCAGTCGTCGCCGAACTTTCCCCTCTTATTCTTTTCGCGCGTGGCTTGAAAACGTCATGCGGCAAACGGCCGAGGGTGATACGATCGTCTTTGGGGATGGCGCACTTTTCAGCGTGCGGTGCAGAGTTCGATATATGACGCGGCTTTTCTTTACTTTTACATGGGATTTTCAAGGGGATATTTCATGAGTTCGATATATCCAAAATTCGATATAGCAGGGTTCGAACGTAACAGCCTGGAAAACGCAACAGTGAGGAAGGCTCCGAAAAGGAACGAGATTGGTGCAGCTTTCACTTCAAACAATTTATTTCCGCAAAGTGACGTTAGGACTTTAAAAAATCAAGAATAGTGGACTGCCGTTTCTTTCGCTCGCTAGAAAACACCAGGCGCTTCTCAATAGCCTGGAAAGCCGCATTGCTGTCCGCGTCGCTTTGAGGTGCGACATACCTACGGAGGAGGTTCAGAGCCGCGACCGCCTCTCCAAAACTCGGATCTGACAAATCCTCGGAATCTTGTGGCTCGAGCTCGTCATCAAAATCTGCGGCTTCACTCGCAAACGAGCTCGCGACAATATCATCCATACTCTGGCACTCCGATGTCACGACTGCAGCATCCACTGCAACATAGTCGCGGTATGTGAGTTTCGTGGCACACAGCGCATCCATCGCCTCAGTGAGCTCTTGACCGCGAGAGGCTGCTTCCGACTCCCCAGCATCTGTGTCAGGAAATTCCCCTTCGCCGTCCGTGCGAAAGCCACACTGCGCAAAGCAGTGCTGTGCATTTGATGCAGCCAGTGCAGCCCACGCTGAAGCGACATAATGCATAACGTCAAGCACCGAAATGGTCGTAGGCTGCTGTCCACGATTAATACGCGCAAGACAGCGCTTCGCAACACACTTCCGGTAGGAATGCTTCAGGTTTTTTATGACGCCGGCATCCAGCGGCTGCAAATGGCTTGTAGTGTTCGGCGAGAAAAACACAAGCATGACGTTCCGAAGAAACTGCGGGTCTCTTGAGTGGGCAGCACAATTGTCTAGAAAAAGAAGAACACTCCTGCACTGGGATCCCATCTTGTCGAAGTAGTGAAGAAATTCTTCGAACAACGAACACGTCATCCATGCACGACTGTTACTTCTGTAGTGACATGGCAGCAGGCGAGTGTTCTTTAAGCACCGCGGGTTTCGATATGTGCCAATTACCCATGGCTTTAACTTACCGGAACCATCCATGTTGCAGCAAAGGAGCACCGTCAATCGCTCTTTGCTGTTTTTGCCTCCGTGACACGCTTCTCCTTTCAAGCTTAGGGACTTCGACGGTTGCACCCGAAAAAAAAGGCCCGTTTCATCAGCGTTGTAGATGTCACGAGGCGCATAGCCCTCAATTAGTATAGCAGATAGTGTGGCCTTGCAATCGTCGACTGTTGCCAAGTTCACATTTGCTGATTCACCGCTTACTGTCTTGTACGCGATGCCGTGCCTCTTCCGGAAACGGTGGTGCCCAGTCTGTCGGCGATGCCCACTGCCTTCTCGCGCAAAATGCTGCCATCAAAGTTGACGCTGGCAGCGCGAGCTTGCTTGAACCAGGTCAGAAGAGCCTCGCTGAGGTTTTCCATACTTGGCCCCATGAGCCTGCTTAGCTTTCGGGCCGAAAAGCGCTGCATTGCCTTCAATCTCGGCACGCTTTGAGACGATGCTGTTAAGCGTCGATGGTGGCAGACCAAGGTCTTTGGCAATATCAATTCTTTTCCGCGCTGGCGGCCTGTCGACATCGTTGAGTGCGTCTAGCTTTTCCTGGAGGGAAAGCGCCTTCCGCTTGCGTGACGCCATCGAAGAACGTCAGATCATGATCGTCGGATACAAAGGACAATGGTTAGTTCAACTTGTTTACGACCGGCTTTGTCGTGGACTGGTTCGACGGATGGTTGGATTGATGAAGCTGAACCCCTTGAATCGGGCGGTGGCGGTGCATGCCACCTAGCCGACGGATGGATGGATGGAATATAGGAGCGTCCCCTTTGAAACGGGGTGGTAGCAGTAGCTATCCGCCGGGGTGGCGCAGTGGTTACGACGCTCGACTACTGTTCCCAAGGACGCGGGATCGAATCCCGGCCTCGGCGGCAGCTTTTCAATGGAGGCGAAAAGCAAGGCGTCCGTGTGCTGTGCGATGTCAGCGCACGTTAAAGAACCCCAGGTGGTCGAAATTTCCGGAGTCCTCCACTACGGCGTCTCTCATAGCCTGAGTTGCTTTGGGATATCAAACCCCACAAACCAACCAACCAACCATGCTCATTTTTCACGAGGCTGACGTTCACGAGGCAGATGGCCATCTAGTGGCGGCCTCTCCAACTTACATACAGCTTCTTGAAGTTAGTTCCATAGCCAAGCCTAGCCAAGACTCTTCAAAAGTCTAAATGGTGGTCGGCGCGCGTTGCCTCAGGCGGGTTCGCGGTGACCAGTTGCGTTGTATCATGCGGTAACGTTTTCACAGCTACAACGTAAGAACGAGGATTCCAATACATTGGATCCTGCAGGAGCAATGCCGGGACCGGATGAAAGCGACAAAATAGCCGGGAAAACGCAGCAGTGAGGAACGTGACAACGGGGTTCTACTGTATCCGGGTTCGACTGTAATCTGGCTGATGATGATGTGGCACCATCAACCATTTTTTCCAACTCTGCAGAACCTCCAAACAGTCCATACAATTGAACAGCCATGACATTATAACTAGGGGTCGGACTTATCATTTTAAACCAAAAGACACTGATAAAGGTACACCAAAAGAGCATTTTAAAATGTTCGGTTTAAACCGAAAAAATGTCAGTGTCGTTTTATGCACACCGCAAACTCTCGATGACGGGAGAAAATTTCAACAGGGTTCAAATCATGGCCATGATGTGAGGCAGTGGGATCGTTGGTTTTAGTACAGTGGTTGAGCGTATTGAAGCATTGTTCATTGCCTGACGAATGGGGAAATAATGGCAGCCGTGCTTCCCGACCCTCATAAACATGTCAAGCATCCGAAGAGAGGCGCCTATGGTAAGGCAGGCACTTCGAGAGGCGAAGGGCAGACCAAAGCATTTGCAGCGTATCTGCTTCCAGGAAATCGCCAAGACCAAAGCCCGCCAGTGTCTTGCCATGTGACATTCCTCGGATACAAACTGAGAGAAGCGCATTTGTTTTTCCAAGTGATTTGATTTTTGCAAAAATTTGATCGTGATATAAATAATATTTCAGTTACTGTATTTACTCGAATCTAACGCACCCTCGATTGTAATGCGCGGCCGTTTTTCGTGACCCCCCCCCCCCCCCCTAAAAAGAAAAGCTCCGTGATTGTAACGCACACCTGTTCTCCGTGAAAAAAGAAGTACCGCGCACCTCACGCTTTCATACAGCAATACAAATTTGTCTCGTTTGGAAAAGCAAAAATTTAATCTCGATGCACTAAAGTTGCGATAACAAAAAACACACACAAAAGGCAACAGCTTATCTTACCAAGATTGTTTCCACTATGCCGGCACAATGTTCACTCGTCGTCGCTGTCAGACAACTCCTTTTGACTGTTGACGGACCAAAGCATTTCCTCCTCGGTGCAGTCCATGGCATTCGATGTACCACATTTTTTAAAGGCCTTGATGACCATGGCAGACGGTATCGTGCACCACGCATCTTTCGCCCATCCAGTGAACTCTTGCAGCGAGGCACGCTTCATTCTGTTGCTGGGAGTGAATTCATGGCAGCCACTCACAAGCCATTCGGTGTAGAGCGCCCGAATCCTATCTTTAACCGGCTTGTTCAAGCAAACATCGAGCTGCTGGAGCTGCGATGTCATGCCGCCGGGTATCACGACAAGGTCGGTGTGGCACGCAGCGAGCTTGTCCTTGATGCGTTGGTCGAGCTGGCACTTGAAAGCGTCGAGCACAAGCATCGCACGCAGGCCCAAACTGCCGCCTGGTCTCTTGCGCCAGACGTGACCGATCCAGTCGGCGACCAAGTACGTTGTCATCCAACTTTTTTCATTGGCGCGCACAATCACGCCACTCGGAAATAAGATCCCTTTCGCGAGCATCTTGCGCCTGAATATAAGATATGGGGGCAGCTTGTGTCCATCTGCGGTGCAACAAAGCATTGCGGTGACGCGTGTTTTTTCGTGGCCGGAAGACAACACGCGCACTTGCTTCGCCCCCTTCTTTTCAACGGTTGTGGTGGCAGGCATGTCAAAGTAGAGCGGAGTCTGATCGGAATTTCCAATCTGGCCGAGGTGGTAGTCGTTCTTGCGGCGCAAACTCAAAACGAACCGCTGAAAACTGTGCAGCTTTTCTTCGTATTCTTCAGGCAACTTCTGGCATATCCCCGTCCACCTTCGAACAGAAAAGCCTTTTCTCTTCATAAACTTTGACAGCCAGCACCTGTTCGCTTTGAAGTCGCTCCGCGTTAGCCCTGTTTGTAGGGATAGCTGCATCGGCCGGACTTTGAGCAGGTCAGTCGTCACAGGCCGCTGCGCCGCTCGCTGCTCTTGAGCATATTCGGCGAGCCGCTCCTCTGTTTCGACGAATCAGCCCTGCTTCGGTCCACTGAAACCCTTTCGTGTAGCCTTGCTGCCAAAAATCTTTTCCTTCTGCTTGCGCCAGTCCTGCACGCATATTTCCGGAACTCCGAATGCGTGAGATGCGGCCCAATTTCCGTTAGTCTCTGCACACACGATGACTTTCCCTTTAAATGCGGCATCATGATGAACTCGACACATCTTCGCTGTCGGCACGTCTATACTGGTCGGCCAATTGCAGAAAACGGGTAGACTAACCAAAGCACATCTACCACATCACACGAAGGACACTACTGCAGCTAGGCATAGACAGCTAGGCCAGCTAGTAGGCTCGAAGTGTGTACCAGGCGGCCATTTTGAAATGCCGATGGCGATATGATATCGGAGATTTAGGGTCATACTCGATTCTAGCGCGCACCCAACTTTTGGACACAATATATTTTGGTGCAGCGGTGGCGTAGCGGTAGAACATCCGCCTCGCATGCAAGAGGACCGGGGTTCAAATCCCGGTGTCACGCAATTCTCCACCGAATAAAAAAAAAATCCGCGTGTTGATGGAATTGCATACACAGGTGTGGGTGCGACCTGATGCCGGTGAACACCTCCGGCAACGCACTCCCTCACCAGAACAGGAGTTGGCCACCCTGGTGCAGTAATTGGCCACAACCTCCTATGATAAGCTCCATAAAACCCCGGCCCTCAGTCACCAGCGGCTGCAGAACAACTGACCACGGCGGCGGTCAGACCTGTGACGCAGCAGGGGGTGCTAAGAAAGCCTGGCTCCGCTGGACAGGCCGCCATTGGAAACTGACCCTGGCAACGTTTAATTCTAGAACCCTTGCTAGTGAAGCTAGTTTAGCAGTGCTGTTAGAGGAACTAGAGGCATGAAATGGGATGTCATAGGGCTTAGTGAGGTTAGGAGGCCGAATGAGGCATATACTGTACTGAAGGATGGGCATGTACTGTGCTATCGAGGTTTACCAGAGAGGCGACAACTAGGAGTAGGTTTCCTTGTCAATAAGTATATAGCGGCTAATATAGATGAATTCTATAGTATTAATGAGAGGGTTGCAGGCATCGTAATTAGGCTTAATAAGCAGTATAAACTGAAGGTTGTACAGGCCTATGCACCTACATGTAGTTATGATGACCAGGCAGTTGAAAGCTTCTATGAAGATGTAGTATCGGCAATGCGAAAAGTAAAAACGCAGTATACTGTACTAATGGGCGACTTCAATGCCAAGGTAGGGAAAAAACAGGCAGTAGACAAGGCAGTAGGTGACTATGGCATTGGTTCTAGGAATAGCAGGGGGGAGTTACTAGTTGAGTTTGCAGAGCGCAATAACTTAAGAATCATGAATACCTTCTTCAGCAAACGGAAGAACCGGAAATGGACATGGAAAAGTCCTAACGGAGAGACTAAAAATGAAATCGACTTCATAATGTGTTCAACCCCCGCCATTGTGCAGGATGTAGAGGTAATCGGGAAAGTGCGATGCAGTGACCACAGGATGGTGAGGTTCCAAATTAGCCTAAATCTGAAGAAAGAACCCAATAGATTAGTAAGAAAGAAACCCATCAACGAATTAGCGGTGAGGGGGAGGGCAGGAGAGTTCAGGATCTCGCTACAGAATAGGTATTCAGCTCTAACTGAGGATGGCAACATTACCCTAGAGGCAAGGAACAATAATTTCAGAAATATCATTACTGAGTGCGCGGTAGAGGTAGGCGGTAGGATAGTTAGAGAGGATACCGGTAAGCTGTCTAAGGAGACGAAAGATTTCATTAAGAAACACCAGAGTATGAAAGCTTCCAATCCAACAGACCAGATCGAATTGGCCGAGATATCAAAGCTAATCAATAAGCGCAAGGTGGCAGATATAAGGAAGTATAACATGGACAAAATTGAGCATGATGTAAAAAACGGGGGAAGCCTTAAAGCGGTAAAGAAGAAATTGGGCATAGGCAAAAACCAGATGTATGCGATAAGGGACAATGTGGGAAACGTCATCACTAATATGGACACGATAGTCAGAGCAGCCTAGCAGTTCTATACAGATCTTTACAGTAGCCAAAGTGGTCAGGACCGAAATGAGATTGGCGGTAGGGAAAAACAGTCAGACGTTCCACCAGTGACGAAAGACGAGGTCAAGAAAGCACTAGGAACTATGAAAAGGGGGAAATCAGCTGGAGAGGATCAGATAACTACAGATTTGCTGAAGGACGGGGGGGATATCGTGCTAGAAAAACTGGCCACCCAGTATACGCAGTGCCTGGTGTCATCGACGGTACCGGAACCATGGAAGAACGCAAACATTATTCTCCTTCACAAGAAAGGGGACTCTAAGGACCTTAAAAATTACAGACCAATCAGCTTACTGTCTGTTACGTATAAGGTATTCACTAAGGTAATCACTAATAGAATCAGGACAACCTTAGACTGCAATCAAGCAAAGGATCAAGCAGGATTTTGGAAACGGTACTCTACTGTCGATCATATCCATACCATCAATCAGGTGATAGAAAAATGCTCGGAATATAAGCAGCCCTTATACATAGCATTCATTGATTACGAAAAAGCATTTGACTCAGTTGAAACCTCGCGGTGATGCAGGCATTGCGAAATCAGGGGGTAGACGAGCCGTACGTGAAAGTGCTGGAAGATATATATAGTGGCTGCACAGCAACCATAGTTCTGCATAAAGAAAGTAACAAAATTCCCATTAAGAAAGGTGTTAGGCAAGGAGACACAATCTCCCCAGTACAGTTTGTTTAGAGGAAGTATTCAGAGACTTGGAATGGGAGCAGTTAGGGATAAGGGTAGATGGAGAATACCTCAGTAATCTGCGATTTGCTGATGACATTGCCTTGCTAAGCAACTCGGGGGATGAACTGCAAATAATGATTGATGACCTAGACAGAAAAAGTAGAAAGGTAGGCTTGAAAATCAATATGCAGAAGACTAAGGTAATGTTCAACAGCCTCGTGAAGGAACAGCAGTTTACATTAGGTAGCGAAATACTGGAAGTAGTAGGCGAATATGTCTACTTAGGACAGGTAGTAACCGCAGATCCGGACCATGAAAAGGAAATAACAAGAAGAATAAGATTGGGATGGCGCGCATTTGGCAAGCACTCGCAGATTATGACTAGCAGCTTACCGGTATCGCTCAAGAGGAAAGTATACAACAGTTGCATCTTGCCTGTACTCACCTATGGGGCTGAAACGTGGAGGCTAACCAAGAGAATTCTACTTAAGTTGAGGACAACCCAGAGGGCTATGGAACGAAAAATGGTAGGGGTAACATTAAGAGATAGAAAGCGTGCAGAGCGGGTCAGAGAAATAACTCAAGTTACCGACATTCTAGTGGAAATTCAGAAGAAGAAATGGACATGGGCAGGACATGTAGTGCGAAGAGAGGATAACCGATGGTCGCTGAGGGTAACAAACTGGATTTCAAGGGAAGGAAAGAGTAGCAGGGGGCGGCAGAAAGTTAGGTGGGCGGATGAGATTAAGAAGTTCGCAGGGGTCAAGTGGATGCAGCTAGCACAGAACTGGGTTAAGTGGAGAAATATGGGAGAGGCCTTCGCCCTGCAGTGGGTATAATCAGGCTGATGATGATGATGATGATGAAGTCAGTGAGTGGCCGCGTACTCATAAAATGATTTACTTCCTCCATCAGCATCATATCAAGACAGCCGTGGCAAACATGTTCCTTGCCTCGAAGCGGCAAGGAACAGCTCAAAGTATGGTATACAAAATTGACTAATTATAACGCCGATTATTGCGATTCGCTAACTAGCACAGTGCCATTACACTTGGCCTAAGCTTTCCAACGGTATACGGTTCGATGTTGCAGTTAAAATTTAGATTTTAATTGCAATTTACTAAATATCAAATAATTTGGCCCAGTAATTGATCAAAATACATGCACAATTAACCAATAATCCAATCTCATGGTTGAATACGTGACATATACTATGCTTAGACAGATAGCTTAACAGTAGCGAAATAGACTAAGCCCTGCATTGACCTCCTCTGATCTTGAAGTTCAAAGCACCAGCCCGGATCGTTTTACTAAGTTTTACCGCGGTGACAGATTTCACGCTCTAAAAAAACAAATACAAATCAGAGGCACTACTGATTAGGTGCACAAAGTAAAATACCTTATCATGTGACTTAAAAAGTGTCTGCAGCACAGAACTCTCCTGAAAGCTTTGTTTATCAGTATTCCCCATTCAAACAGTTCTAAGAAGAAACCAATCAATTCATGAACATTACTTTCGGCATTCTCAATGCTTTTCTCGCAATTTTTAAAAAATTTTGTACACTCCTGGAGCGCAGACCCGGCCCAAAAGCTCGCGCTTGACTCACTGCTGCGGCCGGCCGGCGGGCGCCAAGGTGAAAAAGCGTGTCGTGCGCAGCGCTCGCCCTCGCCGCGCGAGGAGAATCGAGGAGAAGAGCGCGGCTCGGAGGAGGGTGTCGCTACTTTCAAATTATCAAGGGTCTTTACTTCCACAAGGTGTGCTGAATTCTAACAGATGGTGTGACGTCATAAGCGAGACTATGATGGGCAACCAAGTCGGCTCTTCAGCGTAGCGTGGCTCGTAGCCACGCCGGGACTTTGCGCTTCTCCCACTAAGTGCGCTGTGGTCTAATAGGTGGTAGGGTGCCTCGATGCGCGCGCCCCCCTCCGCCGCTCCGGAGGATGCGGATATTCTTTGAAAGGGTCAGTGCCGCCTTTACGCCTCCATATTTGAGCCCACGCAAGTGTGTCCCGCTTTTGCGGCGGCTGTCGCGTGGCGTTTCTTGGCGCGCGTTCTAGTTTGGGATTGCAGATGACAGGAACGCCAGACAAGATGAGACTTCTGGAGGAAAGGCGCAGATCTCGCACTTTTCCGAGAAGTGTGCGTTTGGATGGTACGCCATCGCTCCTCTCACGTGGCGTTCCTTGGCGCGCGTTCAAGATTTAGATTGCAGATAACAGGAACGGTCCTGAAGCGCTATGAGAAGGGGGGGGGGGCAAAATATGGCGGAGTTGTCGCCAACCTTTGAGGGCGCGCGCATCGAGGCAGCCTTACAAGTGGTGTCGTCATCCATTGGAAACACTTCGCCTCTCTTGCTTTCGCAATCTCCTGAGCTTAGCTACAGCTAAGTCACTGTGATTTTTTTATTTGCTTCATTCGTATCATGCGTTAAATTGTGCTCATTCTATAGAATGCAAAATGAACATGAAGAATACTTGAAGGTGTGTTCGGTGTAACAATAGCGCATTTTTCGAGCGGGATGACGGTCTTTCTACTATACATAATGCTAGGTTTTGACATAAAATTGGAAATGGAAACACTGCCTACACCATAGACGTCCGTGAAATGATATTTCTATCCATTTATTCTCCGTAATTTCTGATGCAGAGGATAACTGGGCGCAGATATATGATTCGCTAATGCAGCGAATCTGCGATGAATATCGACGCTCATAATTATGTTGGCAACTGCATTTTAACACAATCCTTGAAAATACAGAGGGGTGAATAACCAGATTCTATTTTAACTTATGACAGATTTATTACAGATTCTGTAGAACTAGAGTTAGGTGACTTTCATGTCGAAACGCGTTCCCGCCGACAAAGGCACTGCTGTCACCGCCACAGCAACGGTCAAAGCACTCGACGCAAAGCAGTACGAGGCGCGCACTTCGTTCTTTCTTCCACAAGGGGAGAGCAGCCACAGAAGTGGGACTGAGAGCTCCACACTAGGCCGACCAGGAATGCCAGTCATCGTTAGGGGCCGAAAATGAAAGCTAATTTAGCGTGCATGTTACAAACTGGAATTAGGTGCACATTTCAGATTTTACCGTGGTATATGAAAGACTAATCAATAAATGTAATGCCTTGCTTTGAGAAAACCGTGCAAGCGTGGTTGTATGACCTCAGTGTCGCGTGCGTGGTTCGAAATCCAAGAGTCAAGTTGGGTCAATCATCACAGAGACACTGTTCTCTAAGATGGCATCTCTTGCGGAATCTGTCACCATGTATGGTATTGTAACCTCACGCACACCACAAAACGGACTTGACCATACCGTACAAGCTTCGCTGTTGCACAACTTAGTACCTTCAGTATACACATAGCAAACTGGATGCTGTGCGCTGGTCAAATAAGAAGCTAATGCCCGCACCCTAATCTTATTCTTTGAGGGAGGTCATCCGAAGCTCACTGTTAACTAAGTAATAAGAAATAATTACCGACTTGCCATTACAAGTTTCCTTTTCATGTACTATGACATAAGTTATAAAATGAATTTTTATTCTGAACGCACTCATACAGTTATCAGCGCTGATCAAAACCCTTGATTATGCCTCACTTTCTACCTTAGCGAATGTGACGTGAACCGCTCCAGAGGAAGCGAAACCGTGACGGGAATCATGCATGCTGACGAGATATAAACCTGTGGTAGAAGCCCTTTCCACTATCACCCTGGCGTACCACTTCCTCTCACGAAATCGCTAACGTACCTTTATGTGGCGCAAGATTTCCCATCTTCGGGAAAAAGTGTAACGCCAATTCTTTTTGCGGAGCATTGAGTGCTACTTAATTAAATATTGGTTCCCATTTGCCATCTATCTACTAGTCAAGTTGGAGACCTTTGTGTTGGGGATTCGTACCGATGCCCCAGGTACTTTCAAATTTACGCCGGTAATTGAAAGTGAATGTGTTCTCCGAGAGGAGCGGTATACTTTACTTTTTTAACCTCAAAACTAAAGCATATAAAGACACCTAAATGCTTTGCCAAACTCTATGCCAGCTTATTGTGCTAAAATGCAAAGGAAAACAATATCAAACATTGCGAGAGAGTGATAAAACACGTTAATATTCGAACATATTGTGACGTATATGCCACCGAAAAGGACGACGATAGAAAATAGTGAGAGACGACGAAGCTGAAGAAACCGTTGGTGCTTGCCTGAACACATGCTGTGCTCTGCTCTGCTGTGCTGTGAACGCTTGCTCATCACCTGCTGTGGTTTCCTGTGCTAGCCGTTTGCCCCGTATTATCTTGGTGGAGGTGAATCAAGGTCCCCGTATGCATCGATTAGCCCATTTACGCGGCAAAAAGCTGGATTTGCGCTGCGGCCGCCACCTACCTGGGATCCAAACGAGGCCACAAACAGCTACGATGACCTCTGAAGCATTCCCTACCACCACGGAAACATCGCCTCAGCCAGTTACTCACACAAAAATTCGCCACCCTTCCATCTTTAAAGGCGAGGACCACCCAGACGTTGACGACTGGCTAGATGAGTATAAGCGCTGGAGCCGCAACAACCACTGGGACGCAACCATCATGCTCGCTAATATTATCTTCTATTTGGTTGGAACAGCTCGAACATGGTTCCAAAACCACGAACAAGACCTTGTTACCTGGGACAGCTGCAAGCTTAAGCTTCAGGACTTGTTCGGGAAGCCTATTGGGCGTGCTCTTGCTGCAAAAACGGAACTTTCTTGCCGAGTTCAATTCCCCACAGAGTCCTACCTCTCCTATATTCAGGACGTTCTTGCGTTGTCAGCAGCTCTATGCCGGAATGTGACAAGTTAGGGCATATCCTCAAGGGTATCGCGGATGATGCATTCAACATCCTCTTCTGCATAGATTATAATACTGTCGACTCGGCGCTTCAAGTCTGCCGAAAATTTGAGCAAGCAAAACAAAGATGTCTCGTACATCGCATTGACCGTCTTCCGAACATGGCGGCTACACCATCCTGCGATGACCTGGCCCCTTTGCACCAGCCCTCTCATCCCACGACCGTGACTCGGATCGTCCGAAGAGAACTTGAGCCCCTAACTCCTGCACAATGCCCGTCTGCGCTCCCCGACACCGTGGTCATGATACAAGCCATTGTCCGTCAGGAACTTGCAAACGTCGGCCTCTCCTCGAGCCCCGTGCCGCCCCAGCCACCATCGCACCCTTTTCCTTTAGTGGCTGCTGCAACCACCAACCCAGCCTCTCCACGTCGCTACGTTAGCCACAATCCTCCAGAGTGGCGCACCTCAGACGACGGGCCAATCTGTTTTATTTGCTGTCGGGCCGGCCACACTTCGCGTTATTGCCGTAGCCGTGCCTTCCCCACCCCCCTCTCCGATTACAACGCTGACTGTCGGTATTATTATAGACCTCGACGCTTTGCTGCACAACCACCCGAGTCCCGCCCCACCTATGATGGATCTGCACACTTCCCTCCTCAACCGAATCAGCATCGCACCGAAACCGACTCAACTGTTCGTCGCTCCAGTCGATCTCCATCTACACGCGATTGTCGATCCCGTTCACCGGTACCTCGTTGCCGCTCCTCCCCATCATACACCGGCATCTACCCGGGAAACTAGCTAATGCAACGCCCGGGAGTGGCTCTGCATTACCGACCCGGACTGCCAAATCGGTACTGACCCCCGCACCTAGACGTAACATCATCGATATTCTAGTGAATGGAGTTCCAATTTTAGCACTTATTGACACTGGCGCCCACATTTCTGTCCTCAGTTCATCGCTCCGCCGACGCCTCAAGAAAGTCCTGACACCCGCTAACTGATCTACCATCAGTGTGGCGGATATCAACACAGCTACTATTATTAGTATGTGTACTGCACGAATTAGTGTTGCCGGCCGCAACATCCATTTGTTATTTACAGTCCTCACCAATTGCCCTCAAGATGTTATATTAGGCCTAGACTTTTTAACTGCACATTCTGCTCTTATTGACTGTTCTTCTGGACTGCTTCATCTAGACCTGCCGCTCAGTCCTGACGCTTTATCCTCATGAAACTTCAACGTTCCGTCTTCGCTCCACTGCATTTACTCGCCTGTCACCTGAAGCTGCTGTGTATGTGCTCATGTGACCTTTTCTCTCCCTTCCTGATGGCGACTACGTTGTTTCCCCCTTAACCGACATTACTCTGCAGCGTAGCATAGCTCTCCCTCATGATATCGTGCACGTAGCCAATAACCACGTTTATATTCCCATCCTGAACTTCCGCTGTTCTGTATAAGTTCTTCCTGAAGGCATTTCTCTTGCCGAACTGACCCCACTGTCTGACTTTATAGTGTCTGAACTTTTACCTGACACTACGGCTGGAGGATCGACACGACCTGCAGAGTCCCCGCCTACGGAGGCCCGTATATCAGGAATGGTTGCTCCTGACTTGTGTCCTGATCGTTCTCAAGCATTTACGCGCCTTCTGACCTCGTACAGTGACATTTTTGATTTTGGTAACGGATACTCATCGCATCGATGCAGGAGACGCCAGACCAATTCACAGAAGACCTTACCGAGTCGCCATTTCTGAACGTCGCGTCATACAAGAAGTAGACAAGATGTTGGTAAGAAATATAGGGCCTTCGAGCAGCCCCTGGTCGTCACTGTCGTACTTGCTAAAAAGGACAATACCTGGAGGTTCTGCGTTGGTTACCGAAATCGCAACAAAGTTACAAAGAAGGACGTTTACCCACTTCCCAGGATAGATGATGCCCTTGACTGCTTGCACGGTGCTAGTTATTTCTCTTCGATTAATCTCCGGTCCGGTTATTGGCAGATCGCGGTCGACGAACTGGACCGAGAGAAGGCCGCCTTCGTCACACCCGACGGCCTGTACCAATTCAAGGTGGTGCCTTTTGGCCTGTGCAATGCGCCTGCTACATTCGAGCGTATGATGGACTCCCTTTTACGTGGTTTCAAATGGACGACGTGCTTATGTTATCTCGATGACGTCATTGTCTTTTCTTCGACCTTCGAAAGCCATCTTCACTGCCTTGATGCCATTCTTGGAGTCTTCCGAAGAGCTGTCCATCAGCTGAATTCAAAGAAGTGTAGCTTCGGCCGCCGTGAACTCAAAGTGCTCGGACACCTGGTCGATTCCCGCGGCGTTCAACCCGACCCCGACAAAATTCGTGCTGTAAGTGCATTTCCTACACCTCACTGTACCAGTGACGGTCGTAGTTTTCTTGGCCTTTGCTCGTATTTTCGGCGGTTTGTCCCCAACTTTGCGGCCACGGCTCGTCCACTCACACTTCTTCTGAAGCACGACGTTCCATTCTACTGGGGCCAAGAACAATCTCAAGCCTTTTCTGCGCTCATTGCGGTTCTCACCAACCCACCCATACTGGCACACTTCAATCCCTCGGCATCAACGGAGGTACGCCCCGACGCCAGTGGCCACGGTATTGGCAACATTCTCTCCCAACAGCAGAAGGGCCGCACTCACATCATTGCTTATGCCAGTCGCCTCCTTTCAGCGGCTGAGCGGGATTATTCGACAACAGAACGTGAGTGTTTAGCCCTCGTGTGGGCCATTACAAAATTTCGCCCTACTTGTTTGGCCGCCCGTTCTCCGTCATCACCGACCACCACGCCTTATGTTGGCTGTCTACGCTGAAGGACCCTATCGGTCGTCTAGGGCGTAGGGCGCAGCGTCTTCGGGAATACTTTTTCTTTCGTTCACAAGTCCGGCCGGCTACACACTGATGCCGACTGCCAGTCCCGCAACCCGGTAGATCCGCCGCCTGAAAGCGAGTGTGACGATGACACCTGTGTGCTGTCCATCACTTACCTTTTAAAAATTAGTCATGATCAGCGCTTAGATCCCAAGCTTTGCGGCATTATCAACCGCCTCAGCACTGATCACCCTGACGCCACTCTTGCTTTGTTTATGCTCCACAACGGCACTTCATATCGGCAGAATATGCGACCAAATGGCGCTGAGCTTCTGCTCGTAGTACCCGAACACCTTCGTGCCAGCGTTCTTCAGCAGCTGCATGACGCGCCCACTGCGGGTCATCTTGGCCTATCTCGTACTTACGACAGCGTCCACCGGCGCTTCTTTTGGCCAGGCCTCCACCGCTCTGTTCGTCGTTACGTGGCTTCTTGTGAAAGGTGCTAGCGGCGGAAGAAGCCCTCGGTTGTGCCTGCTGGATCCTTACAGCCGACCGACATCCCAATAGACCCATTTTACCGAGTTGGCTTTGATCTCCTCAGGCCTTTTCCTTTGTCTGCTTCGGGGAATAAATGGATTGCGGTGGCTATGAACTATACTACGCGCTAAGCCGTTGCACGAGCGATACCCACCAGCTGTGCAACTGATGTGGCTGCGTTTCTCCTCCACGACGTTATCTTGCTCCACGGTGCTCCACGCCAGCTGCTCACTGACCGTGGCCGTTGCTTTCTTGCTCGAGTAGTCGAAGAAATTGTCCGATACTGCTCCATTAAGCACTACTTCACCACCGCCTACCATCCACAAACGAACGGCCTCACCGAACGCCTCACACACTCACGGACATGCTGTCAATGTATGTATCGGCTGATCACCGTGACTGGGATATTACTTTACCGTTTGTTACGTTTGCATATAATCCTCCCGTCACGATACAATGGGCTAATCTTCTGTTCGGCCGTGGCCCCTCTCTTCCGTTTGAAAGCGTACTTCCTCACACCGCTGATGCAAGCTCCTATGTTCGTGACGCCATATCCCGAGCTGACGCCGTCCGTGTTGTTGCTCGCCGCCGAAAGGCTTGTTCCTAGAACACCCCAAAACAGCGCCATAATTCTCGACATCGCGATGCCCACTACTCTCCGGACTCTCTCATCTTGCTCCGGACTCCCGCTCGTAGAATTGGGCTCTGTGAGAAGGTCTTGCCGCGGGACACAGGCCCCTACCGTGTTTTTCGGCCAGTCACTTCTGCAACATACGAAGTCAGCCCTGTGCACCCACGTCAACAGTTCGATATGCCACGTTCCGAAATCGTTCACGTCGCTCGCATGAAGCCTTACCACTCCAGCTGTAGTTCCTCGACGTAGTACGCACCGAGACAGTGCTTTTCGTGGCGGGGTAATGTTACGTACATGTCACCGAAGAAGACGACGATAGAAAATAGAGTGAAAACCGACGAAGCTGAAGAAACCGTTGGTACTTGCCTGAACACTTGCTGTGTTCTGTTCTGCTGTGCTGTGAACACTTGCTCATCACCTGCTGTGGTTTCCTGTGCTGCCTTCTGCCCCATATCAATAATTTGGGAAAGAGCCCATGAACGTATTGTCCTCAGAAATTGTGTCCAATAACATTAACAATAATTGTATGTACAATTACCTCGACACTCTTGGAGTACGATATATTAATCTTTACAAATGCAGCCCTTTGGGTTTCTTTATTATTACAGCTCTGAAGACACACCACAGGAATAAAGACAGAAAAGGACAGAAGCGCAACTTCGAATTTTAATGAGCAGAAAAGGAACCCAGGCACTCTTTTATAATCTCTGGTCTGCATGAATTTGCGATAACCTCCACAATAAATTAAAAAAACCAAAAAGAGAAAACAAAAACACGAGGTGGGATTGAACCAGTTGAGTCATGGCAAATCACATGGGTGAATGGCAGGTCGCATTGACAAAGACAAGAATATGATAAAGGCGGGCAACAAACCACAACAGCTTAAAATTGAAGAACGACGAAGAAGAAGCGCCTCAGCTGATGCGTGTCCGCTTAGAGCTCTGTGTTTTTATCTTGTTTCGCCTATTTACTGTCGTTTTGTGTGGGTAGGACAGTGCCCTCCATAAGAACGAATGACGAAGACGCCCCTGTGGAGCGATTTCCGCCTCGGTGGGCTCTTTCTCAAGTAAGGAAGTCCAACCGGATCCCTCGGGCGCATGCTAGCCTTAGCTCGGCATTGCCGAGCGAGGCTGGGCTACGCGCCTGCATAGATTCTGCTCCGCCGACGACAGCTGTGCGGATTTCCGCTGTGTTACAACCTGGCGCAACATCCACGGCCACGCAATCATTAACGCCTACATGCCCCCAGTCCGCTTCGTCTTAGGATGGAACGACTTCGGCTTGTCCCATGGATTGCTCCGCCGCCTCTGTGCCTGTAACCCTACCTCAAGGAACTGTGCCCGTCGCACCGATTCAGTCTTCCCTTCCAAGGCCAACGACAGCGTGTCAGCCCCTGACACCACCACAGATGCCGCCAGTGAGTCGAGCCTCGCTTCCACTTGCTGCTAACTCGTTCCGCTTCACCATCAAGCCTACATTGCGCTTTGATATAACGACTATCCCTCCCCGGTGTGTCCAAGCCATAATTGACCAAGTTCTAGGTTCTACTAACTACTGTGGATATGTCGTCCATCGCCAATCGAACACCATTACGGTGAACTTGCCATCCTTGGTGGACGCCCAGAAAATGTGTGCAGTTACTCAAATTCCCCCGGATGCGAATGAGCATGTCCCTGTGCAAATATATTTTTCCTCTGGCCCTGACGCTCTTCGCTGCGTTTTACCATGTTGACAGCAGAAGTCCTTCTGAGGAGGTGCGAGCAAACATTCGCTGCTCAACTCACGCAGTGTTGCAAGCACAGCCTCTGGGGCGCCGGTGTTCATACCTACTCACCCTACAAGGCCCGCTGACTCTGTCTGAGTACCTAACCTATTATGGTGCGATTATCAAACCACAGCCCTTCCGGCCTCGTCGTATATTTTGTTATCACTGCCATAAAGAAGGGCACATGCAAAATACCTGCCCTAATCTGGCAGCTGTGGCCGACATGAATGAACCAATAGCGCTTTGTGCCCTATGCAAATCGGCGGACCATGACGTGCGCTCCCCCGCTTGTCCAAAGAAGAAGCGAACGAGGCCGTCGCGCAAGCCGCCTGGAAAAGCAGATATTCCTACAAGTAATCGCTTCGCTGCTCTTACATGTGATGAAACCGACTTCCCTGCACTTCCTTTACTTCACCCACCTGCTCATCATACATCTTCTCAGCATCGTTCATACGCACAAGCGACTCACCCTCGTGGATCAAATGGTACACCAAAACGGCCAGTGCACCAATCACATGTGGATGCCGCAGAGGAAGACACTGTTTTAGACAATGCCATTGCAGAGGCTCGCCAACGTCTAGACGAACTCACCCAGCTCCGAGAACAGCGTCGCTCTCACTACTCTCGAAGAACTATAATACCTCGTGATAAGATTTCAGATGAATCACCTCCAATAAGCATCAAACCATAATCCCGTGCAGACAACACGTTAACCCCGAATACCCCGACAGTGGATAAAATATTAGCCCTTATGGAGCAGGAGACCTCCTCATCGTAGAAGCTCTTCGGCCTCGCAATGGATAATGCACTGTCTCTGGTGGTGCAGTGGAATTATCGAGGCTTTGCGAATAAGGCCTCTGAAGTGAACGTCCGTCTTTGCGACAAAAAGCTAAAGGCGTGGGCCTTCTTACTTCAAGAGCATAACTCACTTCCTCGCCTTTCAGTACTCTGCGCTTACCATTCACCTTCCATTCCTGATTGCCGTTGTATCACCTCTTCCCTCAGCCCAGGTAAATCTGCAATTTATATTCACACTTCAGTTCCCCACACACCGAGCGACCTTTCACGATGGTGTAACGCACGCCAAGATGTGGTAGCACACCTAGTTAAGCCTGTACGCACGCCACTTATACTAGTTTCCTTTTATGGCCGTCCTGGTTCCGCATCTCCTAATCTTGGATGGGTTCGTTTTCTGCGTTCTACCTACTCGGGTATCTCTATTCTAGTCGGTGGAGACTTCAACGGCGCACACACCTCGTGGGGTTACCCATTGGATTCTCCCAGGGGTGCACACATCCAGGGAAGCTTTTCAGATAATTCTTTTCATTTTCTAAACCACCCGCATACATCTACCCGTCCACGAGATGGGCCTTACTCACCTGATTTGACTTGGTGGTTAGGTCCTGGTAACCTTCGTTGGGCTGTTGAACCAGATACCTGGGGTAGTGATCACAGTCCTGTCATCTCTCTCATTCCTTCGCGGATACGTAAAATACGCCGTAGCGTACGAATAACATCATGGGACTCTGTACGCGCAGACAATCGTTTATCTGATTTCACCCCATCATCAGCATTGTCTACTCTCTCTGCTGTTCTTGCGTCCCATACTATTACCACCACTCTAAATGAAGACGAGCCAAACCCGGACATCCACCTCCTGAATCTTTGGGCTCTGCGTCGCCAGGAAGATCATTATGCTGCTCCTAACCCCGATGACCCATCGGCTATCCCCGCTCTTCACCGCGCTACCGCGCGTGCAAGGCGGTATGAAAAGCGTCTAGGAAGGTAACGTTGGGCTTCATGGTGTGAGCGCCTGTCCTCCAAGCAGAGTAATCGACAACTTTGGAGAGTGTTTCACGCCATGGAGCGGTCTTCTCAAGTTTCTGATTATACAGAGAGCATTCGCCTTGCGAATAATGATGAGTGTAGATGAGGACACATTTGTAAAACAGGCGGCCAGACAGTTTTTTCCCCACTATGATTCCACCTCAACTTCTCCACCTTGCTTACCGGTTACCGAACCCCTCGATGCGATTACTTCTGACTTAACCATGGCAGAGCTGCTGGCCTCCATTGAACGCCTCAAATCTAACTCTGTTCCCGGGCACGACGGCATACCTAACTCCTTATTCCGCAACTTGGAAGGGACTGCTTTGCAGGCCCTGCTTGGTGCATTCAATGACGTGTGGCATTCTGGTGTCATGCCGGACGAGTGGAAGCATTCTATTGTTGTTCCAATACCGAAGTCAGGTCATCCTCCAGTATCTCTGTCGGCCCTTCGTCCAATTTCCCTGATGCCAACAATCTGCAAGCTTTACGAAAACATTCTCGCCCCTCGCTTATCGTGGTGGTTGGAATCCCATGATTGTTATCCAGAATCCCAAATTGGCTTCCGCCCGCAAATAGGACCGGAGGACGGTCTTGCTACTTTGGCTGCTGACGTGCTTCACCACTGTCCGCACAGTCATCTTGTTAGAACTGTGATCGCTACAGATATAACAAAGGCATATGATAACATCCTTCACTCAGCCATTCTTGCCTCCCTACAAACTCTTGGTCTTCCTCACAGGTTTCTCCTCGCCATTCACGCCTTTCTAACAAATAGAACAATCAGTGTGCGTGTCCATGGAAAGCCCTTTGGTCACTTCCCCTCAAACAGAGGAGTGCCCCAAGGCTCCGTTCCCGCCCCTACATTATTTAATGTGGCCTTCATTCCACTTGTTCGAGCCCTAGAGGCCATCCCTTATATACGCGTGCTTGCGTATGCCGATGATATAACCTTATGGTGCTGTCACCCAGATACGTCTGTCCATCAGGCGGCCCTCCAGCATGCGCTGGATGTATTGACATTTTGCCTCCCTCCTTTGGGCCTAACTCTTTCGCATACAAAATCCTGTTTCATTCGCATTGGAAATAAAGCTGGTTTACAGAAAGCTCCCACTATAAATTTTATGATAGATAATACCCCAATTCCTCAGGTACAAACCGTCCGCATTCTTGGTCTTCTTCATTCCTCTGGGACTGGCACCCCGTGGCTCGTGATCCACATAATATTCAAGCAGATGCTATGACGCATATAAACACATCAGGCGATCCACCAACTTCCCCTCTTCGCCCAGATCCGTCCCTGTCCCACGTTTTCGATTCGCAAGTTCTGCGCCAGCGAACACGCGCTCTCATTCCTCCGTGTTCGCACCCTCTTCCCCGTAGTCTTACTCGGAAAGAGGAGGTGACAGTGCGCGGGATTCGGGCAGGGGCGGCTCTGACCCCATCTGTTCGACATCGATGGCGGGAAAAAGATCTGCCAGTGACTGACAGGTGCCCTCACTCTTAGACTCCACCTGACGTCTGCGATGTGCGTCACTTGTTGTGGATGTGTCCGTCAACGACGCATATTAGGCAACGGATAACCATGAAGGTGGGCCTGCGGTGGAATCGCGATAGTGATTATGAGAAATGGACAATGGACAATCGTTATACTGCCAACCTTCTCGAATACATAAGCACAACTGGACTTCACTCCTTCTTTTAACTTTCTATCTCCAGCATCCTATTCCCCTCTCTCAACTTATCCCTTGTGGCAAACTCTTCGAAAAAAATAACAAGTCAAAGATAAAAGCATAAAATTCAAGAGGTGGAAGGCACCGTGTAAAAGGCACCTAAAATCATTAAAAACATAAAAAAGAAGTAACTTGGCGATTAGGATATATGAAAACGAGCTACACATATCCTTTCAAAAATGAGAGCTGATCTCTAGAAAGGAGTATAGAAGGTGTGATAAAGCACTTGTAAAGTGATGAATGTAAAATCTAATTAAGTGATGAATGTAAAACGCCTCGATAATTTCTCTTTCTGCCTTGTCATGTGCCTTGGCTAGAAACTTTGTTTCCTGATACTTGGGACGGCAATTTTCACAACGGCTACAATGTACAACTAAGTTACCTGCTGTCTTGTTCTTTATAAACACATTTTGCCTTCGAGCCTGCTCATTAAAACATTTTCCCGTCTGTCACACGTAAACCGTACCAGAAGTCAACGGAATCTCGTACACCACCTTGGTGGTGCACTGGGTGAATATGTTTTGATGCTGCACAGTACAGACATCTTTGACACGTTTTCCTGACACCATCGGGCAAATACTTGCCAGCTTGCAGGAAGCTGAAAATATTAGCTGGACATCGTGCCTGGAAGCCACTTTTTTCAAATTGTGCGAGAGAGAGCGAAGATAGGGAATAACCTGAACAGATTTCATTTCGGCCTGTCGTTTGTTACCCGGCTTCTTGATTCTTTGAGAAGACTTTCGGACGCGCTGGTGACCAAATGCGCTGGGTAGCCTGCTGAAAGAATTCTTCCCGTCTGATACTGAAAGCTTTCATCTATCTTGTGCGGGCAATATTTATCTAGGGCAGATCTTAGGCAAAGTGAAACTATGCCACACTTTACTACCTTTGAGTGGGAGCTATCATGAGCTAAAAGAGCCTATTTCAGAGAAGCTGATACATCCAGCAAAAGTTGGAACTTGTTTGAATACAGACTGAGCCATGACTCAAGTTTGAATACATACATTCAACATAAAGTCATTCTTCCGATGGTGTTTCTTCAGTGCTATAAAAATCAAGATCATGTACTAACTAACCCGTCGAAAAATCTTTGGGTTTCTAAGACAGTGTTACATAATTTTTATTTCAATTCTGCAGGTCCCTTTACGGAGGACAAGCAGGTGGACATACAGAACGTGTACATTGAACAAAAACAAGTAGAATGCACATTACGGCCATAACACATGTCTGAGTAAATCCGATAGTACAAATATTTCAGATGGCTGACATTGTACAAACGGCTTTTGAAGATGTTATCAACAAGAAATAATCAAACTGTGCTAGCAATGAACAAAACAAATAGGCACCAAGACGAGCAAAACGTGTTCAGTATAGCATATGAAGATAGCTCTATCAGTACTAAAGAACTGATACTCTAGCCTATGAGGACAAATGAAAACTACGCGAATGCTTATGCGCTGTTTAGTACAAAAACTAAGGAAAAAGTGAAGCGCAATGTCAGTAAATAATCAGAGCCCCTAGAGGATCCATGAAGGGCACTTCAGTTCAGTTCAGTCGTTCAGTCGTGTCCGACTCTTCGTGAGCCTATGGACCATGTCACGCAACGCTTTCCGGTCTCTCACTATCTTTCTAACATCACATAACTTCATCTGCAGTGCCTCGAGGATGCCATCTAATCATCGCGTTTGCTGCCTACCCCTTCTCCGGCGACCTTCAACATTTCCCAACATCAAATATTTCTCCAGCGACTCCTCTCTTCTCATCAGATGACCAAACTAGCTGAGCTTTAACTTTAGAATTTGACCCTCCAATGAGCAGTCAGGGTACATGGTCGACAATATCGACTGATTTGATCTTCTGGCAGTCCCAGGAACTCTCAAGATTCTTCGCCAGCACCACAATTCAAACGCGTCAATTCTTCGGCGGTACAGCCGTTTTCACAGTCCAACTCTCGCATGCATGCATCACAACTGGAAAAATCATAGCATGAGTTATACGGATCTTGGTTGGCAGACTAATGTCTCTGCTCTTTACTAGGCGGTCAAGGCTAACCATTGCTATCTTTCGCAGAAGCAGGCGTCTCCTAATTTCATGGCTGCAGTCTCCTTCCGAGGTAATCTTGGAGCCCAAGAAGAGAAAATCTGTCACAGCCTCCACTTCTTCTCCCTTGATGCTCCAGGACTTGATAGGACAAGACGCCATCATCTTTGTCTTTTTAATGCTCAGGTTAAGCCCAAACCTCTCACTGTCTTCTTGTACGCGCATCAGAAGTCTCTTCAGTTCCACTTCACTTTCTGCCATTAAAGTGGTATCATCCGCATATCTAATGTTGTTAATACGTTTTCCAGCAATCTTCACTCCAGCTGAAGACTCGTCCAGACCGGCCTTCCTCATGATGCACTCTGCATATAGGTTAAATAGGCAGGGCGACAGTTTGCAGCCTTGCCTCACTTCTTTCTCAATCGGAAACCAACCAGTAAGACCATGCCCAGTTCTGACTGTGGCCTCTTGCCCTTCATACAAGTTCCTGAGGAGATAGATGAGGTGAATTGGAACTCCCATCTCTTGGAGAGCTTGCCACAATCTGCTGTGATCTACGCAGTCAAACGCTTTTGCATAATCAATAAAGCAGAAGTAGATGGGTTTCTGGAACTCTCTTGCTTTTTCTATGATCCAGCGAATGTGCAAACCCAACATAGGACGTTTGTGATTACTGATCTCGAGCCGGGCATCCTGGAAAGTGAAGTTGAATGGGCCTTAGCCAGGCTTGCTAAGAACAAAGCTAGCGAAATTGATGGCATTCCAGGTGATTTGCTTCAAAACCTCAACCATGACGCTTTAACATTCTTCATACATTATGTCAGAAGATATGGAGGGCACTACTCTGCAGAAATAGTGACTTCAATCTTTGTAGCAAATGTTGCTAAAGTCGGCGCATGGGTGATGGAAGAATCTTATTTTTTTTTTCATTATCCGGTGGCGACATTATCCGACAGCCTATCTTTTGCGAATCACTGAGTAATTCGACGGGAAAATTTCATGAATACCAATGTCAGTCGAAAGCCATGTTTCCATGACCGCCACAATATCTGGATCTTGGTCAATGTGAACAATTTCGAGTTGGTCAATTTTATTCAGTACACTTCTGGCATTTATGTTCAGCTTTTTTTTTTTTTTTTTTTGCTCTTTTCGACGCGTCATTCAGGGGTTGGTTGCGCTTTTGTTTTGGCTTTCCGGGCAGTTGTTTTTTCGTTTTGTTTCCCAACGGCACTATTTCCGCCTTCTCACTATCCCAGACTAACGCAGTCCTTCAATGTACAATTTATTAAAGAAAAGAGACACTTTATCTCCTTTGTCACCTTTCGGCTTCGCGCTGTCCCACAGTTTTTTTAATCTAATTTTCCGCGCTAGCCTTAGCGCGCCATAACAGACAGACGCGGCGCACCCTAATTATGGAGGCCGCGCCGCTTGTGGAGTCAGTCAGTCAGTCAGTGGTTGCGGCGTGTTCGCAAGTGCGACAACTGGACTCACGGGGATCAGCCGCTGCTGGCCAGCCCACGGACCTGCGAGGAAGCGGCGCTCCTCTTTCATGAGGAGCGCCGCTTCCTCTCTAGGCGCCGGACTGCAACAGTTCCCGGTGAACAATTTAGTGTTTGTTTATGTGACTCTCTCCTGTATTGTTTTGTATTCTAAGCCTCTGTGTTCTTGAATACCTCTGTACTTGCATGCTTAACGTTTGTTTTTCTGTGAACCTCTCGACTATACATCATTAGTTTTCTTGTGTATTCCTCTGCATCGTCTCTTGCTGAGTATAAAGTGTGTTTTGTTTGTTACTTCTGACTCCAACCCTTACTCTGGCTTGAATTGAACCGGCGACAGCTGGGCACAAAGCAGCCACCCCTTCTGTCACTACAAGGTAGTTGAAATCCGGCTGAGCTTGCCACGCAGGTGGAGGGCATCTCCTTTGCGACCGGAACAGCTACCCCCACTCACTCTAAGGGTGTCTGGGAATGTGGCACCGTTAAGGGTGCATCGTTAATAATTATTCTAATTAATAACGGGTGACACATGATTGTCACGGTACCTCAGCATTAGATCAGTTTGTTGGTTCTGCAAACTCAGGCTTCGTTTTTGGAGATGGAATGGGGAGATGAGAATCAATCCCTCTGGGTCCCCTGGATCCTAAGCCGGGCAAGCTACGCTAGGCCAAGCTGGCACGTTCGTATTGCTAGGCTGAATAATGCGGATATTTTGTTTATTACAGGTGCATTTCGCCGTCATGTGGCCTTTTATACTTCTTCCTTAACTTTATGGGGTAATAGATGCATAAATTAAGGTATTACCGATTAAGCCAGTAGCAACAACCACTCATGCAAACCAGGAGGAGTGAGGGGATTCGGCAGCAGCGGTTGAAGTTATCACGTCATGCCCTTGAATGCAGCTCCACAACTACCCAATATTTTCTTGTGGTGGTCAATTGCATTCGGTTGTGCAAAAAGTAAATGTTCGCCTCCTTTTAAGCGACGCTAATTGAACGGAGTTCTGCTGACCACGTGTCTTTGCAGGAGACCATGGGCCAAGATTGGTAGAACCCGCCTTGACGATTTCATAGAGGCTCAAGGCAGCGCAAGGACGTCCAGAAGCTTGCAGCACTACTGACCCCGTAGTAGACAAATACTTAATCGTGCACTCGCCTAAGCAAAATAATAAATATAATTATATAACATGCAAAATTCTTAAGGATTGGATTCTCTCAGCCCATCCAAATATCTCGCAAAATGTTCGAATTTGAAATAGCTTTAAAATTCTACAATTTTGGCTCAGGTACAAATGATAAAACCAAGTGTATTGGCGAAACATTCGTCAATAAAGTTGATTCCACTTTGTTCCTGCTGTATTTTTTTGTTCAGGGTGTAAAAGCAACAAGCGCACACAAAATCATTAGATAAATTTGCTAGGCTCAGAAAAATTAAATTAGAGGTTTCACACTAATAATTGGCAGAAATGGGGCATGGTGTAGTTATCATGAGGCAAAACAGCTGGAGACGCGGCTGAGTTGAACGAAGCTTCCTAATGCGTGGTACGCACCTTGTGGTGACTGTTATCCCGAGGCTGCCGCACCCCTGCGTTTCTACATGTTTAGTCTAGGGCTGCTCTATGTAGGAAGCTATTTCCTCTCTCACGAAGGCATCTGGCAGTAAACGAGACTGTTTCTTGATCCATAACTAGAGGACTTTGCCACGGAAGCTATTAGCATATTCAGAAAGTTCGCTTTAAAAGGACGAGGCTTGAAGAAAAGAAGCTTGCTCAAACAAACCCAACCATAGCCGCCTAAACTATGCACCGCATTCCTAAATATCAGGTCAGAGAAGAGGAAACTAGACACTCTCACTCAACGGTGCATAAAGAGGGCCCTGGGCTTACCAATTACCACATGAACAGAGAAGCTCCTTTCGATTCGAGTGCACAATCATCATCATCATCCTTAGCCTCACTACACCCACAGCAGAGCGAAGGACTCTCCTATATTCCTCCAATTAACCCTGCCCTGAGCGAGCTGCATCCACTTGGCCCCTGCGGACGTCTTAACCTCATCCACCCACCTAATTTTCTGCCGCCCCTGCACGCTTTCCGTCCCTTGGAATCCAGTTTGTTGCCCTGAGCGACCATAGGTTATCCTTTCTTCGCGCAACAGTCCTGCCCATGAATATTTCTTATTCTTTATTTCCACTAGAATGTCAGTGACTTGAGTTCATTTTCTGACCTACTCTAAATGTTTCCTATCTCTTAACGTTATCCCTACCAATTTTCTTTCCATTGCCCTCTGCGTTGTCCTCAAATTAAGTAGAACCATCTATGTTAGCTTCCACGTTTCAGCCCCATAGGTAAGTACAGATAGGATGCAACTGTTGTATACTTTCCTCTTGATAGATACTGGTAAGCTGCTAATCATAATCTGCGAGTGCTTCCCAAATGCGCTCCATACCAGTCTTATTCTCCTTGTTATTTCCTTTCATGGTCCGGATCTGCGGTTACTACCTCTCCTAAACAGACATATTCGTGTACTATTTCCAGTGTTTCGCTACCTAAAGTCAACTGCTGTTCCTTCCCGAGGCTGTTGAACATTACCTTAGTCTTCTGCATATTGATTTTCAAGCCTCAGTTCAGTTCAGTTCAGTTGCGTCCGACTCTTCGTGACCCTATGGGCCATATCACGCCACGCTTTCCGGTCTCTCACTATCATCCTAATATCACACAACTTCATTTGCAGCGCCTCGAAGATGCCATCTAACCATCGCGTTCGCTGCCTACCCTTTCTCCGGTGGCCCTCAAACCTTCCCCAACATCAAATATTTCTCCAGCGACTCCTCTCTTCTCATCAGATTACCAAAGTAGCTGAGCTTTAATTTTAATTTTCAAGCCTACCTTCCTACTTTTGAGTCTAGGTCACCAAGCATTCTTTGCAGTTCGTCTCCTGAGTTACTTAGCAGGCCAATGTCATCAGCAAATTGCAGATTACTGAGGTAGACTCCATATACTCTTATCCCTAACTATTGCCATTCCAAGTCTCTGAATACTTTTTCTAAGCGAGCTGTGAATAGCACTGGTGAGATCGTGTCTCCTTGCCTAACACCTTTCTTTATAGCACTATGGCTGCTGTGCATCCTCTCTCTCTCTTATATATATATATATATATATATATATATATGTATATATATATATATATATATATATATATATATATATATATGTATATATATATAAAAGAGAAAAATTGCTTCATACTGTTTCCAAGATTATTTGTAGCCGACGAGCATGAAGCAATTTTTCACTTTTATGTAACCTCTAGCAACCAAGTACGTCTATTTACTTATGATATATATATATGTATATATATCATATACATATAGCGTAAGAGGGTTCTAGCACAGCTTTCGCCCTCGCTATTGATCACGTTCTACGTGACGCTGGCGGGAACACAGGGCGTTCCACGTCCGCCGCTTTGGTTGAGGGTGGCGCTGGTGAACACTCTCAAGGTTCGTATACAGACAACATTAATACCCAAGAAAGTAGCAGGGGGGACAGCGGCCGATGTAGCTCAGTTGGTAGAGCACCGGACGCGATATTCGAAGGTCGTGGGTTCGGATCCCACCATCGGCACGATGTTTTTTCTTCTACTTTGTGTTTAACTATCTTTCCCCTGAACAGATTACATTACTAATTTGGGATTATCGAAGTAAAAAATAAAAAAAAATAATAATATAAGACAAAGTACAATCCCCAATGCTTTCCTTGGCCTCGCCGACTGTTGGCTTCTTTCATTCATGTATTATAACGAGCACCCTCATTTCCCCTTCATTTATCTGCTTGTAGCTTACGGGGGTCTCGGTTCTGGCAGTCTTGAAGCCATAGGTAGCGTAAGAGGGTTCTAGCACAGCTTTCGCCCTCGCTATTGATCACGTTCTACGTGACGCTGGCGGTAACACAGGGCGTTCCACGTCCGCCGCTTTGGTTGAGGGTGGCGCTGGTGAACACTCTCAAGGTTCGTATACAGACAACATTAATACCCAAGAAAGTAGCAGGGGGGACAGCGGCCGATGTAGCTCAGTTGGTAGAGCACCGGACGCGATATTCGGAGGTCGTGGGTTCGGATCCCACCATCGGCACGTTGTTTTTTCTTCTTTGTGTTTAACTATCTTTCCCCTGAACAGATTACATTACTAATTTGGGATTATCGAAGTAAAAAATAAAAAAAAATAATAATATAAGACAAAGTACAATCCCCAATGCTTTCCTTGGCCTCGCCGACTGTTGGCTTCTTTCATTCATGTATTATAACGAGCACCCTCATTTCCCCTTCATTTATCTGCTTGTAGCTTACGGGGGTCTCGGTTCTGGCAGTCTTGAAGCCATAGGTAGCGTAAGAGGGTTCTAGCACAGCTTTCGCCCTCGCTATTGATCACGTTCTACGTGACGCTGGCGGTAACACAGGGCGTTCCACGTCCGCCGCTTTGGTTGAGGGTGGCGCTGGTGAACACTCTCAAGGTTCGTATACAGACAACATTAATACCCAAGAAAGTAGCAGGGGGGACAGCGGCCGATGTAGCTCAGTTGGTAGAGCACCGGACGCGATATTCGGAGGTCGTGGGTTCGGATCCCACCATCGGCACGTTGTTTTTTTCTTCTACTTTGTGTTTAACTATCTTTCCCCTGAACAGATTACATTACTAATTTGGGATTATCGAAGTAAAAAATAAAAAAAAAATAATAATATAAGACAAAGTACAATCCCCAATGCTTTCCTTGGCCTCGCCGACTGTTGGCTTCTTTCATTCATGTATTATAACGAGCACCCTCATTTCCCCTTCATTTATCTGCTTGTAGCTTACGGGGGTCTCGGTTCTGGCAGTCTTGAAGCCATAGGTAGCGTAAGAGGGTTCTAGCACAGCTTTCGCCCTCGCTATTGATCACGTTCTACGTGACGCTGGCGGTAACACAGGGCGTTCCACGTCCGCCGCTTTGGTTGAGGGTGGCGCTGGTGAACACTCTCAAGGTTCGTATACAGACAACATTAATACCCAAGAAAGTAGCAGGGGGGACAGCGGCCGATGTAGCTCAGTTGGTAGAGCACCGGACGCGATATTCGGAGGTCGTGGGTTCGGATCCCACCATCGGCACATTGTTTTTTCTTCTACTTTGTGTTTAACTATCTTTCCCCTGAACAGATTACATTACTAATTTGGGATTATCGAAGTAAAAAATAAAAAAAAATAATAATATAAGACAAAGTACAATCCCCAATGCTTTCCTTGGCCTCGCCGACTGTTGGCTTCTTTCATTCATGTATTATAACGAGCACCCTCATTTCCCCTTCATTTATCTGCTTATATATATATATATATATATATATATATATATATATATATATGAAGGAAAGAAGGTAACAGTCGACGAGGCCAAGGAAAGCATTGGGGAATATGTTTTGTCTTTTTTTTAATTTTTACTTGGATAATCACAGAAATGAGTAAGGTAATCGCTTAGGGGAAAGATAATTGAACACAAAGTAGAAAAAACACCGTGCCAATGGTAGGGACCGAACACACGACCTCCGAATATCGCGTTCGGTGCTCTTCCAGCTGAGCTACATCAGCCGCTGTCCCCCCTGCTTTCTCGGGTATTAATGTTGTCTGTATACGAACCTTGAGAGTGTTCCCCAGCGCCACACTCAACCATAGCGGCGGAAGTGGAACGTCCTGTGTTACCGCCAGCGTCACGTAGAATGTGATCAAGAGCAAGGGCGAAAGCTGTGCTAGAACCCTCTTATACTACCTATGGCCTCAAGACTGCCAGAAGCGAGACCCCCGTAAGCAACAAGCAGATAAATGACGGGGAAGTAAGGGTGCTCGTTATAATACATGAAGGAAAGAAGCCAACAGTCGACGAGGCCAAGGAAAGCATTGGGGATTATTTTTTTTTGTCTTTTTTTAAGGTTCGTAAACAGACAACATCAATACCTGAGAAAGTATCAGGGGGGACAGCGGCCGATGTAGCTCAATTGGAAGGGCACCGGACGCAATATTCGGAGGTCGTGGGTTCGGTCTCCACCATCGGCACGTTTTTTTTCTACTTTGTGTTTAATTATCTTTCCCCTAAGCAGATTACGTTACTCATTTCTGTAATTATCCGAGTAAAAATAAAAAAAAAAGACAGAACATAATCCCCAATGCTTTCCTTGGCCTCGTTGACTGTTGGCTTCTTTCCTTCATGTATTATGGCGAGCACCCTTATTTCCCCTTCATTTATCTGCTTGTAGCTTACGGGGGTCTCGGTTCTGGCAGTCTTGAGGCCATAGGTAGCATAAGAGGGTTCTAGCACAGCTGTCGCCGTCGCTCTTGATCACGTTCTATGTGACGCTGGCGGTAACACAGGACGTTCCACGTCGGCCGCTATGGTTGAGTGTGGCGCTGGTGAACACTCTCAAGGTCGTATACAGACAACATTAATACCCGAGAAAGTAGCAGGGGGGGGGACAGCGGCCGATGTAGCTTAGTTGGAAGAGCACCGGACTCGATATTCGGAGGTCGTGGGTTCGGTCCCCCCCATCGGCGCGTTTTTTTTCTTCTACTTTGTGCTTAATTATCTTTCCCCTAAGCAGATTACATTACTAATTTCTGTGATTATCCAAGTAAAAAATAAAATAAAGACGTAAAACATAATCCCCAATGCTTTCCTTGGCCTCGTCGACTGTTGGCTTCTTTCCTTCATGTATTATAACGAACACCCTTTTTCCCCCTTCATTTATCTGTATATATATATATATATATATATTGTGAAAGAAGGCCAGGTCCAGACGGCAAGGTCGTGAAGGCAAGGCAAGGTATACCGTGTCAGCGTTTAATCTGATGGAGAAAACCCAAGCGCGCGCCAGAGCCGGCGCCGCGGGACGATGATGATGGTATGTACAAGAGGAAGAAGATCATGGTATGTACCAATGAAAGAAGATCCGTGGAGAGCTCACAATATATATATATATATATTGTTTATAGGTTTTTACTGAGTAAAATGCTTTTTCGTAATCAATGAATACTATGTATAAGGGCTGTTTATATTCCGAGCATGTTTCTATCACGTGGTTTATGGTATGGATATGTTTGATAGTAGAGTATGCTTTCCGAAAACCTGCTTGATCTTTTGTTTTGTTGCCGTTTCGAGTTGCTCTGATTCTATTAGCGATTGCATTGGTAAATACCCTATATGTAACAGACGGTAAGCTGATTGGACTAAAATTTTTGAAGTCCTTAGTGTCCCCTTTCTTATGAATTAAAGGAAGTGTTTTGCATTCTTCCATGGTTCCGGTATCGTCGATGACACCAGACATTGCGTATACAGGGTGGCCAGTATTTCTAGCCCGATATCCCCCCCCGCCCTTGAACAAATCTATAGGTACCTGATCCCCTCCATCTGCTTTCCTGTTTTCATAGATTTTAATGCTTTCCTAACCTCATTCTTCATCACTGGTGCAACGTCTGACTGCATTTCCCTTTCGCCAATCTCATTATTGTCGTGACTTCGTTGGCTGCTGTAGAGATCAGTATAGAACTCCTCGGCTAACTTGACTATCTTGTCCATATTCGTGGTGACATTGCCCGCCTGATCCCTTCGCGCACACATCTGATTTTTGCCTATGCCCATTTATTCTTTATCGCTCTAAGGCTTCCCCCGTTGTTTAAAGTGTGCTCATTTTTTTTCCATGTTATACTTCCATATATTGGCCACTTTGATATTATTGAGTAGCTTTTATATCTCTGCCAATTTTAAATTGTCTGTTGGATTGGAAACTTTCATGCTCTGGCATTTCTTAATAAAATATTTCGTCCTTAGAAAGCTTATCGGTATCCTCTCTAACTATCCTGCCGCCTGCTTCTACAGCCCACTCAGTAAGGATATCGTTGAAATTATTGTTCATTCCTTCTAGGCTAATGTCGTCACCTCGATAAGAGCTAAATATCTATATTCTGTAGCGATATCTTCAACTCTTCTGCTTCCCCAATACTTGGGACAAAATAACGGAGGCTGTCAGAACTTCTCTGTTGGAAAGATTCGGGCAGAACTATTCTCGAAATGGTAGGTCTGCAGACAGATAGGGCACTACGAGAACACTCAAGCATCCCGATGAACTGCGGAGAAAATCTAATCATTCCCCTTTCTTGTAGCATGCATCTCATATTCAACACAGAGAGGAGGGAGAAGAGAGCTGCAGCGCTAATCAGTGGCTTCGATTGGATTGACAGCAAGTCGGTTGCGTGCGTGGACGCGGCAAATTGCAAGTCGGGTCGCCTCAATGGTCGACGGCCGAGGTGCCCCGGTATCGGCTGCCACAATTAGAAGCCCACAGAAATGGCGAAAGAAGTTGCGATAGCGCTCGCTTGCGTCGTAATGGAAGCGATAGCAAAACGTCGATCTGGAAATTTGTAAACAGTAGGTCCCGCCGGAGGCGACAAGGATTCTGTCCGGTAGATGGCTGAACTAAAACATTAGCCGAATTTTGACCTTTGCACACGCATCATTTCCTGACAAGGACGAACGTCTGCAAAATTAAACAGAGATTCTTGACAATGACAGGTTAGACAGGCGACTGGTGCCACCACCTGATAAAATTCTAAACAATAAAGAGGCAGTCGCATGGCGGCGCCCGCAAGCTGGGAACGGTTATAAACCCGGAAAGCACTGTGGGGCTACAGAGACCATCAACCACATAATCTGGAAATGGGCTAGTTCGCAAGGGCTAAAGAAAATATAAATTGTAGAGAAGCCTGAGAAGTCTTGCTGCGCAGCGAGGTCCCTGCTAACAACAAGAAGTCCACCTGGCGGAAGAAGCAGCGAAGAGCCAAGGTCTCTTGGCCTGTTTCTAATCGCGGAGGTCTCTGGCCCCGTCTCTTAGTCCTTCGTTCCGTGGACGGGGACTAGTTCTTATCTGCTGGAAAAATATAATTGTCATATTCATCATCATCAAAATGGAAGATGAAAACAAGAAGTCGCGTGCACGAGGGTCTCGTGTTAATTTTGGCCACCTTGCTATCTTTTATGTTACAGTAATTTAGCACTGCACACGTACGCGCTTCGCTGCTTACATAGTGCATAGCTGATGTCGAACGTCCGACCGCAAGTATGTTATGATACACTAATACCGTAACGCCACAACATACATCACTCGCCCTCACTGCAACCCGAGGCTTCTGAATTGCGGAAGGCACCGCAACGACTCGGTTCCTGCAGGAGCACCGTCATTTTTCATACTTGGCGCCAATATATAGTAGCAGACGATATCGCGCTTTTTTCTGTAACTGTATTTTTCTTTTACTTCAGAATGCGTAACCCGACTGTGTGCTGACGTAAACTGGCACCATCCTGCTGCACACGTCACGATACGTCATAATTTGAACAAAATGTCAGATTGTCGAAACTAGGGCCCCTGGCCACTCTTTTCGTCTCTGAATATATAGCTGCACCCAGCTTGCCACACATTGCATAATTGATACCTTTGCGGCGGAAAAGGGCCACTTCTTCAACACGTACGCTGTGTAGATATTCCCTGGACAACAGAATTCTGCGTATTTAAGGAGAAGATAAAAGAGTGACGCGACCATCCCCGCGCAAGAGTTCAGGGTGATCCAGGCAGCTGTAAACAGCGCACAGGGCATACAAAATTTTACTTCGGTTTGCAGGTACTTACGTGTAGCGTTTAGTTGCCTCATTTTTTAGTATACAGCTCCTGCCTTTCCTTGCAACACTCCCTGCGAAATGGCCAAAGAAACGAACCTGTTATCTGCCCTCGGTGATAGGCTGGAAGATATATCGCCGACAACGATAAAATTTTCCAAAACTTTGGTCGAAATGATTACGCGACTATAAACTAAGCTGTTGCACTTGATCATGAAACTTCGCTTTCTGACATATAAGAAGTGAAACAATTCTTGCAACATCATGAATGCTGTTTTTGAACAGTTTCAAAAATACGATGTACAGTGTCTGTCAGGAAATAAATAAAATCACGAAAGAGTAGGCGGAATGCGAAGAGGAGGCATAATAACAGCGAAAAGAACAAAATGAAGTGAGGAAAAAGCTAACAGACCTGAAGCAGTGCAGCCGAGGAATCAATATTGAGATAAAAGGGGTTCCAGCAGTGCCAAATGAATCACTGCGCATTATGACGCTACAAGTCAGCTGAAACTCTTGAGGAAAATTGTCAAAGACATTGAACCCATACACTGAGTGCCGGCTAAAGAGAAAACCCAGGAAAGCATAGTCGTGCGAATAATGTTGCATTATTCTAAAAAATATGAAGCAGAGGCTGACTACTACTATATTTGGATTCGGGACGGACCACTAGATTATATGCAATGAGCATCTGTGCCGAGAATATAAACTATTGCTCGGCAAAGCGATGAAAACAAAACACGAGAGGAAATGGCAATTCGCCTGGGTATGCAGGGCAAGATATTGATGAAGAAGGCTGAGAATGCTAAGTTACTCCACATAACATGCGAGGAAGACCTGGCTGAGGTTAACTAAGTGAACATTTATTGTTTTGGTTCCGTTCTCTACCGCAATGAGCTTTTCGATATGTCACGTAAATGAGGAATTTAACAAGAGATCATATTTTTTCTATTGCTCACTGTTATAATCCACAGCGTCCACAAAAACTTGGATCTGTTTGCTGTATTTTTATCTCAAAACAGCTGTAAATTATAAGTCATTGTCTTCACGAAAACATTCTTACGTAAAAATTAACATTTTCCTGTTCCGGGATATAACTTCGTTTCTAGCTCTAGGGACACCTCTTCTCGAGAAGGATATGTCGAACTGCTTATAAAATCTGAGCTTGAATTTAAAATTATTACAGAATTAGTTGGTAATATTTCTACTATTGTGCATCATGTTATTTAATTACATTAAAGTGTAACAATTTGAGTAGTTTATGGCCACCACGTTCTAGTTTGCCGGTATTTTTCGGCCAGATGGAAAGCATGTTTACGTCCCTGAGTAATAGTAGTAACTTTCCAAGGATAATAACAGGTGACTTTAATAATAATGTAATATTGTAGCACATAATGAATATCTGCAGTTACTATACTCCTTTAACTTCGAAAACACGATATAGAGACCACAGGGTAACATCTACAACTGCTACAATACTAGATCACATTTTGTGCAATATCGAGATTATTACATCAGGTGTGTATACAATGATACAGCAACATGCTAACCATATGCGTTCAATGACCACCCGAGTTATTACGGCTTGTTAAAAAGGAACCTGCAGCTACTGAATCCAGGCAGTATATTTGATGCTGATGTGCGCTCAAAGTGTGCGAGTTTTGTCAATTTTTTTCAAGACTACAATATCTGAATGCGCAATTTCTCATCAAAGAAAATTCGGCAGGCCTCTTACATTTTGGATGACTGAGAGGCTACTGAAATCAACAAGATAAAAGTGTATTTGGCACAGTAAGTGGAAGAAGGAGAAATAGAATGTGCAAATTATTTGTAGCAATTTCGCATTGCTAGAAATTCATTGCCAACCATGATAAGGAGGAAAAAGAATATAATGCATCGCTTATTGAACAAGCTAACGGGAACAGGAAACGAACATGGAATGTTCAAAATGATGTAATTGGAAGACTTCTACAAAGCATGTCTATCCCAATGTAGTGCATAAGGACACAACATTGAGATTTATTTCACATTTTACCAGCATATGCCGGCAGCTGGCACAACTTATAAACGCTACTCCATGGAGGACGCCTTCAGTACCTGTCAATAGTAGCTTTACACTAACTGGACTTACACTTGATACATTTACTGATATAGTTGGAAGCTTGAGTAGCGCCGCAGCTACAGGGCCACACGGGATACCAGTGAAAGTAGTGAAAGATAATGTTGAAACCAGTGCACCCATTTTGCTCCATATATTTATTCACGCAACAGAGAAAAGTTTATATCCTGACATACTGAAAATAGCGAAAGTCATTCCTGTATATAAAAAACGATGATATACACTGATCCAGGCAGCTATCCCCCGATATCGGTGCTTAGTGTAATACAAACTTTTTTTGAGAAAGCTATAGGATTAGAAGAAGGCCAATATTTGGAAGAAAATAATTGTTCCTTAATGTCAGCGTGGCTTCCGATCTAACAGATCTACATCCATAGCAGTTCTCGAACTTACAGACTCTCCATATAAAAATATACACAGAAATGAAATTCTGACAGTACTGCTTCTTTATTTTGAAAAGGCTGTGGATAAAGATACATCGGACAGACTCGATCAATGGTCTTAAAGGTACGTCTGACGAACCCGGTGCGTTTTTCTCAGGGACACGTCGGACGGAACCAGGAAATATTTTTCATAGGTACGGCGGACGGACCCGAGCAGGGCTAAACCCGACGTATATTGCTCCGGTGTACGTCGGGAAAGCCGGTACGATGGACGGACCTGATCAGTCCGGTTTACGCCCGACGAACCCGATGCATTTTTTTCCTCAATACGCAAGGCAGATGGGCCTTGGGATACACCTGAAAAGCCGGATGGATCCAAGATCCCCAAATGTGTGGTTGTAGCAACAACTTAGCCGCGATAGCCACATGTAGCCAAATCGAAGTTGATACGAGGTGTGCGAGTGTGTAGGTGCCGGTTTGTGCTTTCTGTGAGATGCTGTGATGTCCGAACTACGTCCTACAGGAGTGCTGTGTGAGACTACGAGAGTGCTGTGATGAGTGCGCCGATGTCCGGACGACGGACGGATATCAGCGTGTTCATTTATTATCACCGATGTTCCTCGTACATGTCAGTGTTTATTAGGTGCAATGGTAAGTCCAAAAACGTCGCGTAAAGAGAGCGTCGTGGGAATTTATTTACATGCGCTGTGTAACAGTCAGACAATATTATGTCTCACGACAATTTGTTATCAGACTGCACTACAGAGCTCAAACCTCGGAAAATTATATTTCTACAAAGTACGCCCGTATTGTTTACATTTGTGCGTTTTGAGCTTGAAAACAAAATTTTACGGTAATATTTTAATCTGGCCTTGCAGAAAGTGTTGGGAATGCGCATGATACAGTTATCGCATGTGCTTCTGTAAAATATTAGCTGCCTGGCACAGCACCTTCCTAAACGTTCAGGCTTTGTACTATTGTTGAAGGCCACATTATCATTATTAAAGGAACGAATATGCTTTATATCTGCTTTTCAATGTATTATTGTTCAATGTTTTCAGTTTTCTCGTAGTTTATTTAGCTGTTTCATACTAGACAAACACAAATGGCACACTTTTAAACTTGTCACTCCAAAGCTGAATATGAATATCTGCCTTGCATGTGACAAATGTAATGCTGGAAATGTTGACGTGTATAGGATGTACGTGCATGCAGCAACATCTCAGCGGTGCGTTTGGCTGCTTGCTCCAAGGTCGTGATATTGAATCGCAGTGATGGCAGCTGCACTTTGGTGGAGGCAAAATGCAAATACATCTGTTTCCTGCGAGATGTAAATGCAAAGTACAAAGTCTAGGCAGTCAATATAATCATGAGCCCACCACTACAGTATTCTTCATAGCTACATATGTCAGTTAAGGACGTGAAACCCTACATGACACAGGCAGGGTGGGTTATTTTTAAAATTTTGTAACCTCTCATCTATGCTGTGCAACATTTGACTAATTATAGTTCTCAAACAGTTGTTGAAGATAAAACCGAAGCAGTTCTTGGCATGGTTTCCTGCTTAGATTGATTTGCTAATTGCAGTTATTTGCAGCTTGCGCCAATGCTGGACAGTTCAAATAGCAGGCAGTTGAATTACAAGGATTATGCATTTGAGTTCTGACAAATGGAAAGTAATGGTGCATGCATGCACAGGTGCCCTTAGACAAATACATAATTGGGTGTATAATTATGATGCATATCAAGGGTCGACAGAAGGACATGTGGAGTTAGTGTGGTATTCTTCATGAAAGCAGAAAACAAATTGTACAACAGCTGCTGTCCCATGCAGAAAAAAATTGGTCATTTTGTGTATGATGCGATTGCGTCCGGCAGCAGTGCATCCAGCGAGAAGGTAGACTAATTTTTCCTGTATATTTTTACAGCGGCTTGTTTCCTGGCTCTTGGATCAACGCAACGGCTGGCCATCAACGACACAGACTGCCTATGCCCCTTGGACACTGTGACGCCAGAGGATCCTACTGCGCATTCTCGTTGCTGCCACTTCGTTCGTCTGTGCGTGCGCTGGCGGAGCAGCTTGACAGCTGCCTACATAAACCAGGAATCCATGCTTCGCTCCTCAGTCCGGCAGCAGTGCATCCAGCCAGCATGTCGACTAAGTTTTCCTGTATATTTGTTGTGGGGCCCTGCACCACGTATCCGTAAGGCCCGTGCGCGCCGCGCATTCGAAGGCTGCGCCACTATCCCAATGCCCCTGCGCGGTGCCTGTTTCCCTCTCCCCGCTCGTTCGGGGATAACCGGTCCCGCGCGTAGCGGCTATAAAGGAAGCCTCGCGCCGTTGTCGCTCCTCTTGGTCCACCAATCAACCCTGCCTCCTCGTTCCTACTTCGCTCCTGGCGCTCTCCACGAAAACGACCCGCAGCCACCCGGACGACGACCTAGCACCGACTTCGACGATCCCTGTGAGATTAAAGATGTTTGTCATACGGCTCACTGTGTGTTTGTCGTGCGCATCCCTCGGGTAGAGAAATCGCCCACAACTGGCGCCCAACGTGGGGCTGAATTAGCACCCATGTGGACGATTTCTCTGCCAGCGTGGCAGCGCACGGCAACACGACGGGCCGGTCCTTTGTATGTTAGGCGCGACGCCATTTTGAGTTTAGGGCTATCGTGTGTACAGATGACGCGGAGTGTAGTATAGTAGTGTTTGTACAGTTTTAATTTTGTTTTGGTTTATGTGTGTGTTTTTTAGTGTCGGGCGGCTTGTGTTTTAATTTTTTTGTTCATATGTTAGTTTTATGAAGTGTTTAGCCTTTGTGACAAGCCTCTTGATGCGGGCTAGGTGGTAGTCGTGCGCGTGTAGGCTCCCGGGCGGCCTTAGTTGTTGAGTGCAATGCCTCCGAGAAAAGACGTGCCAGGTAGGGCCGCCGCTTCGGATGCCAGTGCGTCCGGAAGTGAGGTAAAGGACGCGGTAGAGTCTGCGCAGGTTACAGATGCGGCCGCCCTGATGAGGCAGATGAACGAAGTGTTGTCGGTGTTCACCCGTCAGTTCGGTTCGGTGGCTAGCGCCAACCAAGCCACAGCCGCGGTGACAGTCTCGCGTCCGCGGATAAATGTAGAGGTTCCCTCCTTTTCCGGCTACACGGACGTGAAGTCAGTCCACGAGTTCTTGCAAGAACTCGAGGATTATCAGATGGCACTGGGTTCCCCAGACGACGTGGTGCTAGCGCAGGTAATTCCCGTGGCACTTGTTGAGAGCGCGGCGCGGTGGAGACGCTGCCAGCCGGCCTTCCAGTCGATGGCAGACTTCACAGATCGCTTCCGCGCCGAGTTCTTGCCGCCCGATTACGAACGCCGGATGCTTGAGGAGCTAGCGTTGGGCACACAGCACCCAGAGGAGAGCCTCCTCGAGTATGTACGCGCAATGCAGGAGCTCTACAAGAGAGCAGATCCCACGGCAACCGATCTAGAACAGGTCACGCGCGTGATGAGGCAATGCCATCCGCGCTTCAAGCCGTATTTGCGGGGACGTGGTTTTGCAAACCTCGAGGCCCTAGCACAGGAAGCGAATGTAGTACAGGCGGATTTACTCGCTGAATTGCGCTACCAGCCACCCCCCAGGCCAGCCGAATCGCTAGAGCCGCGACGCGCCTGGGCCGGAGGCCAAGACCCCGTGCCGCGCGCCAGAGGCGCAGACGTAATGACGGTAGGGCAGGCAAGGCCAGAGGAAGGCTCCGCGATTCCTCGCGCTCTTGACCCGTACGCGTTCGAGCAGCGGCGTCGAGCTGGGCTCCCCAGCGACGTCCGCACAGGCGCGGAGAGAGGGGACAGGCGCCTCAGCCGCTTCGTGGAACGCGGCATCCCCCGACCGCGCGGCAGGTGAACGATCGGCTTTGCTGGAATTGCAACCAGCCGGGCCACGTGGCACGAGAGTGTCAAGCAAGGCGTATGCAGGGAAACGCGGACTGCCAGGGGCCATAATTGGTAACACCAGCCTGTCGCCGTCGGCGGAAGAATTTCGTGGTAGTCACGGCGGAAAATGGGAAATGTACTCCCACGCCGCGTCACCGGGCGACAGCCCCGGGGGCGCAGAGGCTTTTGTCCCTCTCGCCTGTAGAGCGCAAGGATAGTTATCGCGCTCGAGCCCTTTTATGCTAGTGCGGTTAGCTGGTCAAAGCTACTCGGCACTCATTGACACGGGCTCAACTCTGTCACTGGTCGGTGATGATGTGTTCGAGGCCTGCCGTAGATGTAACATCCGTGTCAGGCCAGCAGAAACCCCTTTGAGCTTAGCAGCAGGGACGACAAAAGCGGAAGGAGCGGTACGTCTGGTCATGCGTTTTGAGGGCAGGAAGCGGAGGCATCGCTTCGTCTATCTGCCCGGCTTAGCCATACCAGTTATTCTGGGAAGAAATTTTCTTTCGAGCGAAGGCATTGTGCTTGACATGGGGGAGAACGGCTATCGCTACAGCCCCTTCACCCCCCTCAATCCCTTTGTTAGCGCGCCCAAACAGGAACGCGTCGCTCAGCGAGCGAGCGTCCACGCTTTTGTGGCAGACGGCTCCCCCGCGACACTGAATGGTAGCCCATTAGAAGCAATTATCGCGTCCTTTTCTGAAACCGGTAGTCAGCGCCGAAGGCTCGTGGAAACTTCGATGCCGCGCGCATGGAGCAAGCGGATGAGTACAACAAAGGTCGTCGTCACGTCGTTTTCAACACGGGCGACTTGGTACTGAAAAGAACGCACCCGCATAGTAACGCAGCGCGTGGTTTCGCCGCGTCGCTAGCGCACAAGTGGGTTGGACCGTTCGAAGTTACGGCACGGACTACGCCACTCACCTACCAGCTGCGGTTGTTGGCGAGCGGTGAAACCGCTGGTCCGGTGCACGTCGCAGACTTGAAAGCTTACCACCTTCGCAAGGACGATAACTGCGAAGCGGGGGAAGCTCAAAGCAATGCAGCGATCTCCCCCAAAGTAAGGCGTACAGGTAGCAACTCGGTTCCCAACCGACGCTACAACCTAAGGCCAAGGTAGTGCACTACTTTGTCTAACGTCTTTGCTTCTTTCAGAATGCATTCTGATAAGATTTTGCACCAGCCAGATGAACCACCGTCGCTGGGGCGGGAAAGCGCACCCAGCGCATGGTTCCAGGAGGGGCCGCATAAACAGGGGGTACCCCCCTAATTTGTAGTGGTTTGTGGCCCATCATTGTGACCAGCGCGGCCATGCTGGCCGTCTTCAAAAAGTGCGGATTGGAGCCCGCTGCCCAGGCTTGGAGTACGGGCCTCAGGAAGCCAGGTGTGCCCGGGGCGGAAACGCCTGCTGCAATGTGCATCCGGCACCGCGCCACGTGGGAAGGGGTCAACGATGTAGAGCAGCAGCTCAGGGCCGCTGCCAGGCGTATCCGTGGCCAAGCCCAGCTGCGCTGTGACCCCGAGGATGTGGCCGCTGCCGGAGAGGAACCAGTAACAGTCCCGCCATGCCTGCTGCTTCTCCCGTCACACGAACCAGCTGAGAGGGCATCCCACCAGAGCCAGGCGACAAGCCTCCCTATTTTACGCCGACCCGGGCTCGGACATGGACATGGCCCGGCTGTTGGCGTAGCCCGGGTCGGACGCTGAGGGAGGGGGGGGGGGAGATGTGGGGCCCTGCACCACGTATCCGTAAGGCCCGTGCGCGCCGCGCATTCGAAGGCCGCGCCACTATCCCAATGCCCCCTGCGCGGTACCTATTTCCCCCTCCCCGCTCGTTCGGGGATAACCGGTCCCGCGCGAGGGGGCTATAAAGGAAGCCTCGCACCGCCGTCGCTCCTCTTGGTCCACCAATCAACCCTGCCTCCTCGTTCCTGCTTCGCTCCTGGCGCTCTCCACGGAAACGACCCGCAGCCACCCGGACGACGACCTAGCACCGACTTCGACGATCCCTGTGAGATTAAAGACGTTTGTCATACGGCTCACTGTGTGTTTGTCTTGCGCATCCCTCGGGTAGAGAAATCGCCCACATTGTACAGGTGAGCAAAAACGACCTTTGAAATTAAATAGTAATTACCTTACTTGTTGCACTGTTGCCGGACAACTCCCAATGGTTTTGTTTTTTAATGCTTTTAACTTGAGCACACGATAGCAAAGAAAGACGAAAAGGAACTCGCGAGCTTGTTTTCTGATTTCCTAGAAAAATGCGGGCTGAAATGCGGGAGATAAAAGATAGTCTTCGCTTCTGTGGTGACAGCTGTGATGAAATTAAGGTAATTTTAGTGACGTCAAAGCGCTACATGAGAAAATCAAAGCGTTAACAGCTCAGAATGAATACTTGAGAGCAGAAAACGAAAGGTTTGAAAAAAAGTCGACGAGCTCGAACAATATCAGAGAGGTAATAACTTGGAAATTAAGGGTGTGCCCGAGGAGCTAGACTCGACTGTCGTGGTAAAAAAAAGTAGGCGAACTTATGGGTGAAATGGTAACCGACGCTGATATCGACGTTTGCCATCGGGTGCCCACGGTCAGCGGTGACGATAAGCTTATCATTGTACGGTTTATATCGCAAACCAAGCGTAACGCGCTCCTTGCCAAGTCCAAAAAGAAGAAGCTGTCACCACAAGATGTGGGATTCGAGGGCACAAGCACTACTACCATTTATGTGAATGAATAATTGACACCACACAACAAGCAACGCCTTAGTGCTGCGCTTAAGAAAAAGGCTGGATGGAAATATGTATGGGTCAGCTCGGGGAAAATTTTGGCACTCAAGGATGAACATACCGACGCCATCCGAATTGCAAACAACGATGATTTCGCCTACATCACATAACCTCAGACGTCACTGTTTGGGTCAGTGTTCTTTATCGAACAAATATGATGCTTAACTCGGCATCTTTAATTACCGAACCGTCCACATTAAGAGAAAATCTTCATCAGTTGTAGCCATGTCTTTCCTTGTTACATTTGAATATCCGTAGCATGAGAAACAAACAAGATGAGCTGGACATTTGGCTAAACTCCCTGCAAGTCAATTTTGAGGCATTCATGTTCACAGAAACACGGTTAAACGAAGATGACCCCTCCCCTACATTTATTGATTACATCCCAATACGATTAGACAAAAAGGGCAGGAGGGGGGGGGGGGTGGCCTGATTATTTACCTGCAGCGCAAGTATGCATATAATATTGTTGATGAGTACACAGTGATGAATAGGGATCTAGACTGCCTAACTGTAGAAAATAGCACGTTTCTAGTTGCTGTTTTGTACAGGCCACCGGCTGGATACTAGCGGCATTTCCTAGAGCAGTTAGAAAATGTAATAATGTATTGTACTAATACTGATATGAGTTCTTTGTTTTGGGAGACGTAAACTTTGACACTTTGGCAGATGACTCTTCTGCGCGGGACATTATGAATCTCTTATCCCCTTACGGGTGCGAAAATGCGATTACTACGCCAACCCAAATTACTTCAAACAGTTCTACTTCTATAGATATATGTATTTCAAACCTGAATGTATTCGACTTTAAAGCAGGAGTATTATCATGCGACATCAGCGACCATATGTCCATATTGATTGCCACACAATACACTCTAAAATATAACTATGAATGCAGCAGGCCTGAATATAGGGGGGTGAATGATGCCTCCTTAAACTATTTTCTTATTAAACTATTTTTATTACTTAATTGAACGAGCTGACTGGTCGAACGTGTACCTACAGCAGAATTCAAACTCTGCATATGAGACTTTTCTTGGTGTCTTTCTTAGTTGCTACAATCGTGCATTTCCGCTAAAAGAGCATACATAATACAATCGGAAGAATAAGACGCCCTGGATTGGCACTACCTTGCTAAAACGCATTAAAAAGAAAAATAATATGTTCCACAAATTCTTACAAGCAAAGGCGACAACTTGTTCACAGAATTTAAGAAGTATCGTAATAAATTAAACGCTGATATTAAGCAAGCCAAACGTGCATATTACGAAGCAGTGTTTTCTAGGATAAGAACGGATCCAGCTAAGATCTGGAGGCAGGTTAATTACCTTACCGGCATAAACTGCTCACAGGTTAAGGCAGACCAAATTGTAATCAATGGCTCCATAAGCGGCAAAGAGCTTGCAGATGAAATCAACGAGCATTTCAATAAAGCGGCCATGCCCCAGTCGTCTATTCAACAGGGTGGGGACTACTGGCCTCCTCGCCGAGTAAATTCATTCGTATTGGAAGCCATTACCGAAACAGAAATTAATGATCTTATAATACACCTGAAAAGTAATGCTGCGAGTGGGCATGATGATATTAAAGTTGAACCCGTAAAGCGAGTGTCATCAATAGTCAGCCCTGTTCTAGCCCATCTCGTAAATCTCACGTTTTCTACAGGAGTATCTCCCGCACAAACTAAAGCTGGCCAAAGTACTTCCAATACACAAAAGAGGGAGAACTGATGATATTATGAATTGCCGGCCAATCTAAGTGCTACCGGTGTTTTCTAAGGTTTACGAGCTGACAATCAAAAACCGGCTGTAAAATACCTAAGTATCGTATAATATCACCCTCACAATATGACTTTCAGAAAAATAAAACAACTCAGGACGCTCTTCTTACCATAAAGCAGCCAGTAATCAGAAATCTTGAAGATAATCTTTTCACCTTGGGAATATTTCTCGATCTGCGTAAAGCCTTCGATTCTGCTGACCATGAAATCATAGCTATAAAATTAGATTGCTATGGGATCCGAGGCGTTACATTGGATCTTATTAGGAGTTACTTATCGTTTCGGCGTCAGTTTGTTAAGATAGACTGTATTACTTCAAAGCAACTTGATATTAAACTAGGTGTCCCACAAGGGTCCATACTAGGCCCGTTACTTTTCCTCTTATATGTGAATGACATCACGGAATTAAAAACAACACCCACAGTAGCCATGTTTGCAGACGACACTTTTTTACAGGTAGGACAGTGCATGACATCGAACAATCAGCAAATGGTTATTTGGACGAACTATCCGCGTGGTTGCAGCAAAACAAACTTCAACTCAATGCAGTAAAAACAAAGTGCATGGCATTTAAGCCAATCAATAAGCACGAAAAGAAATTCATCTGGAGTACAGAGGACAAAACTTATAGCAAGTGAGTCTGCAGAGGTTTCTTGGGGTATGGTTTAGTGAAGACCGGTCTTGGACCCCTCATGTCAATCACCTGCTGTCTGAACTTGCAGTCTGTCGGATGTCTCAGAAAAATAGCCTCCCTTCTACCTCTCTGGTTAAAATATTCACTATATTACTCCCTGTTCTGTTCCAAACTTTTGTATGGTATTCTAGTCTGGGGAACGACGACAAATGGGAACTATGATAGGCTACAAATGCTGCAAAAGCGTGTCCTCCGAATCTTTGTAAACCACACCGCTCCTTTAAGATTGTTACCAACGCAACCACTTTTTCCTACCTTTGATGTTTTACTAGCAAATAAAGTCTATTTATGGGTACTGGTACAGCAGATCTATAAAAAGAAACTCCACACTATTTACATGCTGGTCTTGAGGCCATATGATATTCGTAACCCCAAACGGAGAACCAAACAAGTTAGAACAAACTATGGAAAGCAAGATTTTGAATATCAGGTAATAGACATGCTAAATCGCTATGCTTCTATTTTGGATTTCTGTTGGCCGACAAAGACGTTCAAAGGGCAACTTTGGGCAATTTTGTTTTCTGTTTACAATGTACAGTAACGTTGATAAATCTATGTTTTCTTTATGCCAATATGAACTTTTCCTATGTTTGTGTGGCATGAGCTAATGTTCAATGTAAATAATGAAATCGAATTAAGCCGCCCCAGTCCATAGTGGCTGAAAGAATAGAGCCATGCTGTATGAATATATGCGTGTATTTTTTATTATTTTTTTTCCTTGGCTTCTATGTTCATATTTATGTATTGTACCAGCTCTCTTATGGACTGCTGTAGACTGCTTAGTTTGTTACGGGGGCTGAGACCTCGTCAGGCAATCATGCCTTTTGTCTCTGCCACCCGCAGGAAGGAGTGATTTTCTGCAAATAAAAAAAAGACTGACTGACTGAAATATTATGGTTTAGCATCCCAAAACAACTACGGCTATGAGGGACGCAACAGCTGAGGGCTCTGGTATATACTCACCACCTGGGGTTTTTTTACATGCACCAGCATCCTCGTTAAGGATGGTCTCGAGTATTCTCGGTGCTATCGCTTTCCTCACCTGGAGGAACGAAGAAAATAACAAGCCTTGAGCAACAAAAAATTAGGGAGACACATCATCTCGACCTGTAAGGGAACAATGCACCAGCGTTAATGATTCTTGTCTGCAGATCCCGCTGTGGATTTTCGTTAATTTACATGCCCTTGGCTAAATCACTAATCCCTAATTCATGTCTCTTTTAAATTACCCATACTCATTAGCATACGGTCTTAGGCTGCCCTCCATGGTAGAAAACCTAGAGGGACAGTAATATAAGTGCGCAACGAAGATGAGACAAAGAGGAGAATTGAGCAACGATGGCACAAAACTGACAACTGATTTAATGGAAGAACGGAAGAGCATATATATACACACACTTGGTGTACCCACATGCGCATAGTCGAAATTTGTAAAATATATCATCACATGTAGAACGCCCCCCCATCACACGCACGTGATGAAACCTGCCGTCGCACTATCGATTGTGCAGCATGGTCATCTCTTTTTCTGTCAATGCGACAGACATTTTACTGACACAAACATTTTGCTTCCGGTTAATATGGAAAGCCTCGGCGATTTCTCGAGTAGTCTGGTCTTTATGAAGAAATAGTATATTAGTATAAACAAAGAAAGGTACACACTCACACGCGTTACAATGTTTTGCTAAATTTATTTCATTCTTTGTTATATACTGCATTTTCCATCGGCCTGTCTGCCCAATATACGTACTGCCACAGGACTATGGTATTTGATGCCTTACACCCATCCTACACCTAATGATATCCTTGCCGTGATTGACCTGGCATCTGTTCTTACTTCTTGTGTAGGCTGGACATATATGGATATCTTAGATAGCTTATGATTGTGGGTCTCATTTATTTTTATGACTTCCAAGGAGTTCCTGTCTTCAGAAGCCCTACATTTCATGAAAGCGGGACAGGGTTAGTATCCTGCATGAAGATACCAAGAAGCTTGTACACAGAAAATTGAGAGTAAAATGGCAGGAATTTGAAAGCATTGAAATAAACAACAAACTACACTTAGTCAAACCTGTCATCGAGGAATGTAAACCATGCAGTCATCGAATACATATCATAGAGGGCATTTTAGGCCATCTTTACAAAAGAATACCCACACCTGACACACAGTTTCATTCTTATGGAAGAGGACAAACGATGATGCAAGGAGTGTGGAGATAAACTAACAATAAACTGTATCTTACTTCCATGTGCGCCAGACTCAAGGAAATGAGAGGAAAACATTTTGTACAATTTTGCAACAGATCCCTCTGCATCCAAGCATGATCCTAGGAGAGACTGCACTAGTTCAAATCCCCTGCATTTTTGGTTTCCTCAAATGAAACAACGTTCCTAAACAAGCTACATCCTAAAGAACATAGTCATTACACACGAAAATAAATGCAATAAACCTTGTTCTTGGTACATGGCAGCATTAGTCGCTTATTCCCCATAAAAATGAACACAACGCCGTAAGATATACCTCGGTTAGCTATGTTATTGAGATAAGCTTTCGGTTTGGTGTGTCTTTATTCACGTGACAGCACTGTCATGCGGGTCTAACGTTCCAGCGATCATAAAATGACCTTTACCAAATTTTAGCATAATTTTAAGAACCGTGAAGGCGATTGTACAGATCTCCAAAGACGCGCGGTTGTTTGGTTTCGACTGGAGTAGTCAACTGTATTATCAGCGTCCTCCTACTTTGTTTCTGAAGACAGCCTGGAGTGAGAGTGTTAAAGATAATAGATTTTTGAACATTTAGCATGTTTCTGAAGGCGTTGCGTTCCATTGCGAGGCCTACAAAAAGCAGCTGAATGTCAAACGCCGCCTAGGGAGGCTTTCTAGCAAAGCAGCAGTGTAGCGTGAAAAATCGCTCTGCCGGTCCAGCGCTGGCCGCGTTCTTGAAAGGCGAACTGTTCGAGCTTAAAGCTACTGACCACACCTGAAACACTGAGTTGTGAATACTGTGAGCCCTCCACGGATCTTCTTTCATTTGTACATACCATGATCGTCTTCTTTCTTTTGTACATACCATCGTCATCGTCCCGCGGCGCCGGCTCCGGCACGCGCCTTGGTTCATCATCGGATTAAACGCTGACACGGCATACCCTGCCTTGCTGCCACGACTCTGCCGTCTCTACCTGGCCTTCTTTGACAATACTATAAAATTCCGTCCACTCTTCGATCAGTGATACGTCCACAGTGGAGCATTTATGCTCTTCAGGGTAGGCCAGCCGTGGGAACAAAGATGCGTGGTTGTAGCAACGATCGCTTGGATGGCACCCTCTGGAAATTTCCAAGAGTGAGCTTCGTAAACGAATTATGCAGCGCACATTTTCTACTGCGTAGCGAAATCCAGCGACGCATGCATATCTCCCGCTCGTTTCAAAGCTGAGACCGTTCAGTCGGGTCACGCAAACCTCGAGCAGGTGGGTGTTTAAACTACATGTTCGCAAAATTCAACGACGAGAAAAAGATATGCAGGCTGAGCACTTGTCTAGTCATCCCCTAAACTGATAGTACTTTATTTAGGACTCAAATTAAGCGTCCAACAGTTCGGCTGCCTGTTGTACCAATGTTAGTAGCAAAGAATATTGCGGTTCGTAAGGAAGCGGTCATTCCCGCTTCGGCTGTTTGGTTATTCACTCATGTATTGCAGTGCAGCGGGTCTTCGCCTCGACGAGTCAACATGCAGCTTGTGGTGTTTTTCCGTGCAGGCAGGAAACGAAGACAGCAGCCGTGAAGCACGCGGTGGGAATTTCTTTATTCCCGGAAACAAGTTACTGGCGAGCGCCAGCAGAGCTGGGCGCTGTCCGTGATAAGCCAGGGCGAAGTGCGCAGCAGCACGCGGCGCGGCGGCATATATAGCCGTTATCACTGAGGGGCGTGGCGCACAAGACAAGTAGGCGCGCAACTACTACACTCCCCCAGTCTTATTTGAATAGGGTGCATACAGTCAATAAAGAAAAATCAACACAGACTAGTTCAAGGCACATAGCGGTCTGGAGGGCGGCGCTGCCTTTGCGGATACCGCCGTTGTGTCGTGGATGGAGGACGGGACGATGTTGGCTGAACCGGCGTCGTCGCTGGACGTGGCTGCTCAGAGGTACCCTGCTCTTCACGAGTGTAGCGAGAGTCCAAGCCCACGGCCTGAATGATGTGGTTCTGGTGGCGTTTCCAGATGAACACTCCTTGACCGGTTTCCACTTGAAGTCGGTACGAAACACGTCCCGTTCGCTCTAACACGACAGCAGGCAACTACTTTTCACCCCGCCAAAAATTGCGCACTAGGACACTGTCACCAAAAGAAAATTCACGTTAGCGCTGCTGGCGACGCACTGTCTGCACAGACTGCCTTGTCGAAACAGTCTGCTGCAGCGAGGGCTTGACTGCGTCCAGCCGGGTGCGCAGTCGCCTGTTGAGCAGAAGAGTAGCCGGCGCCTCGCCCGTCGTCCGGTGTGGGGTGTTTCTGTAAGACAACAAAAACTCTCCCAATGTTGTGGTTAAACTTGCAGCAGTACTTTTCCGTAGTGCCGCTTTCAAAGTTTGGACAAATCGCTCAGCTTGTCCATTACTACTAGGATGGTAGGCTGATGTTCGTACATGCCGCGTGCCAATGCTCTTAAGATACTCTGAAAACACCGCTGAGGTAAATTGCGGCCCATTATCAGATACCAAGACTTCAGGGTAACCAAACCTGCAGAAGAGTTCGTGGAGTCGATTGACTGTGCTTTCCGCAGATGTGTCGCGCATCTGGCACACCTCCGGCCACTTGGAGTGAGCGTCAACAACCACCAAGAACATGGTTCCTTTGAAAGGTCCTGCAAAATCGATGTGCAGGCGTTGCCATGGTTTCGTTGGCCATGCCCATGGGTGCAAAGGGGCAGGACAGGGCATTGCGCTTTGCGTTAAACAAGCATTGCACGAACGGACTTTAGTCTCAATGTCGCGATCAATTCCTGGCCACCAGACGTAACTGCGTGCTAGTTCTTTCATTTTCACAATTCCAGGGTGTCCCTGATGCAATTCATCGAGCATCTGAGGCTGGTGTTTAGCAGGAATAACGACACGCATACCAAGAACGAGACATCCTAGCTGCGGCGAAAGTTCACAGCGTCTGTGAAAAAACTGTTTCATTTCTTCACTGTCAACGCGCTCAGGCCACCCGTTCATTACGTGCTGCATGACTCGTCTAAGGATCGGATCTCTGGCCGTTTCGCGCGCGACGTCACGATAGTTGATTGGCAAGGACTGCAAGCGTAGGAGATAAAATTGATCATCCGAGCATTCTTCGCTTTCACGTTGCAGAGGCAGTCGCGATAAGCAGTCTGCGTCGGCGTTTTGACACGACGGCTTATACTTCAGAGTGAAGTTGTAAGCTGACAAAACTAAAGCCCAGCGTTGCAGACGTGCTGCGGCGATAGTTGGTATGCCCGTTTTGGGACCAAAAATTGTCTGCAAGGGCTTGTGGTCCGTAACTAATACAAAAGAACGACCAAAGAGGTAATAGTGGAAGCGTTTCACGCCAAAAACTAAAGCTAGTGCCTCTTTCTCTAGCTGACTATAATTGACTTCTGCTGCAGATAAGGTGCGAGATGCGTACGCCACAGGATGACACTGACCGTTTGGCTGTACATGAGAGATGACAGCTCCAATACCGTATGCCGATGCATCACACGATAACTGCAGGGGCGCACCGGGGTCGTAGTGAGTGAGAACTGGTGGCTGGGACAGCAGCTCCTTGATGTTCGAGAAGGCTTCTTCGCACTCGTCATTCCAGGACCAGGGAACATTGAGGCGTAGCAACCTGTTGAGGGGCAAAACAACTCTTGACAAGTTAGGAACAAACTTCCCATAGTAGTTGATCAAACCCAGCAGCGAACGCAATTGGTGCTTGTCTGTAGGACGCGGAGCCTGTGCTATAGCTTCTAGCTTGTCAGTAGCCGGCTCAATTCCGTGAGCGCTAATGACATGTCCCAAGTACTGCAGCTTGTCTTTGAAAAATTCGCATTTTTCCTTCTTTATTTTGATGCCTCTCTCAGACAATCTTTTCAATACTGCCTCTAAATTTCTTAGATGCTCCTCTTCCGTCTTTCCGGTGACCATTATGTCGTCGATGTAGCAAGTAACGCCTTGAAGTCCTTTCAATATATTGTCCATGATTTTCTGAAAAATCGCCGGTGCTGAGGCGATGCCAAAAGGCAACCGGTTAACAACATACAGGCCCTTGTGCGTGTTCAAGGTTAGGTAGGCTTTTGACTCCTCGTCCATCTCGACTTGTTGATAAGCCCGATTAAGATCAATTTTCGAGAATTTCTGACCTCCGGCTAATGCTGCCAAAAGCTCATCCAACTTAGGAAGCGGGTATGTCTCGACGTCTAGAATCGGATTCAAAGTGAGCTTGTAATCGCCACAAATTCTAATTGATCCGTCACGCTTTATCACAGGAACAATTGGTGTAGCGTACCTGCTACTGGCGACGCGAGAAATGATTCTCAACCTTTCGAGCTTTTCTAGCTCTGCCTCTACCCGTTCCACAAGAGCGAAAGGTACACTTCCTGCTTTCAGAAAACGTGGTCTTTGGTCATCTTTGAACTGGAGACTTGCCTTTTCTCCCTGTATGGTTCCTAGCTCGTCACTGAACAAGTCTGCGTTTCTCCGTAGCAGCGCTTCCAATGCTGCCGGCGGACTGCCTGGTGTAGCGGACACCTTACAAAGCCCTTGAATTCCACTCCAGTCTAGTCTGATATGCTGTAGCCAGTTGCGACCTAAGAGCGGTGTCCCGTTATGCGGAAGAATGTACAGCTGCAGACGTGCCTCTTGTTTGTTGTGGCGGACGAGCACATCCATTACGCCAACAGGTTTTACAGTTTCCCCCGTGTATGTTTTCAGTTGCATTGTTGTACGTTGCAAACGGATACCGGGAAAGCACTCTTTAGCCTGATGGTGCGACATAACTGACACTGCTGCTCCTGTGTCAAGCTCCATTCGTATGGTAGTTCCTTCTACATTCACTCCAACCATTAAGGGGGACGTTCTGGACACGTCGACACTATTTAGCTTAGTTAGGTCGAGCTGCGCCTTGCACTCAAGCGTGCGCATGCACTGCTTCTGTTTTTTCTGTACTGTTCTAGCTTTGCACATTCTTCGTATGTGCCCTTGTCGGTTGCATTCGAAGCAAGTAGCTCGTACGTGCGGGCATGCTTGTGCATCATGCTTGAATGAACCACAACGATAACACGGCTGCGATTTGCCACTTTTGCTAGCGTACTTAGGCTTCTGTTTCCCACCCTGCATTCGGTGAACGTTTTCAGCGCTATCTGATAAGTCATGTGCTGTCCCTGCATTGCTCATTGCAGCCTCGGCGGCCAAAGCACGGTCAATTGCCTTCTGAAATGTTAGGTGCTTGTCCTGAACAAACAGGTGCCTCTGAATGTCAATTCGCCGTAAGCCACAGACAAATTTGTCGCGAAGCGCATCGTCCAGAAAAGAGCCAAATTCGCAAGTTTGAGCCAGCCTGCGTATATCTTCCACAAACTGGGCTATCGTCTGCGTTTCACGCTGCACAGCGCGATAAAACTTCGCTCTCTCAGCAATAACGGATGGCTTCGGTGACAGATGCTTGCTCAAAATTTCCCTCAACTCGGTTAGTGACTTCGAAGTAGGCTTGTCAGGAGCAGTCAAAGACTTTAAGAGTTGGTAAGTTTTGGGACCGATGAGACTCACGAATACGTCGACTTGAAGGTCGTCCGGAACCTTGTTCGCCTTCAAGTACGATGCGAGGCGTTCGTCGTATGACGTCCAGTCACTCGTCGAGTCGTCAAAAGGTTCCATTAGTCCGAGCTGGGAGGCCATCTTGCAGTATCGGCACCAGGGCTTAGCTCCAGGGTCCCGCAGTCGATGCGTTGATTCTCGTCGCCATTATGTGGTGTTTTTCCGTGCAGGCAGGAAACGAAGACAGCAGCCGTGAAGCACGCGGTGGGAATTTCTTTATTCCCGGAAACAAGTTACTGGCGAGCGCCAGCAGAGCTGGGCGCTGTCCGTGATAAGCCAGGGCGAAGTGCGCAGCAGCACGCGGCGCGGCGGCATATATAGCCGTTATCACTGAGGGGCGTGGCGCACAAGACAAGTAGGCGCGCAACTACTACACAGCTCGCCGGTGTACTGCCGTAGGCTTCTAGTAGATTCGCCATGTCTTTTGTCATGGCTGTGAGGTAGAATCTAAAGCAAGGATTTAACTACAAACATCCTATTTCCTCTCTATGCATGTGAGGAACGAGCATATAGGGCATTTCACATACAGCGTATGCACATACTTTGGACTGCCGAATGTTCTGCACGGCAGGGTGTGTGTGTTGCGCCGGTGCTCAATCTTCGGAGGTCGATGCGGGATCTAAGAGAGCGTGAATGCTAGACATAGCTCGCTTGCATTACGGCCAGATCGAGGGGATAATTCAGTGCGAAGCGAAAGCTGCTAGTGAATCTATCTCGATGCCAGCTAATGGAGCCGTGCGGTGCAGTTCGTCGCATCTTCTGCAGATATGTGTGTGACAAGCAATGCTTGCCGTACACAATTCTGAGTGAAGACCGTGATCTACGTGAGAATGGGTGAACTCGACGTAGCATCTCATTGAGAGATATTCACGCGTAGCAAGCGGAATACAGACATACGCGGTCGACGTGCATATAGCCATGAGCCTGTATATCGACATCTGCCGTGTATTTAAGAGAATCGAATGGGTACGTCGCATGTATCTTTAGACACTTCGTTTTTAAAAAGCTTTCGACACTGTTAGTTACTCTATTGTGTTAAGAAAATAGCACTACGGATTCCTACAGTATACACTTGACTTTTTAGGTAGTTATCTTTCAAACAAGAAGCAATACATTTATCTTGATATTCTTTCCTTCCCTTCAAGAAGTTTAAACTGGCATTCCACAAGGTGCTGTCCTAGGCTCTATTTCGTTCTCTATATATAATTAATGATGACCCACAAATGTTACCTTCATCTAAGGCCATTCTATACGCTGATTATATTACACAGCAGTAATCTTTTCAGGGAAGTTAGTTTTAGGAATGGAAGCGGTAATTCCAAAGCATGCGGGATAAATGTCTGGTTTAACTGCAATAAACGCACGCTTAAAAATCTAAAACAAAATTTGTTTTATTTCGTCCAGGAAATAAGTTCGTTAGCACTTCTATTCTCAATAATTTATTAATAGAACAGCCTTGGAGGAGACAAAGTCAATGAAATGTTTAGGTTTTGCAAGTGACAACTAGTTAAACTTTAAAGAACACATTGCAAACGTGTGTTCAAAACGAGCTTCAGATGGCTACATTATTTTTCGAACGGCCATTTTTCATTCCCACGTTATCTACTGCAGCTATTCATAGGCATTCACATCCAAAACATACTTTGATCCCATTATTCGTCTTCAAAAAAGAGCTCTACACATAACAGCCTTCTCGCACTGGCACTCACCTACACCTTTAATAATCTCAGAGCCCCATATAATCCCTTTTACTCTTGCGTCAAAAATGAAAGTGTGCCTTGAAGTATATGCCATTGTCCTGAATGCTCACCCCTTACCAATTACATTATTTGTTATACCCAACAGGAGCACCAGAAATGCCTCCAAATTCTTCAACAATGCTCACAATTTTCGAAACAAATTCGAGCCGAATCTTGAAGAGCAAAGTAAACTTGCCTTAGCCTCGTTTCCTTAATTTTCGCGTTGTACATTGACACACGCTCAAACAGGTCGAGCCAATCTTCTTCATCCTTATCCCGTCGTCCTTGGAAGCATGGGACTCACAGGGCTAGATAAAAACAATGGGTGCTGTAGACTGGTCTGGCCATGTTGGGGCCGTGTTTCGGGTTCGAACGGAGTTCGACAGCATACGGTGTTGAAAATGCCACCCTTGAAGTCCGCGGCTTGCTTGGTGACCTGAAGGCAGGTCCCGCAGGGTGACAGGAGAGATACTGATGTGTTCACCATGCCATATGACGGCATGTTTCGCCGTCATATAGTGTCCATTACTTCATATAGTGTCCATTACTTCGTCCTTAAATGTATGGGGTGCACAAAATAAGGGATTACCGTTTAATTCAGTAGCAAAATTCACCTATACGAACCGAGATGACCGAGGGGATTCGGCAGACAGCAGCGGTTGAAGTTACCATGTGATAACTTTGAATGCAGCTCCCCAACTACACAACTTTTTCCGGGGGTGAATTGCATGCGTTCGTGCAAAAGTGACATTGAACCACCTTTCAAGCGGAGCTGATTGCACTGTTCTCTGTTGACCATGTGTATTTGCAGGAGATCATGGATCAAGACTGGTAGAACCCGCCTAGACGATTGCAAGGAGGCCTAAGGATGTCCAGAAATTTGCAGCCCTACTGAGCCCTCAGTAGACGAATACTTATTCGTGCCCATCCATAAGCAAACTAGTTCAGATAATACTATAACAGACAACAGTTATGAAGGATTCGCTTCTCCCAGCGCATCCAAAGATCTCGCAATACGTTCGAATTTGAAATAGCTTAATCATTCTACAATTTTACCTAAGGTACGCCTGAGACAACTCAAGTAATTTGGCGAAACATTCGCTAATAAAGTTCATTACGCTTTGTTCCTGCTGTGTTTTTTTTTTTTTTTGGGGGGGGGGGGGGTTCAGGGTGAAAACGCTGCAGGCACTCACAAGATTGTTAAATAAGTTTGCCAGCCTCTGAACATTCAAAAAAGTGATTCAACACTAATATTCAGCAAAAATGTGACATGGTGTAGTTCTCAAGAGAGGAAAATTCTGGAGACGCGGGTTAGATGACTGATGCTTTCTCGTACGGGGAACGCACCCTGTGTTCACTGTTATCCTTAGGCTGGCGCATCCTTGCATAGTTGCCTGTTTGGTGTACGACTGCTTCAGGCAGAAAGCGTCTGCCTCTCGCAAACGCTACTGGCAGCAAACGAAACGCTGTTGCTTGATCCATCGCTCCACGACGTGCCGACATCGACACTGAATTGCGTCTTTCACACTTAGTAAGCGGATACCGGGTAGACTTGCGTTTATTGATTGGGGTAGGCGCATACATACGTGATCGTTATGGGACGACAGAGGAAGGATGGGAAAGCTCGAAATAAAGGTAACTAGTGCATATTTAAATATGTTTTCCGGCTCCCTATAACTGGAACGAGACGACCCTGTATAGGCGTCATGTGAAGCCTATATCCCGCTTTTCTGAGAGCAACGCATGTATATTTTTCGCAAGTCTCGGCCAGCATTTAGGAGCACTAGTTCAACTGTGGAGCATAAAATTTGGGCAAAGGTGTTTTACCGCTTCTTCGGAGATTTTTAAATAGCTTTCTCTGAAACGTAGAGCAGCAAGCATCTATTTTTGTTATGTTAATAATGAAACAACACAAAATGAGATTTAATCTATTATTGGACCTAATTCGACAACCGGCATCACATTTTAGCTTGGTTAATAAGGGACTATATCTTTACAACACCACCGACATGATCGCGTGAACAATATTCTCGAAGTTGACCACGCAAGTAACCGGATCTTCTGTCCATCTTTATTCTGAATATCTTTATTCTGAACTGTCTGTCCATCTTTATTCATGAATATCAAACTCGGCGGGACGCAATTTCAAACGTCTCACGAATGCCAGTCAGTCCATCCAGCCCATTTCAGCCGGCATTCCCAGCTACCAAAACATGGGAAAGCGCTGTAATTCACATATGTGCCAGTGCTGCATCTTGTTCGGCATATCTTCCGTGAAAACCATCTTAATTAGATCTTAACTCATCCAGATCCGAATTATGAAGTCAATACTTATCAAACGATGAGTGTCGTCATGGGGCTTCATAAGGCAAAATCAAGATGAAACGCTGGCACGGAACGGTTCTCGAGTTTGGCGTTGAATAGAGCTACTGTTACAGAAATTGTGAGAGTTTCGCATGAATAATTGAACTAGTATCATCATTAGGAACCACAAAGCCACTTTCATAAAAAAGAAGGGGTATCTACCTAACCTTGTTCCCAGAATTGATTACCGCAATATGTTCATCACTTAGGACGGCCAAGGCCTTACCGGACGGAAGGTTGCAATATGTGCTCCATGGAGTTCAGTTTTTATAAAGTGGCAACGCAACACATTTGAAGGCAAACATAAAAGCATTGCATTTTTTTCTACCTGCAGAATTTTTGGCTGCCTCTTCTCACGTACATATGCAGCTTCCATGTACGAAGGTGTTTTCAACGATCTGCTGCGTTTTACGTAGTCTGGTTTGTGAATCTTGATTAACCATCTAGCTACAGCACGAGTAACAGTCCGAAACATTCATTGCTTTTGGAGAACTGCTGTATTTATTTTTTATTTATTGTTACCCTCAGGGTAAGAACATTACAGAGAGGAGAAGGTGAAGTACAAGAATACAAAAAATGCTCAGTAGAGAAACGTAAACAAGTAAAAAAAAGATGTCAGCATAGTTAAGAACTGCGCAATATTGCACAAGTATTATGTCGGACTCAGAAAATGTGTTAGAGGATATCATTACACAATTAGTAAACAGTATTTTCGCGGAAATATTTAAATGCATGGTACTCTGAGGTGAACACATAAAAATTAAAGCAAAAGTTACACAGTACTAATGAAAATTTGTATGGTCGACATTTCGCACGGCACACTGGAATAACGAAAAATTAGTGATGGTTGCAGTAGGAGTGGGAAGGCGATTGCAGTCTTTCAATATGCGGGGTATAAATGATTCAAGGAAACTTCAACCATTTCATGCAGTTATGCCCACTTTGTGAATGTGGTCTATGCGAGATGATATATAAGAAGTTGGAATGAGTAGTTTATTGCGTAGGTCATCATGATAAAATATCTTATGAAAGAGGCATATACGGGCGAGCTTTCGACGAGCTGCGAGAGTTAACAGGTTGAGATTATATTTCATTGTGGATACGCTGGCAGTGCGGTGATAGAGAAGATGAATCGAGCTGCGTTGTTCTGAGTCATTTCTAGCTGGTTAATAAGATCATTAGTGCATGGATCCCAAACTGACGATGCGTATTCGAGTTGCGAACCAACAATGGTTTTGTAGAAGAGAAGGTTACTGTTAGCAGGGGCTGAGTGAAAGTTCCGTTTTAAGTAGCCTAATAGGCGGTTAAATTTGTTGACAATAAATTTGGCGTGAGTTTTCCAGCTGTGGTTAGATGTGATGTGATTGCCTAGCTACTTGTATGACGTTACTGATTCGAGAGCAACGTTGTTAAGATGATATCCAGGTAAGTTGCCAGTCGACCTTGACACTCGTAAGAATTTACATTTGTTAACATTTAGTGTCATTTCCCATGCATTGCACCAGGAAGAGATATTATTAATATCAGTTTGTATTGCGCGTACGTCATCATCAGTTATTATTTCACGGAAAAGAACACAATCGTCGGCAAATAGATGAAATAATGAGATAACAGTATCAGGCAGGTCATTAATGAATATTAAGAAGAGTAAGGGCCCAAGCACGGTACCTTGCGGAAAACCAGAAAGGACGGGGTGTAAGCTGGAGTTAGTGCCATTAGCTGCTACGAACTGCTCACTTTCTGTTAGAAAGCATTCAAGCCATTCAGTACATTAGTATGAAGTCCTATTGTACGCAGTTTTAGTAGCAGAAGCCGGTGGCAAACCTTATCAAACGCCTTAGCGAAATCTATAAAGATGCAATATACAGTTGAATAACGATCAAGAATTGTATGCAGCCTGTGGGTAAAAAGGACAAGTTGTGTTTCGCACGAATATGACTACCTTATCAAACGCCTTAGCGAAATCTATAAAGATGCAATATACAGTTGAATAACGATCAAGAATTGTATGCAGCCTGTGGGTAAAAAGGACAAGTTGTGTTTCCACGAATATGACTTGCGAAAACCATGTTGTGCATGATGAAAAAATGAGTTAGATTCTAAAAAGTTTACAATGTGTAAAAAAGGATGTGTTCGATAATCTTGTAGGCTGTAACGAAGTTCCGCCTTTACTTATACGGCCACTCATTCGAGGTAGTTACAGATCATCACGCTCTCTGCTGGCTCGCGTCTCGAAGGAATCCGTCTGGCCGTCTCGGGCGCTGGGCTCTCAGGCTTCAGGAATACGACATCCGTGTAGTGTACCGCTCTGGCCGCAAGCACTCTAGCGCAGACGCTCTTTCTTGGTCACCGGTGCCCTCGCCTAACTCAAAGTCCACTCCTCAAGCATCCTTGTCAGCACTCACCATTGAGGATATGCCTTTCGAGCAATTACAAGATCCTTGGGTTTCTAACCTGCTAGATATCCTTGGCACTACTTCCGCAGCTACGCATCCTCGGGCACTCCGCCGACAGGCATCCCATTTCACCATTCGGGACGGCCTTCTCTACCGAAGGAACTACAACTCAGACGGCAGAACGTGGCTTCTTGTCATTCCGCGCCACCTCCGCTCCGAGGTTTGTGCCCACCATTACTCTGACCCGCAAAGCGCTCATGCCGGCGTCCTGAAAACCTATGATCGAAATTCGTCAGAGGTACTACTGGCGGGGAATATACAATTTCGTACGTCGCTACATTCGCTCTCGTACCGCCTGTCAACAACGCAAGATTTCTCGCCATCCCGCTGGCCCTCTCCAGCCTTTACGTGTCCAGCTCACCCGTTTGATCACGGGGGAATCGACCTTTATGGTCCGCTACCATGCAGTGCCGCTGGCAATCGATGGGTCATCGTCGCCGCCGACCACCTGACCCGTTACGCCGAGACTGCTGCACATCCCGCGGCGACAGCCCGAGAGGTAGCCCATTTTCTTCTGCACCACTTCATTCTTCGACACGGCGCCCCTCGCGAGCTACTGAGTGATAGAGGTCGTGTCTTTCTTTCCGAAGTAGTCCAAGAGCTCCTGTCCTCTTGCAAACCCTACTGAAAAATCCTGTATAAAATTCGTACAGGAAATCGTATACAGGTTTACTGTACAGGATCTGGGATACAGGATTGGGGGCTATATCAGCAAATTCCTGTACTGCCCTGGGAAGTCCGGAATGAAACCACGCGGAGCTCTGATACGGGAATGGCCTGTATGGTTGATGGCCCTCGTTTCCGGAAAGAAACGCGTCACCAGGGTGGAAAAAGCATGCAACAATATAAAATAAAACGACTACATTTAAAATAATATATAAAATTAAAAAAAAACAGTACCGAATGTGGAATCGAACCTCGGCCCTTATGGTCTTCACACGGGCACCTTAATAAAGAAAAAAAGAAACACTGCTCTACAGCGGCTTATGGTTACAGTGGTTATTATTCAGTATATGTAGCTACTTTTGCTCTTTCGTACTTGTATATTTTCCTTGGCAGTAGAATTTGTGGCCGTAATTCACCGATCGCCCTTTAAACACGCTGAATATCTTTGCAGGCTATCACGAGGGTTCACAAATGTGGCGTATCTTTATAATGCATCGCTTTATTGAAGGCAAACCTCGAGATATCATAATTTACTAGTGCCGACGTGTTTTTCATCGTCTACGAACGCTTGTAAGTTTTCCTACATAGAGATATCCGCTGCACTAATACTTGTAATACTGGGCGTTTTAGCTTCACGTGCTACCAGCGGAGCATCGATGCCAATGAATACACTTCCGACTGAGCGGTTTCAATATGTACACATTCGAGAACGCGTCGCGCGGTGTGCGGCTATCTGCGCATCGTTCGATGGTCAGCAATGTTTGTTTATTTTTTCTCGAACGGTTTTTTGTCATCGCTAGCGAAACGATACGTTCGTGCTTCTACTTTCGTGTTGTAGGCGGCAGATCTTCAGTCGCAGATATGAAGACGCACCGCAAGATCGTACGAGCTGAAGCGACTGTTGTACGCGCAAAAGCGACGCGACGCGCGTATATGCTTGCTAGCGCACACTTCGACGGCTTCGCATTTTCGAGGTATTTGGGAAACGAAGCGCGCCCTTTATATACAGAACAGTTGTATAACATGTTTGGTATCATGCTTATTTAGTGCGCTGGCGTGTCCGGCATGGTCATTCTGGTTGAGCTTCGTCGATCGGCTCGGCTTCTGTTCAGAAGCGGAATACTCTGCCCGGTATCAGTTCCAGAAATGACGCGTTCGTCCGGTTTCTGGTTAATTGATATAGGCTGAATAATACATAACACTACTACATTTGAAAAAGAAAAGAAAAAGAAACAAAAGGAAAAAAACTACATGTGATTCGAACTTCGGTATTTTAGGCCGGAAAGCACGCACTTTAACCACTACACCACGTCAGGACACGGTGATGGTAGTTATATATCTACTTATGTAGTCGAGATTGCTCTTTTGTAGTTTGTGTATTTTTGTAGGGTGTACAATTTGTGGTCGTCATTGAACGATCGCCCTTTAAACACACTGCATCTTTTTCCTGGCTATCACGAAGGGTTATCCGTGTCCCGCATCTTTACAATGTATCGCTTTCTTGCAGACAAACCTCCGAATGTCACAATTTACTAGTGCTTATGTGTTTTGTCATCGTCTTCGAGCGCATGCAATTTTTGCTACATATAGATATATGCGGTGCACCAACACTTGTTTTAGCTTCACCTGCTGCCAGTGGAGCCGCGACGTCATTGAATTTACTTCTGACCAAGTGTTTTGCATGCGTAAACACTCGAGGAAACGACTCCCGATGTCCGGCTGACCTGTGCATATTTCGATGGTCAGCGATGTTTCATTTATTCTCGAGCGTATTTTATCCGCGCTAACGAAACGCTACGTTCTTGCTTGCACTTTCGCGTTGAAGGTGGCAGACCTTCAGTCGCAGATTATGAAGATGCACCGCAAGATCGTACAAGCTGCAGCGACTGTTGCACACGCAAAAACAAAACGCGATGCATGTATGTACTTGCTAGCGCACACATCCACGGCTTCATATCTTCTAGGTATGTACGAAACAACGCGTACTCCATATACACAGAAAAGGTTTAATGTATATTATGTATGGTTTCAGCTTATTTAGCGTGAAGGCATATTCCGACGTGGTCATCCTGGCTGAGCTTCACGATCCGCCCGAGTTGTACTGAGAAGCGGAAATACTCTGTCCCGTATCAATTTCATTCATATCGGATTTGTCCGGTTTCTGTTAAACCGGACATGACCTGTCCTTTATATGAGCTCAATACAGGACTGGTCCGCCCTGTTTCATATCCATACCGGACTGTGATGTCGTGTATAAGATGCATACGAGAAATGGTCTGCCCTGTATTAACTCGATGCCAGGATGGATCGTCCGCATTGAGATTCATACCGGACATGACCTGCCCGTTATAAACCCGTTTAAGCTTCATACAGGACTGGTCCGCCCTGTTTCACATCAATTCCGGATTGGGATGTCATGTATAAGATGCATACCGGAATTGGTCTGCCCTGTATTAACTCTATACCGGACTGGACCATCCGGATTGAGATTCATACCGGACATGACCTGTCCGATATAAACCCGTTTAAGCTTCATACAGAACTGGTCACACCGGTATCAAATTTATACGGGATAATACAGAACCGGTTCAAACCCGTTTGTCGCGATACGGGATTTTTCACTAGGGAATCGATACGTAGGGCTACAACTGCGTACCAACCGTAAACAAACGGCCTCACGGAGCGCTTCAACCGTACGCTTGGGGACATGCTCGCAATGTATGTTACAGCTGAATCTGGAAGCTCCAACTGGGACAAGGTACTGCCATTTGTAACGTTCGCGTACAACACTGCCACCCAAGCAACAACTGGTTTATCGCCCTTCTTTCTCTTATACGGCCGTGAACCATCTTGTACTCTGGACACAAATTTGTCATACCATCCAGATGCCTCTGAGTACAGTGCTTTGTTAGATACTGTACAGAAGGCCGAGGAAGGCCGTCAGCTAGCTCGCGCGTTTACCTCCAACACTCAAGGCTATCGCAGAGATCAGCATGATAGCGATACCCCTGCTCCCACGTTCCTGGCCGACAGCTTCGCTTGGCTATGCGTTCCTGTTACCAACAAACTAGAAACCAAATACCACGGACCTTATCGCGTCTTGGAACGCACATCCCACGTCATCGAGCCAGTCACCCATTCTTCCGACCACCGCCGTCTTGTCCGCGAGATTGTCCACGTTAGCAGCCTCAAGCCATATTACAACCCTCTGGTCGTCTCTTCTCCTTGAGTCGCCAGGATGGCGACTTCTACACGTGGGGGAAATGTTAAGAAGACAAAGAACGGAAAACGCTGCGGCATCGCTATCGCCATCGCTTGTCTCCGGTGCCCATCTCTCGTCCTGAAGCTGTGCTCTGCGGCTGGCAATTCGACCCTGCTGTGCCCGAATTACTGGCCGCCCTAGACGTTCAAACCAACTATTAAATCCACATTGCACAGGGGATACTGGTAACTGAAATAAGGCGACAGTTATTAGGTGAATGTTTCCAAATTTATGTACTGGAATCACTTTCCCTGGTTTCCAGTCTGCCGGCATTGTACTATGCTCAAGAGATTGCTGAAATACTTTAGACAGAATAATAGATGAATATAATCTTGTGCTTTTTGAAAGCTTTGAGTTTATGCTGTCAGTTTAGGCAGCTGCATAAGGTTTCAGGCCATCAAAAATTTTGGCGATTCCATCGGGGTTGATAGTGATAGGGTACATTGGCAGATAATTATAAGGGCGACAAAAGGTATGTTGTTAGACAGAGATTTATTGAAGAAACTGGAGAAAACATTGGTTAATATTGTTGAGCAGCCACTGTCAGGAATAGGTTCGTCGTTGGAGCTTGTTAGAGTGATTTTAGACCTGTCTGCCATATTAACAACTTTCCAAAATTTTCTAGGATTTACTAGCAGCATATCCGGTAAAGTCTTAGTGAGAAACATTTTTTTAGCATTTTTAACAGCTGAAATATAAGCATCATTTGCGGCGCGATAGGATTACCAGCGAAACTGGCTGCGTGAGGTTTTAGCTAGCCGGTATGAGCGTTTCTTTCGGTTAGATAGCCGCCTAATGTGCGAGTTACACCACGGTGCCTTTAGATTATATGGGATATTTCGAATAGGAATGAAACGGTCCGTAAGTTCAGCAACCTTGTTCTTCAACAATGTCCGGTTAGCTTCAACGGCGCGTAGCTCAAAGCCTTCTAGGAGCTTCGTTAGAAAGAGGTTGATTTGGTTAAAAACAGCGCGATCAACGGGGCGTAGCTCAAAGCCTTCTAGGAGCTTCGTTAGAAAGAGGTAGATTTGGTTAAAAACAGCGCGATGGTAATTACGCAGTGTTTTAGTCGTCTTTGATCTTTTTTGTTCGGAGATGGTAATGTGAAAATTTAATACAAGATGATCGCTCAAACCTAGTAAGAATGTTATTTCTGAGCATAATTCAGGGCTTGAACAAAGAACTAGATCTAGTATATTAGCTGTAGTATCTGTTATGCGTGTTTGTTGTGTGATAATCTGGGCTAGGTTAAAACACGAACATAAGTCTACAAATTCTTTAGAAGTCGAGGAACAGGAATTTATAGGATTAGCGCCATCCAGCCAGTTAATTTCAGGAAAATTAAAATCACCCAGTAAAAATATAGGTGTTTTCAGGAATCACGTCGTTACGATGGTAATGGTGTCATGAAGCTCCGAGACAATTGTCGGTGATGAGTTCGGAGCCCGATAACAAGCCCGTAAATAACATGGCGGTGGGTTAGTTTTAGATGTACCCATACCATTTCCAAAAACGTAGCTATGTTAAGAGCGAAAGATTCGATGTATTTGTAAACGGCTATGAGGACGCCATCACCTTTCCTTGCGCTCCTATCGCATCGATAGAATTGAAATTTTTTAGGCGAGTCAAGAATTTCTCTGTCGCGAATGTGCCCATGAAGCCATGTCTCGGTTAGTACTAAAATATCAGCGGAACAAGAGTCAACAAGAGACGAAATTTCAGTACATTTTTTGATAGCGCTTCTTATGTTAATGAAGAAGACAGACACGTGGATTGGTGGGGAGCTGCAGCCACTACCTCTCTGTAAACGTTAATCGGATGACGATGCATTTCGCTGCTCAGAAGGCGACTGCCCTGAACTAGAAACCGGGCTACGAGCGACAGTTTGCTTCGAGGTAGTGTGGGTTAACTCTGATATGTTGTCTGTGATAGGATCGTATGTAAAGCACTTGTCGATAACTAGCTTATTGTACTTGAGCTTGAAGAATGACGAGCCGGGTAAGGATTTGTCATATTCGATTAACCTCTTTCTGGCTTGGCGTGTGGCTGGGGAAAAAGCCTCTGTTATACTTATTTTGTTATCTTTTAGCTTGCAAAACTTTTTCTTTCGTCTTGTAGTTCGTGAATTTCACTATAACGGGGCGGTTTCTGGAAGGGTTGTGTTGTCCGATTCTATGCGCACGCTGAATGTCCGATGAAGCTATCTCGTTATCGAGCTGCTTCAGCACTTTCGCTTCGGTTTGTTGCCATGTTTCGTTTTCATCCGCAATGTCGTGGGACAATAAGTTATCGCGCCGGCTTCTGTCCTCCAGTTCGCTCAAACGCAATTGCAAAAACGAATTTTGCTTGCGGATATCGCTGGTTGTGCGTTCCATGTTTTCTTTAAGATTGTCTATTTCTTCCACTTTTCGTTTAACATGTGCAAGCCTGCTGCCTATGTCCCCGAGAACCAATCGAATATTTTCCTGACCTTGACGGATCTCTTCAACACTTTGTTTTAGCTCCTGATTACTGGTGGTCATTGAAGCCGACTGCTTCTGCAGAAGCCTGAGGATGTGCAGTATCTCGTCGTTTTGGGAAGTTCTTGCTTGAGTTATAGGCACGCATGGTTCTACTTGGTCCGCGGAGCTTTCAATTGCGCTAGTGGATCCTTTATTTTGAGCACTACGTGTTAAGGGGGGAGGGCAGGGATTTTCTTCAACATCTCCCGTGGGCAGGGGAACAGCAACAGGCAGCGATTGTCGTTCTTTTGTGCGTGTATAAAAAGACAGTTACGCACCTGTAGCAGTAGAATGGGTTGTCTGTCAGACATGGCTGAAGCCGTGGTGTCCGCGTACCCACTGAGAGCGTAGGGCGTTGCTGTATGTTTATAACAGACGCTGCGGAGCATGTCGATGATTATACGGTTCGCCAGGCGATGCAAGAAGCACCGACTATTTCCAGCAGCGCCTCCGTGTCTTTTCAAAGGGCAAGGGTGTAGGCCTGTAGTGGAACGGGGAAAACTGCAGGAACAGGGCGAGCCGCAGGGACGGGGCAAGAGGCTCGCGTATTCCAGTGTTGGATGTACCAGCGCGAGATAGGCAGTCAGTTTTGCTTTTGTGGAAGCGAGCTTCAGTTTCCTTCTAATAAACCACAACTTATTAGTGAAGGACAAACGTACACGGGCATGCCAAAGTTCTGAAGTTCTGTTTGCGCCACTACCACGTGTGGGCATAAAACAGCGGATAGAGATGCCACAAGAAACCGAATGATATATTGGTTGTACTTATAGCGTTTAATAATAATAATAACTCGTTCACAGGAAGGGAAAGGTGCAGTATCTGTCACACTTGCTCTGCGGACACCTGAACCGCGCCGTAAGGGAAGGGAGGAAGATGAGAGTGAAAGTGGAAAGAGAGGAAGAGGAGCCGTAGTGGAGGGCTACGGAGAAATTTCGACCACCTGGGGATCTTTAACGTGCGCTGACAACGCACAAAACAGACTCGGCCAGTTCTGCACTCTGCGGTCAGTGGTTATGAAATTTTGAACAGCTGGAAGGTATGGCAACGCCTTTTTGAAAATCTCGATCATACTTCATAGCCGTAGTCCTTTTGGTACGATTGAGCAATACAAACCGAATGAAATCATAATTTTAAATATTCGAAGGAGGTGCCTATATAAACAGCGGTCGTCTGCCAGAACACCGAGCTGTGGTTTTTGCGACTGTTAGAATAAAAGAAAATGCACGGGCCTGTCAGCTAACTCTGTATTCGAGCCACCACTGCTGCCTAGTGGGGTCAAAGGCGAATTACAGCACCATAAGGGTACAAAACAAAATAACCAATACCCGCTTAGCAACAGCGTCGCACATTACCAAAGCGGCAGTGAATGAAACTAATTAATTTATTTATTGATACTTTCAGCCGTAAGGCCGTTACAGGGGGAATACAAATACATGTAATTAAGGAACACACAGCCACAAATACAACCTTATACATTTCTGGAAAACTCAATTCCAAAAATGACAAAACCGTCTCGCTCTGTAGATACAGGACTTTAGTACAACAGTGGTGAACAAATTATTCACTAAATAATTCGGCCTGCAAGCCACCAAAATCACAAATGGGGAAAATATGAAAAGCTAAAAGTGACAGGGATATCTTGTGGGGTATGTGACTGTATAAGCAATTTTCAAATTGAAGCATATTGTCTGTTTGAAGAAAGGCCTGGGCAGAGAATTCCATTCTGATATTGTTCTGGGGAAGAAAGAATATTTAAAGCAGTTAACATGGGCATTAATAGGTGTAATCTGATAGCTGTGAGAGCTTCGTATACGAGGACAGGAACGCTGTTGCAAATATGGGCTTGTGTTTATGTTGAAGTGGTTATTACACAACCGATAAAAAAAAAATTTAGACTGGCGACCTTTCGTCGTTTAGATAGCGGAGGAAGTTGTAATTCAGGTAGCATGTCAGTAACAGAATCTGTGTATATATATTTTGATAGAATGAATCTGGCCGCCCTTCTTTGAACCTTTTTATTCATATCGATTTGTTTTGACGGATATGGATCCCATATGACGATCGGGTATTCCAGTGTCGCACGTACCAGCGCGAGAGAGGCAGTCAGTTTTGCTTTTGTTGAACCGAGCTTCAGTTTCCTTCTAATAAACCACAACTTGTTTTCGGCTTTTGAGCACATGTTATTAATTTGTGCATTCCAACTTAGTTAGAAGATACAGTAACACCTAAATAATGAAAAGAGCTTAGGCGTGTTATAAGTCGCCCCTCTATTTCATAACCAAACGAAAAAATATTTCTAGTTTTGTAAGTCACTGTAATATACGAAGTTTTTGTGTAAATAATTTTCATTTGGGAAGTTGTGCACCAGTGATTAATAGACTTTAGTGCCGAATTTAATTGCAGCTGATCTTCTGGCTTTGAAATGACTGAGTAAATTAAACAATCATCCGCAAACAGCCGGACAGTAATATGGAGATGAAATGAGACTGCAATGTTATTGACATAACATAAAAATAATAGGGGCCCCAGCACAGACCCCTAAGGAAAGCCTGATGGCACACCCAGGATGCAAGATTTCGCGGTGTCTATCTCCACAAACTGAGCTCTGTTTGTGAGGTAAGCTTTTATCCAGTGTACAATATGTCTATTTACGCCAAGGCCAATCAGTCTGTTAAGTAGTTCATCATGGGGCGCACGCAAATGCTTTGGACATGTCTAAGCAGATTGCATCCACTTGATTCCTGTCATTTATTGCTTTTGAAAAATCATGCAGGGTTTCCATAAGTTCAGTAACAGTAGACAAATTCCGTCTGAAACCATGTTGATTGGAATTTAGCTTGTTTGTGTCCTCAAGGTATTTAGATAAGCAGTTGGCCACATCATGTTCAAGTATCTTGCAACAAGTGCAATTGATAGATACTGGTCAGTAATTGTCAGGCGTGTGCTTGCTTCCAGATTTCTGTACTGGGGCTACCCTAGCCTGCAGCCAGTCGTTGGGTAAGGAATGTTGCTTCAGAGATGCGTTGAATATAATAATTAGATATTTAGCAACCCATTCCGCGTACCGTCTCAGGAACTCATTAAGATTAGCATCAGAAGTTTTTTTGTATCTAAATGAAGAGGGAGGGGAAAAATACTTGTTGGGACAAGGTAATATCTGGCATGTCAGACGGTGGGGAATACAGTTCAGTTCTAGAATTCTGGGGCTAGGCGGTTGAAGCGCTAAATACAGATTGAAAATAAGCATTACACCTGTTAGCAAGTTCCCATTTATCAGTAATAACGGAACCATCCACTGTAATAAGCCCTAGTTTTTCACTTCAGGTTGAAAGGTGACGCCAAAAACGCTTGGGGGAATTTTTCATAAATTGCGTAAGCGTGTCTGAAAAGTACTGATCATTCGCTTTAAGCAATTTTTGTTTAAGCATTGAAGATAGGTGTAAAATTTCATTTTGAATCATCTCTCTCATACGCTTTATCCGCTTTATTTTTCGCTTTATCGGGATTATTTCTCGACTTATCCAAGGGCTACGTTTTCTGATTCTTTTATTAAGTTGTGAAACAAACCTTTGTAGGTAGTACGTGACTACGTTTTTAAACCACTCCCACAAATAACTGACGTCGTCTTCCCCATCAGATGAACCCAGGGTCATTTCCATGTAATCTTAGATGCTGACATTGTCGACTTTCGGAAACTCATTTGATAGAAATAGTTCGCCTTGATTCCCTTTCAGGTGGTCTCAGCCCTTGAAAGGAAACTAAGACAAGGTTACGATCAGAAAGCCCTTCCAATGGACATCCATATTCAATTATTTTACTGCTTACAAAAACCAAATCCAATGTTGGTCCCGTACTTGCTCCGATCTTTGTTGCACATTTAACAATTTGTACGAGATCCTTATTATAGGCAGTCTCTAACATGACCTCACAGGTTTTAGCATCAGTTGTGCCTACATCAAGAGCTTCCCAAGATATACTCGGACAATTGAAATCACCTGCAATTATTAGATCTTATTTGTGAGATCCATTATTGAAAAAGTAGTCTTGTAACGATTCGAGAAATGCAATAGGAGCGTTAGGGGGTCTATACATTGCTGCAATAACACAGAACGAAATGACAAGCTTTACATTGCACCAGATGCTCTCTGTGGTAGGGCAGTCCTTCATAGGAACAAATTCGGTTCCGTTTTTAAAAATAAGCGCAACAACGCCACCCCGCGTATCACGATCATTTCTTATCATTCGATATGCAGGAGGTATTATCTCGCTGTCAGTTATTTCAGAACGCAACCAGGTGTCCGTGACTACACGAACGTCTGGCTGATAAAGCATGATAATGTGTTCAAGTTCGGCAGTTTTATTCATAAGACTGCGTGCATTGACGTTTATCAATGTGAATTTTGTTTTTCCGTCCCAAACTGTCATACTTTTTTATTATCAATAGCAAGCGTCCGTTCCACACTCACAAGGCAGCGGTTCTCGTTATCCCAGACAAATGCCTATTTGTCAATGAATAGCCTATCCTGCTCAAACCATATCTTTGCGCCTTTGTCCTTTTCGTTCCCTTCAACTTTCCCACAATTTCCCACAGAGATTATGGAATGCACAATAGAGAACAAAACACCGGTGTCAAAGGGGCCTCCGTCGCAAAGGGCGAATGCTTTCACTTTCCCAGCCTCATACAGCCAAAACAGCAACCATCCTCTGCACCGAATACGAAGACGGCTATAACAAGGACATCTGTGGCAAAAGTACGTATCGAGCCAGTCTTCTGATATTCTTATTTGCGTTGATAAGAAGGGTTGCCTTTTTACGTAGCAGGTTCCAGCCCGGGCATGGTGCAATAACAGTCATATTTGTTTTATTTTCAGGTCTATCAGGTTTGGGTCACCAAAACGAAAACCTTTTTTATTACACTAAATGAATGGTCTAAGGCGCGATGTGGGCTTGCGGCTTTGATTATTGTGTACACAAAGACACAGCTAAGAACAGCAAGAGGAAGCTTAAAGCTGCCTAATTAAAATTTAATGTGCTCCTTCATACATTAAACGCAGCGCCCGAACTTGTTTGCTTCGCATCTATTCGAATGAAGAATGCTTGAATAGCTTTGAAAGTTGCGTCATAATAAATAACTAATAAATATTCCGAGGATTCAGTAAACGTCTGAAACGAATACATTAGCCAAACAGCAGATTTATTTGTACTGACGTGGTCTTACGTGAGCTCAAAACGTGTAGTACAGTTTGTACCTGAACTATCTGGAACAATTGTAGGAAATGTGTAAACTTTCATATTTAGTGGATGCAAAAAATCATCAATCTGAATCTGCAGTTTCTTCTATGAAGACGTCGGGATTATTTCCTTGCACTCTTCTCTGTCATATACGAGTACACTGTGCTGTGTGAAAGGGCATATTTCATTGAATTTCATTTCGCAAGCGTGGTAGCCATCGCTTTTCGCGTATCGGTTGGAACGGCCAACGTTTATATTAACTGCCCATTGGTGAAGCTCACACTTGACATTGCCTGAAAGAAAATGCGGTAAAGGTATTCATCTGATATGGCAGTTCAGACACAAAACAAGTAAATTATATTTCAAGTGATAACACCCACACTGATTACGCAGAAAAGCAGGAATGTCGCAGTAAAAATGATCCATCGAGGTATATGAAGGAGGCTCTTCGGCAACTAAAAGTGGCCGCACTGAGGTTCATATCGGACACTCGCGTTATTCCCAAACTCGACAAACACTTAGGAAACCGCCATAACTCCACTAAACCCAGATATTGTGCACACGTGAAAGTGATATAAGAAGGAACTAGAAAAGGTTTGACTCTGTCAACCAGCGGAATATAGAACTTTCAAAGCTGGATGGTACATCCCGATTTATTGGCTTTCCGACGCAATGTTGTTGGCAGACAACCAAGACTTCAAGAGTGCACCAATTCAATATCGGGGCTAGTCCTATTCGGTTTATTTACGTTAGTCGACAGAATTTCAAATTACGTTGTCTTTTTTCGTATTAGACACAAACTTAGGAGGGTGCACCAAGTCCGTTAGTCAAATGATCTTTCACCATTCGCTCAGCTTCAGAGACCAGCACGGTAGACGTGTGGTTTGGCGTTACTTCACATGGTTGGAAGTTGAAAAGAACGACACACATTCCACAACAGTAAAACGTGTAGATTGATCGGCTACGTCGATAAATACGAGGTGTGGTTTTTGCTTCACAAGAAATTTGTTTCTAAGGAATCTGCTCCGTACTGACGCGATTTTCCGCCTAAGCACGGATATGTTATAACTAACATTTTGCTCTGATTTTACCACGTTAAGTACTGCTGCTGTTTTAAAATATTTTTGCACGTTAACGCAGTGTAGCTTCCGTATGTTATGGTCATGTTCGGGTATGTGCACGGAACACTCGAAGCTAGTGAAAAATGGTATTGCTGCTTCCTGTCTCAGGTCCAGCGTAGGTAAATCTCGCCCAAATTGAGAGATTTGCGAAAGCAGCCTATTTAAGAGTGAAATAAATGAAATGGGTTAAATGATTTCCATCTCCTGCAAAGCGATAAAGAAAAAACATGCGAAACCAAGCTTGCACGTCCGGAACCTCCCGATCCACGTACTGCTGCAGCCTACCTTGGAGGATTTTCAACACCACCTTGCTAGCATGCGAAATAAGCGCGATCGTGCGGTAATTCGAACAATCTTTGGCACTGCGTATTTTTGGAATAGGGATGTAAACTGACCTCCTCCAATCCTGTGGCCACTGCAGGGTTGTCCAAATTTGCTGACATAATGTATACAGAACGTTAATAGCGTTGTCATGGGGGAGGTTTTGAAGCCACTCAGGTGGAATGCCACCAGTTCCGCTAGCTTTGTTCTTAGCAAGGCTGGCTAAGGCCCGTTCAACTTCAATCTTCAGGACGCCCGGCTTGAGATCAGTATAATCACAGCCGTCTTATGTTGGGTTTGCACATCCAGGTCCTTCTTGTACAGTTCTTCTGTGTATTGATGCCACCTCTTCTTTATCTCTGAGGCTTCCCTGAGGTCCCTGCCTCAATTGTCCTTTATCACGCCCAGCTTAGCACAGAAGCTGCATTTGATATCTTTGATTGCCTTATAGAGAGCTCTTGTATTCCTCAATTGGCCGTTGTCCTCAACTGCTTGGCATTGTATGTTCAGGAAGGCGTTCTTATCTGTTCTTGCTATTTTCTGAAAATACGCATTGAGAACTTTGTATCTTTCTCTTTCCCCCATACCTTTTGCCATCCTCTTTTTCCTCAGCTATTTGCAAAGTCTCTTCAGATAACCAGTTTGCTTCCTTGCATTTCTTTTGCTTTGGAACTACCTTAGTAGCAACTTCTTGTATTATATCACGATCATCAGTCCACACCTCTTCAGGCTCTCTGTCTTCTAAACCTAATTCTTGAAATCGATTCCTCACTTCCACAGCATATTCTGATGGAATTTGATTCAGATCATACCTGAAAGGTCTTCTAGGTTTCTGCATTTTCCTCAATCGAAGCTTAAATTTGGCAACAAGAAGCCGATGATCGGTTACACAATCGGCCCCAGGCCTTGGTTTTGCTGCTTGTATAGCGGTTCTCTATCTCTGCCGGCAAATACAGACCGTCCGGTGAAGTCCATGTGTACAGGCGCCTCTTGTGCTGTTGAAAATGAGTATTCGCTATGGTCAGGTTGTTTTCTTGACAAAACTACTAGCCTCTGTCCAGCTTCATTTGGCACACCTAGACCGACCTTGCCTGTTATTCCGGACATTTCTTCACTCCTCACCTTAGCATTCCAGTCTCCTATCAGAAAAAGGACGTCTGATGATGGAATGCGGTCCAAAAAGCATTGCAGGTACCATAAAATCTCTCATCGTCAGCTTCTTGAGCAGTAGCGGTTGGTGCATAGACTTGGATAACTGTCAGGTTGAAAGGGTGATCTTGGATCCGAAGTGAAATCATTCGGTCGTTTTGGGGGTTGTACCGTGCACTGGTTTGCCCATTCTTCTGTTTACTATGAGAGCGACCCCATTCCTTCTCCTGGATTAGTGCCCACAATAAAAGACATATTGGTCGCCGGAATTAAATTCTCCCATACCGGTCCACTTGAGCTCGATGATACGTAAGATATCAATATTTATTCTTTCCATTTCTCGCTTGACGATATCCAGTTTACCTTGCGTCATATATCTCACATTCCATCTCCTTGCAACATCTCCTTGCAACATCGATACATCTCCTTGATACATCTCCGTGATACATCTCCTTGCAACATCGGACATTCCGGTCGCTTCCCGACACATCAACAACTGAGCGTCCTTTTGGCTTTAGCCCAGCCGCTTCAATCTTCCTGGAGCTACTAGGAATCGCCCTTTATTCATCCCCAGTAACATGTGCGACGCCTTCCAACCTGGGGGGCGCATCTTCCGGCGCCATATAATTAGTGCTATTTTGACTGGTCATAGGGTTTTCTTGGCAGCAAATACTGGAGCGGGTTGCCATTACCTTCTCCAGTGAATCACATCTTGTCAGAACTCTCTGCCGTGACCTGTCTATCTTGGGTGGCCCTACACAGCAGAGTTCACGATTTCATCGAGTTTCGCAAGCCCCTCCGCCACGACAAGCCAGGAAACCATGAAGGAGCGAAACATTTTACGCCTAAGCTTTTACATAGGTATCATCGTTTCTCTCCACGGAACGCGCACGTTCCTCTTTCCCGCTACATGTAAGGCAATACCAATATTCTTCACAATGTTGGAATTAAAACCTATAACACCGTATCAGCATTTTTTTCTTTTGTGGCTAGTGCTTCACGTGTATGGAACAACCTTGCCACTGAAATTTCGAACAGTACTGATAACCATCATTTTCGCAAGGCATTAACTGTCATAATATTACTCTAGATTAAATGTTCATGTTTGTGTTTTTCGTTTTTTTACCCATTCCCCTCTGCGGCGCTGCGGTCAACAAATTAATTAATTATATTTAACGAGGTCTAGGGACCGTCAAGCATTTAGCAGCATTTATCTCGGCATCCTCCGTTTGATAGTAAGTCTACGAAATGAATGCAGTGCAAGTGGAACTGAAATAATGTGAAGGTAGCACACAATTTTACAGAAACCTGCATTTTTTCAATATTTATGATTACGTGAGGTTTGCGATAACATTAATGATGAATAATGCTGATATGCATGAAATCAGAAAGATGCGAAAAACTCAAGGCTTACCGTTTGTATTATTTATTGAAAGAATGAAACATTTTTGATCTTTGTCCCAATGCTCTAGTGTGTATGTTTTCGGTCTTCCTGTGCCTGAAAACGGTGATTTATCAAAGTTACTCACTGACACGGCGTTTCTGCTTTATGCGATCACATTGAGCGAAATTTGCGGCTCAATGAAAACCGTGAGTATTTTGCTCTCGCTACACGGAGCACAAAATAGAGTGTTGCCTTGTTTATTATTTCATGCAAGCACGTGGCGTGTCCGGTGCAACACGGTAGCTCCAACGCCGCCAATTGGAGGTTGCTACTTTACACTGCGGATTCTTCTTTCTTACATGGTTTGGTTTTGCGTTTTAACGTCCCAAAGTGTGTTAGGCTATAAGAGACGCTGTAATGGAGAGCTTCGATAATTTTATTCACCTAGGGTTCTTTAATATGCACTGACATCGCACACAACACGGGCGCCTCGGCTAGCGCCTCCACGGAAAAGCCGTCGCCGATGCCGGGATTCGATCCCGCGTCCTTAGGTACAGTAGTCAAGCACTCAACAACTCCGTCACACCGGCCGGTTTTTGTATATGGACATTGCTTCTCTCCTGATCACTAACATCATAATGTTAGTTTATATTTTCTCATTTTTGGCCCTTTAGCACAAAGTGGCAAAATCATGTGTTTGTGCGGCACCACGTGTAATAGATATATAGCTTATCTGAAACTAATCTGTAAGAAGCTGGCTGTGTGGCCCAAATGTAGAACGTCAAACTTAGAAACAAATGGCCCTGTGGATTACGTTTTTATTGTGGCCAAAACAAACAGAATATATTAGGTGTATGAACAGCTCGTCCGCAGCAGTGCAAACTTTGTACCTACTTCGAGAATTCGTCATTAGATGTCACTTGCATAGACGTGGTTGCTGAAAGCATGCCTTGATGTGCCTTATCAGCCGTTCTAGCATCGTTGCAGCTACTCGGTCGAACGAAACGTATTTTAAACTGTTAATATGACAGCTTTATTAACTGAACGAGTTCGACTGAAGTGTCAGGCTAGGATATACCTTATTTTACGTAGCGCGCTGCTAAGTGCCTGCCAAGAAACTCCTTTGTGAATCAAATTTATTTTTCTTCAAGTCAACATATGGAATCCTTAGTTTTTTGCACTACAATACGGAGCTCACATAACTTCCTCGGATTATAAGCGGTCCCTATGCATAGCTTTCATCGACTACGGCAAAATCATTTAACTCAGTCCAAAAATCAGCAGTCATACAGGTAATGTGAGATAAGGGTGTATGCCACATTGAAAATACTTGAACATATCTATAGTACCTGCACAACAATCATAATTCTGCCTAAAGAAAGTAATAACTTCGGACAGCACTACAGAATCGATACTAAAAAAATGCGAAAGCTGGAGCATTGCTGCTGCAAATGGTGCATCAAGTTGCTCTCACTATCGTTATCATTCTCATCGCTACTATCATCCTTTCGGTAGGGAAGTAAAATTGTGATCTGGGTTTCACGATCACGGGTATGGCGCAGTTGTTGATAGCGCTCGGCTGGGGATCCGAAGGGTGGAGGTTCAATTCCGGGTGGAGACAGGATTTTTAATTTCTGATGACGCCCTGATGATTATTGACAAGAGACACATCAGCGTACAAATTCGATGCACAGGTTCGACTCACAAATGTCGAACACGTCTCGCGCACAACTCTCGCGCACGGGATTTCGTTTCATGAGCCTAGAAAGGCTTTCGACTTGAAAATTCCAATTAAGAAAGGCTTTAGGCAAGGAGACATGATCTCCCCAGTGCTATTTACAGCTTAATTATAAGACGTATTCTAAGGCATTGAATGGGAACATTTAGGCATCAGGGTGAATAATTGAACCTGAGATTATTCTTGACCAGACGCAGCAAAGGCATCCTGCAGCATAAAAAGCGGGTCGCATTTTTTGTCAAAGGGCACCGCGTACCGCCCTGCATGCCAGTGGCGGTATTTCGCACACTGCATGTCATTGAATGTTTTCGCGGCACACACTGCGTTCTCGTTAAAACAAACATCCATGCCATACCTTGTCAAGAGCTCTACCTCTAACAAACAATGGCTAACCTTTCCCGAAAAACAGCGAAATCGTCACCCACACCTTACTGTGTTGACGCGCGTTGTGGTTTTGACCTCTTCTGAAGCATTCAGTTACCTTGAATGACCACCACCTGTCTTCCCTTACTAATAGGCAACATAATAATATTAATAATAACAATTGGTTCACAGGCAGGGAAAGGCGAAGTATCTGTCACACTTGCTATATGGACACCTGAACCGAGCCATAAGGGAAAAATAGGCAACATATTTGCTAAACGCCGAATAGATGATCATAAGAACGTTTTGTTTCCTTAAGCAATTCACTATCTGATTCAATTTATTGTGGCAATATTTCTTATTCCTTTACACTTCTCACTAGGGCCCCATTTTAACAAAATAAAAATAAACTAGATAGGTAAAAGAAAGCTTACCAATTACCGCGATAAAAGTTACTTATTTGGGTGTCCTTTGAGTGATTATATTTCAGAATTCTAATCTCAAACAACGCTATTTTCTGTCACGCGTTTTAGGGAATTGCAGAATGCCTGTATACATATAAATTCCTTGGCATTAGCAATAGCATCACACTAGGTCAGGTCTTCTTTCTCTACTGATCGGAAATGGCAGCAGCTGAAATTACGTTGTTCCAATTCTTGAAAAGTAAAAATAATAATTTACGGAATCTATAGAGTTTTGAACCCTATAATTGTACAAAGGAGGACAGCACAACAAAATTTGCAAGGAGTAGAACATACTTCTTTGGCCTGCACATTTAGCGGTGTATGACGAAGAATATTATGTAGTAATGCGCTAATCGCCTACTCTGCAGTGTGAATATCTGCCATGTCGATAAAATATTCTTGCCATGATGAGCTATAATTCTCTGCTTTTATTTTCAAAAACAAAAACACCGCTCAACTCTTAGGGTACTGGCCGAAGGTATTGTCACCTATTTAGCACAAAATTTATTCATTTTATTTACAATAAATTTAACCTGCACAATCGCATACATAGAACAGTCCTATCGGATATAAGCGACCACTTCGCGTGTGTCGTGGAGAGAATTGCCGACGTTCACGGCAGCGATTTTTTTTTTTACTTTCTTCCGATTTCCTGTAATATAACCTGCCGCGTATAGTTACAGGAGCGATGATAGGGTCATTCGACGTATTGCCGTTTTACTCTTCTGTGAATAATATGCAGGTCTGTGATTCTACTCGCAAAGTTTTAGTGACGTGCGAGGCGCACATTGAAAAAAAAAAAAACATGATAGAAATGAAAATTGATCAGCTCCTCTAACCGAGGGTGGCCGCCATTTTAAAATGCTCATGTGCACTCAGAAAAGAATACGCGGCGCAGCATCGTCTACAATGCAGGCTGAAATATTCAAGGACAGGTCTCTTTTTCTTTTTGGATGATATTGAAAAAGTGGTCGTCCCTCAACGCACAAAACCTATATAGAGTAAGGCATCTTTTCTCAGCATAAGGCACGGTCACAATCATTTCGCTGCATGCAGCTAGGCCGTTATGTTCCGGGTAGCTTATCGATGCTCTCTGATCAGTCGCAATACAACGGAGACGACGCCGGTACGCCCAACTTGGCTTTGTCACCGCAGTGTGAGGTTTGATCAGCGCACTGATCAGTGGAGAGTCGTGCGATATGTTTGGTCGGATCAGAGGCTGAGTGAGAACCTGACACCCAATTAGTTAACGGCCTGATCAGCTGCGCTTGTCTGTAGCTTAACCGTGTTTGAAAAAGGAAAACAAGCAGCTATACTTCATATGTTCCAGATCCGCCGCCATCGGCCCGGAGCTCTGATTGCCGCCACGGTGCTGTGGCATTGGAGGAAGAGCGATGAGAGCAATTAAGTTAGCGGGAGGTCGCGAAAGGCCGCTCGTGGGCCTATAATAACGTCGCGTGGCGAAGAGATAGCAGCACCTGACTGATGCTGCTGACGCAGCTAACGAGTCAAGTCAACGTGGCTCCGCGTTTCGGCTTGCGATGCGCGCATCGTAATCCGCTGATGCCGAGCCGGCGCTTCGGCAACCGGAGAAGACCGTGGCCACCAGGCAGGAGGAGGGGTACACGCAGCGGCGAACAATGGCGGGAGGCGCGGCAGCAGCAATCTGAAAACACGTGCGGTCGCCGCCAGGGAGGATCAAGGAGGGGTAGGGTACACGCAACAGCTAGCGGTGGCAGCGTAGCGCGCGCAGCAACCGGAGATAACGAGGGGGGATAGTACATGCGGCAGCGAACGGTGGCGGCAGGGGAGGGCGGAGAAATTTGAGTACACCCGCGGTCGCCGACGCGTATTGCTATGCCCTGAAAACTGCAGCAACGGAAGTGCCAGGTGACGTCACTCACAAATAAAATACAATAAAAAGGAAGCTATACGTTTTTTGAGTATGCATTGCAGTGCATAAACTAAAATGCATACGCCATAAAATAGTTTGCTGAATTAAAATTGCTTGCAGTAATCCTCTGATAATGCCAGTTGGGTCCGTCGCGCCATCTTTAGTCCATTGAATCAAAATGAGTAATATCGCGCTTAAAGACGTCACTAACCGTCCCTTCTGTGGCGCAATGGATTGACACCATGCACCTGATTGTAAGACATGTGTTCGGCATGTGTTCCATTCCTGTTGGCACAGTTTTGTATTTTAAAATTCACAACTTTCAAATAAATTACGACCATATTTTCTGGGGTAAGTTCCCCTTTAGGTTGCATAATATCATGTTTATGTTCTTAACAGCAACAAAACCAGCCGCGAATGCAGCCAGGGTGTGACGGTATGACAACGGTTACAGTATTCACTTACCTTCAGCGTAATAAATTCCTTTTTGCAGTGAGTGCACGTTACCTATAGGTTGCGTTCAGAGACAGCTCTCAAAAACAATCGCCTTTAAACATTCTTTAAACTCTTTTTTTACGGATTTACGCCGCACCGATTTTTCAAGTTAACTTACTCAACGTCGCAAAGATGGCGTGACGGACGCAACCGATATATTACGCTCTTTACAGTAAGTAATTCTAATCCATAAAACATTTTTATTAATATTGCATTTCAAAAACATACTGCGCTTCATGCTCGAACAAAACAAAAGGTTGTGATTTATTTTTTAGGGATGCAGCGGGGGGTACACGCAGCAGCGAATGATGGCGGCAGGAGCACGCTCTGCTCCGACTGCGAAGCTGGTTACGAGGGACACCGACAACGGCGACGACATCGCGAAAAGCAGGAACGGACGCCGAAGAGCTGCGCTCTAAAATGCAAGGCCAGGCTCGGGAGTCGGTCTCAGTCGAGCGGGCGGCTGCGGGGGAGCCGACACGGAGACAGCGGTGGATGGGAGGCTCTCATTCGGTGAGGGCAGTGAAGCGCATCCGAAGCGCGTTGGGTTTGCAATGATGGGATTGAAGCAGCGGCCGCGGCGCATTCTTTCGTGCGCTGGCCGCAGCCAGAGCGAAACTACATTTTAAAAAATGATTTATCAGCCAAAATACTTAAGTTTGATTAATACACGCATACATAACGGGAGGACGATTGGCATACCGTTTTGTTCAAAATTTTGTGAGCTCCTTTAAGATCGCGAGGTGCGCTTTTGCGCCAACGTACGCTTAATTGGGTTTTGCTTTTAGTTTTTGGAGCGAAATATCGAGCGTCAGCTATCAGCAATACAACACTAACCCGCCCCCCCTTTTGCGGCGCACCTACACAGGGGAAGGAAACGTTGGATATGGGCCTTGTTATATGCCGGAGCGCTTCTTTTGAAAACAAGCTAAAATAGTCTAAAATAAGCTCTCATAACGTAAGAATAATATGCGTCTGAGAGTGCGCTTAAAGCATACAGCATGAGCACTTTGATTTCGGACTCTTCACAATCTCAAGCCGAAGTCCGAAACAAGTTCGAGAATCGCTGAAGACATATATTATATTGAAGAGTTCTATAAAATATTTTTGCTGCATAAGAAAAAGCTCCCAGCGATCACTATCCAGGGCGTGCATGCAAGAGTTCAGCCGACACTGCGAATAGCAGACGACACGAGAATGATAGCTCGTTGTGACGTCAGCAGCGAATGGTTGCCAGGCGAGGAAGCTACTTTCGATATTAATAATAAAAATAATTTAGAAATATCAACTGCACCAAATGTGCTCACATTGGGAAGGTTTACAATATAACGTGTGTGGACTGAAATGCAATAATCAGTTTATGGTCAAATGTTGGCTTTCATGACCCCTTTAAGGCACATTTTTGTGTAGATGCGAAATCATTGATGATGATGTAGTCGTTAGGGGAAACTAATGTGCACACGCGTCAGGTGCCTGCTTACAAAATTCTCCTGCTGCCGATGTCGACGCATGGGCTCCACTGGCCCAAAAGACATCGTGGCGTCAAGCAAGATGCCTCGCTTCGAGAAGGAAGACATCATTGTGGGGGTAAAGCCGCGGGCCACCATTGACCTCCGTCAACGTTTCAAGCCTGGTGACCTAAGCCTAGCCCTTACCTCCGATGTTGACGCCGAGGCGGTCAAGGCCCTCACCATCTGGCCCCTCTGGGATCAGAACATTTTTCTCTGCGCCACCCAAGACGTCGCCACGGCCAACAAGCTGGCGCGGGAATTCATCCTGAACTCAAGTGAGGGCCCACTTCCTCTCGTTGGCCACGCAAAACTCAGCGGGGAGGAGTGTCGGGGTGTCATCACCGTCCACGAGCGGGAGACCTCGGCTACGCTTCGCAACAAACTCATCTGGCGGGACGGAGAAATCGCTTTCGTCCGCAAGCTCGGAAACTCGTCTGCTGCGCTGATCACCTTCGTAGGCAGGAAGGGGCCGCGCTTTGTCCGCCACAACTGAACGGTCACGCCGGTGCGGGAGTACAAGCGGACAATCCCTGCTTGTTGCCGGTGTGGAATCATCGGACACCGGGTGGCGATCTGCCCGCGCCCGGTAGAAGAACGCTGTGGCCATTGGGGTCAAAACGTGGGGACGGTTGCCGATGGCATAGCGCCCCACGAGTGCAAGCTGGCCTGCATGGTCTGCGGGGAAGCCCATCTCAGGGGCTCGCAGGCCTGAAAAGGAAACTTTCGAAGGATTCAGCAAGCCCGGAGACCCAAAAGGCCCCCAGCAACACGACATCTCCAGTCGAAGGGCAAGTGGTCTGGAGGTGATCCCGGCGGCAAGGCTGACGGTGCGCCGGCCAATCAGAAGCTACCTTCATCTTCCAAGAAGCCGTCATCGAGGACGTCACCGAAAAAGAAGATTTCACAGGACCAGGGCGATCATGTTATCCACGCTGAGGACTTTCCGGAGCTCGGGGGCAGTGAGTCATCAACCTATGCAGCTTCCAAGAAGTCATCGAACAAGGTAGGCAGCTGGGCTGGGGTCGCCTCCTCTCCTCCTTTCACGCTCCTTCCTCTCTCTTCCCCGAAATTGTAGAAATGCGCCGCGAAATGGGAGCGCTTCGTGCGCAGGTAGCTCAACTAGCTGCAGAAAACAAAATTTTACGCTCTGCACACGTAGCCACACCTTCCCCGCCGTCATCGCCAGCGGACCAGTGGTATGCCCTTCGGAATCCGAGGCTATGTGCGAGGGCCCTCAGGAAAAGGCAATGGACAGCCGCTGAACGGCTCTAGAAAACACTCTAGCTAATTTGGTAGGCCAACTTTCCAACTTTGGTAAGGTCCTAGAAGACATCACTCAGAAGGTGACCATTGCAGTCACCAGTAACATCAAAACATGGTTGAAAGAGAATGGTTCGCACCTCGGCCACCGGCTTATGTCGCCCAAAGAAGTTAAGCGCCCGTCAAAATCTATGAACAAAATTGTCCTGGAGGAAATTTCCGAAGATTCTGCGGAGCCCCTCCCAGCTCCGCAGGGACTGGAAGACGAAGCTGCGCAGTCTAACCAAGCACAACTCCAAATTCAACATGGCGGTGGGAACTAACCCATTCTGCAGCCCCTCAAAACATCAGGCTTTTTTCCTGATGCAATGGAACTGCCGTGGTTTTAAAAACTGTAAAGAGACAGCTAACTTAGGATTATATCTCGAGACTTTTGAGTCCCCATCAGCAGTAGTTGCACTCCAAGAACCTGGGGCTGCGGCGAAGCTGTCGGGCTACAACCCTTTTCAACGAGATCCGTCCACCTGTCTTCTTGTCCACAGAAGCTTTACCGCGCAGAAGGTCGATCTCGAACTCTATTTTTCTTATCCGTATGTGATGGTGACAGTCCTCCCCCTGTGCCGTACTGATTCACCCGTACACATCCTAAATATATACTTCCCCTCCCCTAAACTTAAGAACATTACGTTCTCGGACATCTTTAGCAAGGCGCTAAATATAGCAGGTCGCGATCCCCTTCTGATTGTGGTGGATTTCAACGCACCCAGTCAGTTATGGGGCTATCGCAAGGAAGAGTCGCGTGGCAGACAGCTTACGTAACGAATCTCCACGCCTGGCATCATTCTTCATACTAACCCCGTCCATCCAACACGTGTGGGCAAATCCGTAACCAGGGACACTGTCCCGAGCTTACCCTCACCCGCAACATAAGACACGCAGACTGGATCAACGCTGAGGAAACCCTTGTCAGTGACCACTGCATCATCAACACAATAATTTACACTCGTCCCCTACACCGCACCATAACACAGGCCCTCCTGCCAGACTGGACGGCTTTCCGTAAATCCCTGACAACCTGCTGTATGCCCGGAGACCACCATTATGCCTGGGCCCAGAGCCTCATCCAAACACTACACAAGAGGCAGAAACAACACACAGAGAAGGTAACGGACGTGGACAGCCATCTCCTTTATCTTTGGGAAGCACAGCGCAGCCCCACTAAGAGATGGCGCCATCAGAACCATAACAAGAAACTCCGTTTGAGAATTCGCGATCTCACCCAAAAGGCGGCTGAGTATGCTGCCCAGCTCACCGACTCCGACTGGGTCGATCGCTGTAACTCTGCTGCTGGACAAATCTCTAGTCGCAATATTTGGAGGCTATTTCGTAGCCTCATAGATCCCACTCAGATCTGCACAGAAACACAGAAATATCTGCAACGAGCAATTCATAATATCAAGGGCAATACGGAACAACTTGCACAGACTCTACGGGATCAGTATCTGTGTCAAGTTCAAGACACCCGTGGACAGGAATATCTTTATGCAAGCAGAGATAATCGGGATATAGATCGTCCGTTCCAGCTCCATGATCTGCGGGCAGCTCTTGCTAACATGAAACGGGGTACCACTCCCGGCAGGGACAAGATTATGGCCAAACATTTGGCCAACCTTCCTCATCCGGCATATGAGGCCCTGCTAAAATATATGAACGCTATCTGGAAAGAAGAAACACCCCTCCACCTAGAATGGAAAACAGCGTTTGTCACCTTTATCCCTAAGCCTGGTAACGGATCAATATCGATCACTTCCGACCTATCTCCCTAAAGTCTTGCGCAGCCAAATTCATGGAGGCCATGGTTCGAGATCACCTCTCTGAATATCCATAGGCCCGCAATACTTACGCAGACACAATTTTCGGATTCCGACCTCAGAAGTCAGCACAGGACATTCTGCTTCAACTCAGCCACGAGGTACTCACGCCTGTCGAGCACCCTCACAATGACAAGGTGGTTCTCGCCTTGGATTAACAAGGGTGCTTTCGACAATGTGAAACACAGTGTCCTCCTCGCTCACCTCAGCGAGACGCAATGCGGATAAAACACATTTAATTACGTAAAACAGTTCTTAACGGACCGTGAAGTCTTTATCCGCATTCAAGACAAGAACCACTGTCCTTATACTATGTGCGCGCGGGGCACGCCACAAGGCGCAGTGCTGTACCAACTACTCTTTAATTTGGCAATGCTTCATCTCCCTGCCAAACTAGGTGAGGTTCAAGGTATACAGCACGCTCTGTATGCCGACGATATCACCATTTGGGCTACAGAGGGCAACATTGGTCAACTGGAGTACTGCCTGCAAACAGCGGCGGGCATAGTGGATCGCTATGCTACGTACTGTGGTCTCCAGTGCTCTCCTCAAAAATCAGAATTCGTGCATCAACGCCCCTCGCCTAGATGCAAGGCACCAATACTTCTCTCTCTGGCTAGTGTAACCATACGCGAAGCTACAGAGATTAAAGTCCTCGGACTCTTTATTCACCAAAATCGTCGCGCTGACACAACACTAGCCAAGCTTCGCAAGGTTGGCGACCAATTGGGCCGCATGGTCCGCCGCGTCTCCAACAAGCGTGGGGGCCTCAGAAGCAGGAATACGATGCGACTCGCCCATGCGTTTGTGACAATCTCGTCAATTTCTTTATTCAACTTCATACCTGCACTTGTGCAAGCATGATAAAGACATCCTGGAGGTCACTCTCCGCAAGATGATCAAGAGGGCGCTCGATCTCCCAATCTCTACCTCCAATGCGAGGCTCCTTGCATTGGGAGTGGTAAACACCTATCGGGAGCTACGCGAGGCGCACCTGCTTCTTACCCAGACCGCGTCCGCTGGTCGACTTTTGGACCGGCTACATATACAACACAGCCATCACATTGAGGAAAGGGTACGAGTGCCAGAGCTATGGAGAGATGCCCTCCGTGTTCGACTCCCTCCTACCAAAATCGACAGAGAAGACCACAATGAACAGCATCAGGCGCCGGCAAATGCCTTGCACCGCCATTATGGCTCTAAAGACAATGTTTTCTATTTTGATGCTGCGGGCCCGCACCATTCCAGGGGAAGATGATGCACGGCTGCAGTCGTTCACGAGGAAAGACAGGTGGATGGCCTCACCTTTAAGGCCCCTAGCGCAACCCACGCCAAAGAGGTAGCAATCACCCTGGCTGCCTCCCACCATCAATTAAATTCATCCTATCCAACTCTCGAGGAGCCTGTCGGAATTATGAGCTGGATAACGCCTACAGCACAAATAATACTTCGGATACCAGCTTGGGATCAGGATCCCCAGACTCGATTTCTCATTTGTACTCCAGGCCACCAGGGCTATACTAGGCAATGAGGGCGCCAACTCGGCCTCCCGCGCACTCACTAACCGGGAAAACGACGTAGATCCTACCGATCTGGACCAGGACACTTGTCCTCTTTTTACTTTTCAAGATATCTATCCTATTACCGGAACTCGCACCGTCAGTACCCGGCTCCTCTCAAGGGGCTAGTGAAAGCGGGCGAAAGAATACTTCTTAGACTTTTTACTGATACTCTACTGGGCCCGGCAGTACTCAAACATTTCGACCCTTCCTTTTCTGGCCTCTGCTCTTTCTGTGGAGAGGCGGCTGATACTTTTAACATGGTCTGGGTATCCCAGCTAAATCCTTCTCTTTTACCCATAACCCCTTCCCCTACCCGAGAGGACTGGGAGGCGGCCCTGCTCGGCTGCCTGGATCTAGCGGCACAACAAGCGCTGGTCCAGCGAGCTCGTGTGGCGGCCCAGACCAACGGAGTTCCGGAATAAGGTACGCCACCTAGTATTGTAAGGGGAGCGGCCCACTTGGGGTGGCTCTCCAAGCAACCTCTCCTTTCGTATTAAATGCTTACCACCACCACCACCCACCTCATATTTTCTTGAAAAACAACACCGAGACTTTTTACAATAGACACAAGATTTAGTTTGGGTCCAGCTAGGCTAAGATTGAAATTTACATTCACTGGCTTGTTTGTTGTGCGGAAAAGAACAGCATTTGTTTTGAGACATTAAATTGAACCATGTTTCAATTAGGTAACAGTGTAAGTACACCATTGTCTTCAGCTTCGAGCTCAGGCAAACTATTTAGTGGAAACAATAAACTTGTGTCATGAGCATATACGATAAACCTAGTGTTATCATTATTATTTACTGCGTAATTTATGTAGATGTTAAATAGCATCGGCCTGATAATACCCTTGAGGAACGACACTCCGGAGACGTGTGAAAGTAGATGTGTAACTGTCTGTTCGTACTTGTTGCTGCCGATTTTTTAGTGTACAAAATATTCACAACTGTACCTTTATATCCGAAATTTTCTAGTTTAGTTGTAAGGGTAATGTTATTATTTCGGTTAAATGCCTTAGAAAATACCGCAAATTTTCCTAGCGTGTAATCATTTTCAAGAAGAGGTCACTTATTTTTTCTTTTGTTTTAGTAGCGCTGTCTCGGTTGAACGTTGCTTAGTAAATAAGAACTGAAAAAATGTTAATATGTGGTGCTTTGCCATAAAACGGTAAATTTTTTCGTGCATTAGTTTTTCAATTCCCTTAGAACAAACTGGCAGGACCGACACTGGCCAGTAATTGGACATATAGCATCTATCTGCTCATGTAAAATGAAGTGACACTTTCGACATATATAAGTGCCATTAAAAATGCCTCGTTGAAAAGATCGAGTTCACAACATGAGCTAACTAAGGCATTAAAATATCAATATCATCCAAATTGAATTCATCTGCAAGTAAACAAACTTAACACACTGACTGGGTTTCACAGAAACGAACACTGCTTTGAAATCTTGCAAAGTCACTGGAAACAAAATTCCACTTTCTGGTGTTCTTTTCTTCAAATGCCTTTTGCAGCAATGATCATGCTTACTGCAGGACACGGAGGCAAAAAAAAAAAGATTTAAATAAGATTTCAGTGACCTCAAAATCCACAGGAACTTAATCATAATTTGTCAACTTAGTGGGCAGCCATCATGGCGGGACGTACCGTTTAGAATATAATTGAGTCACCTACAGATAAGGTACAATCGCTTAGATATTTTATTGTTTTCCTGGTTTTTGAGTAATATTGCTTAATTGTACCCAAAAGTTTTTTGTGTTATTTCTTTGTTTCTTGAATGATTTAAGGTTCTCTGAATCCTTTGTCTTTAATAAGCGCGCAAACAAATCTCTTCTTTTTCCAGAACCTGCCCTTGACGTATTCCATTATCCATGGCTGACGCACTGGCTTTGGTCGCTTTTTAGTCGTTAACGGAAAGCTGCTGCAAGATGCTTTATTTTAAACTAAGGACATTCGTTGTTTTCTTTATTTTTTATTTTTCCTGCACTTGGTTTAAAAGAAGGGTAGCCGTGGTGTAGAGGTAGAACATCCGCCTCGCATGCAAGAGGACCGTGGTTCGAATTCCGATGCAGCGCAATTCTCCACCGGACCAAAGAAAAATCCGCGCGTCGATGTAATTACATACAATGGTTTGGGGTGTGACTTGATGCCAGCGAACATCTCCGACAACGCACTCCCTCACCAGAACAGGCGCTGGCCACCATGGTGCAGTATTGGCCGCAACCTCCCATGATTCATCCTACAAAACCCTGGCCCTAAGTTAGCAGGGGCGGTAGAGCAACTGACCACGGCGGCGAAGAGACCTGTGTCGCGGCTGGGGCTGCTAAAATTATCTGGCTCCCCTGCGCAGGCCGCCATTGGAAACCGTTTAACGCTAGAGCCCTGGCTAGTGAAGCTTGTTTAGCAGTGCTGTTAGAGGAACTAGAGGGCATGGAATGGGGTGTCAGAGGGCTTAGTGAGGTTAGGCGGCCAAATGAGGCATATACTGTACGGAAGGAGGGGCATGTACTGTGTTATCGAGGTTTACCGCAGAGGCGAGAACTAGGAGTAGGATTCCTCGAAATTAAGTACAGAGGGCAAAATGCATGTCTAGAACGACCGAACTGCGTGCTCCGGGCCGCTCGGAGCTACGTGCGCGACATCTGGCGATAACGCCTGGTTCGAGACGGGCGGAGTGTCGGCATGCGCGGCCAAGCCGATAGCACTGCCTGTCTTTTCGGGGCTCGCAGGCCGCCGCGGCTTTACCTTCTGCTTCAGTCGTCAGAAGCGCTGATGTGCGCTGCCAGTCTGCGAAAGCGCATACGCGGCGGAGCGCACGCCACTGGCTTCTCTTTTTTTTTTTTACTTTCTTTTTGTGCACTATCAAAGCTCTGGCAGGGAACATTTCACCGCATCATTCACGCGCCGATGTACTGCATCGTCACCCTAGCCGCGAGCCTTATATCAGTGATCGAGGTTTGGCAGTTTTCGTTCTTCGGGAATTGCAGGAAGGCAAATTAGTATTAAAGGTGCCGCGAAGTAAGTGTAAGCGGCGGGTTTGTCTTTATTTCACTCTTCTTCTTTGGTCATTAAAGAAAACAGATTGCTGGCTTCTTATTTCACGTTCTTTTATTTTTTCCACAAGTTTACTGTTTATTAGGGGATGGAGAGGACAAACTAATAGCGAATAGGGGCTCCCCCAGATTTCTTTAGGATCTCAATCCTCTTCGGCAGTGACTCGTAGAGGGAGTCGACGAGAGCGCGGTCGTTGCGGAGGTGTCCCCACTCATTTTCAATGGCTTCCCATAGCCCGTCCGGATTGCAATTGGAGAGTCCCGATTTCTTGGATAGGCTTTTCTTCATCAGTCCCCACACGTTTTCTATAATGTTAAGGTCAGGGCTTCTTGCAGGCCATGGAAGGGTCATAACGCCAAGCCTTTCAAAAAGGTCTCGGACAGTCTTGGCTGAGTGCACAGAAGCTCCATCTTGTTGAAAGTGATAGAGCCCATCCGGAAACAGCCCATCAAGCACATAAGGCAAGAGGACCGTTTCTGCCACCTCCGCGTAGACTTCTGCTGTCATACGCCCAGGAATGCGGTACAGAGGTCCTAGTCCGTCGTAGCTGATGGCTCCCCACACGCTGACTGAAACACGGCCGCTACTGCGCACATTCCAAACGTATTTTTCTTCGTCCCTGCATGGTGGTAGGGAAATCCGGTTTTATTAGAGGAATCAAATTGCCATCAGAGCTAATGATACCTGATGTGGTAGCAGTGAAGGACTGGAAACGACGAGAGTGCAGCGCCTTAAAGAAATTGAAGCCCATTATGGTTCAAAATATGGAGCGTCAAAATGTCCGTTCGTTAAAATGTTCGTTAAAATATGGAGCGTCAAAATGTCCGTTAAGCTGGCTTTCCAGCATTGTAGATTTTTAGTATGGCGTCGCAGCGCACAGTATAATACTCGAAATCAATCACACATCTTTTATATGATAAAATACACACGCTGTTTTAAAATTCAACACATCTTAGCCTAAAGATGCAATTTTGTGGGTGTGCCATACAGAAAAGGTAACCTAACGAACATTTACAAGTGTGATTTTGATGTTCTATACTTCAAAAAACATTGCCGATTCCGAAAACGTAAGAACTGAGCTCGCATTATGCATTCACGACCTTTAATTTTGCGATTTATTGTTTCGCCCTGAAGCCGAAAATAAAATATACTAATTTAAGTTCTTTATGCGTGTTTCATCTCTATTGCCTACATAATGCCCACCGTGCTATACAGTTTAACAACTCAGACTGCACTCACCTACCTTTCACTGGTTTTAAAATATAAATTTGACAGCCTAAAAAAAAACTCCGGGTATATTCTCAGACGTGCGAGCACATTGAAACAGACTACAGTCCTACCGTGCTTTTTCCGGCCACCACACCCGCTTCTGCTGGTCCCAGCGCGTGCAAAAAGTGGCTTCGTCGCTGAAGACGACTGCTCTCCAATTGTCTGGGGTCCAGTCTTCCACCACAGACGCGAATTCCAGGCGCGTGTCCCGATCCGCTTGTCTCAGTTGTGTTTTCTGCGCAGCTAGTCTACTTTTCACACCTGCTGCATGAAGCCTGCTCCTGATTGTCTGAGTGGATGCGTTCAAAGCGAACATGTCACGAAGCTCCCTGGCGCTGAGGTACGGATCATCTGCTGCTCCTGCGACAACAAGCCTGTCTTCTTCCGTCGTCGCTCTTGGTGGCCGGCCGCGCGCAGCATCCTTAAGTCGGCCTTCTTTGTGGAATGCCTGCAGTACTCTGTTGACTGTGGCTGAAGGGCGCCCAGTAGCTTGAGCTATAGCTCTTTGGGTCATTGTCCGGCCCATCTCTGTGGTGGCTTTCCTTTGGTCTACAGTGAGTCGCGGCGCCATCGTCGATGCCTTTACGCATCTGGTCTGTTCACTTGTAGGGATGAAAACTTTATTCAGGTTATCGCATATCTGATCTTGTGTATACGCCACACTTAAGGTCCAAGTATGCTTTCAGTAATGGCATGCCGATTTTTGCATTTGCCGGCAAATGCAGCCTGCCAAACCTCGATCACTGATATAAGGCTGGCGGCTAGGGTGACGATGCAGTACACCGGCGCGTGAATGATGCGGTGAAATGCTCTCTGCCAGAGCTTTGATAGTGCCCAAAAAGAAAGTAAAAAAAAAAAAAGAGAAGCCAGTGGCGTGCGCTCCGCCGCGTATGCGCTTTCGCAGACTGGCAGCGCACATCAGCGCTTCTGACGACTGAAGCAGAAGGTAAAGCCGCGGCGGCCTGCGAGCCCCGAAAAGACAGGCAGTGCTATCAGCTTGGCCACGCATGCCGACACTCCGCCCGTCTCAAACCAGGCGTTATCGCTAGATGTCGCGCACGTAGCTCCGAGCGGCCCGGAGCACGCAGTTCGGTCGTTCTAGACATGCATTTTGCCCTCTGTACATATGTGGTAATATAAGTGAACTTTATATTATTAGTGAGAGGCGTCATAATTGGGCTAAAATAGGCGATACAAACTGAAGGCTCTATAGGCCTACCCATCGGCATGCAGTCATGATCACCAGGCAGTTCAAAGCTTCTATGAAGATGTAGAATTGGCAATGGGGAAAGTAAAGACGCAGTACACTGTGCTAACGGGCGACTTCAATGCCAAGGTAGGGAAAAAGCAGGCAAGAGAACAGGCGGTGCGTGACTATGGCATCGGTTCAAGGAATAGCAGGGGGGAGATACTAGTTGAGTTTGCAGAGCGTAATAACTTCAGAATCATGAATACCTTCTTCAGCAAACGGAAGAACTGGAAGTAGACATGGAAAAGTTTTAAATTGGAGACTGGAAATGAAATTGATATTACATTGTGTTCTAACCGCGCTATTATGCAGGATATAGAGGTAATCGGGAAAGTGAGATGAAATGACCCCATGATGGTTATGTGTCGAATTAATCTAAATCAGAAGAGGGAACGAAACATATTAGTAAGAAAGAAGTCCATCAATAAATTAGCGGTGAGGGGAAGGGCAGGAGAGTTCAGCGTCTCGCTACACAATAGATATTCATGTCTAACCGAGGATGACGACATTAGCCGAGAAGCGACGAACAATAATTTCAGAGATATCACTACAGAGTGCGCTGTAGAAGTAGGCGGTAGGATAGCTAGAGAGGATATCGGTAAGCTGTTTAAGTAGATGAAAAATTTGGTTAAGAAACGCCTAAGGATTAAACCGTCCAAACCAATACATCGAATATAACTGGCAAAGGCATCAAACCGAATCAATGAGCGCAAAATGCCCGATTTCAAAAAGTATAACACGGAGAAACTTGAACATGCTGCAGCGAACGAGGGAAGCCTTAAAGCGGTGGAAAAAAACATTGGCCATAGGCCAAATCAGATTTATGCGCTAAAGGACACGGCGGGCCACATCATCACGAATATGGACAAGATAGTCAAAGTAGCTGAGGAATTCTATACTGAACTCTACAGAGTCAAAGTATTGAAGACTATATCCAGATTGGCCGTAGAAAAAAGCAGTCAGACGTACCGCAACTGACAAAGGACGAGGTCAAGGAAGCGTTAGAAGCTATTAAAAGGGAGAAAGCAGCTGCATAGATTCGGGTATCTGCAGATTTATCAAAGGATGGGGGGAAATATCCTGCAGAAGGACTTTTTGATGGGTTAGTAAATGAATGTCATGTCTTTCTTTCTGGGGTGTTTCTTAAGGTCTATAAAAATCAAGGGGAATATCGTCCTAGAAAAACTGGACACCCTTTATACTTAGTGCCTGGTGTCATGGACGATACCGATACTATTTAAGAACGCAAATAGTATCCTAATAGATCGGAAATGGGAAAATAAGGAACTGAAAAATTACTGATCAATCTCTTTGTTCTCTGTTACGCAGAAAGTCTTTACTAAGGTACACGCTAATAGAATCAGGACAACCTTAAACTGCAATCAAGCACATGCCTGCAATCAAGCAGGCATTCGGAAAGGGCACTGTACCCACTCTACTATCGATCACATTAATACCATCAACAAGGTGAAAGAAAAATGCTCGTACTATCGCCAACTCTTATATATAGTATTCATTGATTACGAAAAATAATTTCACTCAGTAGAAACCACGGCTTCGTCCAGGCATTGCGAAACCAGGGTGTAGACAAGCCGTACGTGAAAGTACTGGCAGATATATATATATATATATATATATATATATATATATATATATATATATATATATATATATATATATATGGGCAGCCACTATATATATATATACCGGGTGTCCCAGCTAACATGAACCACGGGTTACAAAATAATATATCTGAGGTAGGTCAGTGAAACCAGTTGCATACAACTACCAGCCTGCTTGCGCACTACAGGCAATTTTTTGTTTTGCAATTAGTTATTTGGCTAATAATTTTATTTTTTTAATTTAATAAATATTCACCTTAGACCAAAATTGTGAATTGGAAAGTTGTAGAGCACCTTCAGAAACCCCCATTCCATTAATTGCGATAAAGAAAGTCTCACGTGTACCTTTTTTTCCGGGCTCAAAAGAAAGCCCGCGAAATACAAATAATACCACGTGACTAGCGCATTTGAGCGCAGCGATCGTGGTGCTTTTAGTCGTGGTTTGAGCGAACGAGATCAGCTGCGGCCGTGACCCGATGGTCCCGTTGCAGCGGCAGGCAGAAATGTTGGCGATGGTTGGAGCGAGCTCGAGCTCGCCCGTCGTCACCGCGATCTTGGCCAGGCCTGTGCACCGCAGCAGCCTACATCACGACAGGCGGATGACGATAAAGAACCGGCAAATGAAGGTGCAGCGCTAATTTTAGTCGAGTCACATGCCATCTCGTCCTTTACCCAAGCCTGTATGCGCAGATTCAGTGGCTGATACCTTATCGCTCATCCGTTTGCCGTAAAGTTCGCTGATGGGAGAGAAGGAGGGTTTGTTAGAATCCCGGTGGTGTCGGCTCGCCGCTCTGGGTGCTACTTGCACCATCACGTGGGCCGGCTGCCGGACGCGAGCGAAGAAGCCATCGCAGGCATATCGGCCTGCCGCTTTAACGGGGCAAAGGAGACACGGCCGCAGCTAATTTCGTTCGCTCAAACCACGACTGAGAGCACCACAATCGCGGCGCACAAATGCACTAGTCACGTGCTATTATTTGTATTTCGCGGACTTTCTTTCGAGCCCAGAAAAAAAGATACACGTGAGACTTTCTCTATCGCAATTAATGTAATGGGGGTTTCTGAAGGTGCTCTACAAGTTTCCAATTCACATGTTTGGTCTAAAGTCGATATTTAATCAATTAGAAAAATATAACATAATTAGCTAATTAAGTAATTGAAAAACAAAAAATCGCCTGTAGTGCGCAAGGAGGCTGGCAGTTGAATGCAATTGGTTTCACTGACCTATCTCAAATGTATTATTTTGTATTCCTTGCCAGCCTCCTTGCGAACTACAGGCGATTTTTTGTTTTTCAATTACTTAATTAGCTAATTATGTTAATTTTTCTAATTTAATAAATATTGGCTTTAGACCAAACATGTGAATTGGAAAGTTGTAGAGCACCTTTAGAAACCCCCATTCCAATAATTGCGATAAAGAAAGTCTCACGTGTATCTTTTTTTCCGGGCTCAAAAGAAAGCCCGCGAAATACAAATAATACCACGTGACTAGTGCATTTGTGCGCCGCGATTGTGGTGCTCTCAGTCGTGGTTTGAGCGAACGAAATAAGCTGCGGCCGTGTCTCCTTTGCCCCGTTAAAGCGGCAGGCCGATATGCCTGCGATGGCTTCTTCGCCCGCGTCCGGCAGCCGGCCCACGTGATGGTGCAGTAGCACCGAGAGCGGTGAGCCGACACCACCGGGATTCTAACAAACCCTCCTTCTCTCCCATCAGCGAACTTTACGGCAAACGGATCAGCGATAAGGTATCAGCCACTGAATCTGCGCATACAGGCTTGGGGAAAGGGGCGAGATGGCATGTGACTCGACTAAAATTAGCGCTGCACCTTCATTTGCCGGTTCTTTATCGTCATCCGCCTGTCGTGATGTAGGCTGCTGCGGTGCACAGGCCTGGCCAAGATCGCGGTGACGACGGGCGAGCTCGAGCTTGCTCCAACCATCGCTAACATTTCTGCCTGCCGCTGCAACGGGACCATCGGGTCACGGCCGCAGCTGATTTCGTTCGCTCAAACCACGACTGAGAGCACCACAATCGCGGCGCTCAAATGCGCTAGTCATGTGGTAATATTTGTATTTCGCGGGCTTTCTTTTGAGCCCGGAAAAAAAGATACACGTGAGACTTTCTTTATCGCAATTATTGGAATGGGGGTTTCTGAAGGTGCTCTACAACTTTCCAATTCACATTTTTGGTCTAAGGTGAATATTTATTAAATTAGAAAAATTAACATAATTAGCCAATTAACTAATTGCAAAACAAAAAATTGCCTGTAGTGCGCAAGCAGGCTGGTAGTTGTATGCAACTGGTTTCACTGACCTACCTCAAATATATTATTTTATAACCCTTGGTTCAAGTTAGCTGGGACACCCGGTATATATAGTGGCTGCACAGCAACGAAGGTACTGCTAAAAGAAACTAAAAAAATTACTATGACGAAAGGGGTTAGGCAAGGAGACAATCTCCCCAGTACTGTTCAAAACTTGCTTAGATGAAGCATTTAGAGACTTGGAATGGGAAAAGTTAGGGAGAATGGTATATGTGAATACCTCAGTAATCTGCGATTCTCTTATGTCGTTACCTTGCTAAGTAAGTCTGGGGATAAACTGCAAAGAATGATTGATGACCAAGAAGGAAAAATTGGAAAGGTAGGCTTAAAAATCAATATGCAGAACACTAAGGTAATATTCAACAGCCTCGGGAAGGAGCAGCAGTTTAGGTTAATTAGAGAAGCAACTCGAAGTAGTAGGCGAATATGTCTACTTAGGACAAGTATTAACCGCAGATCTAGGCCATAAAAGTGAAACAAAAAAGAGAATAATATTTAGATGGAGCGCATTGGCAAGCACTAGCAGAATATGTCAAGCAGCTTAGCGGTATAGCCCGAGAGGAAAGTATACAAGAGTTGCACCTTAAATCCACTCACCTATGGGGATGAAACGTGGAGGATAACGAGGAGTGTTCTACATAAGTTGAGGACAACGCAGAAGGCTATGGAACAAAAAAAACGTTAAGAGATAGGAAACGCGCAGAGTGGGTGGGAGCAATACCACAAGTTACTGACATTCCAGTGGAAAACAAGGAGAAGAATTGGGAATGAACAGGATATATAGTGCGAAGAGAGGATAATTGGTGGTCGCTTAGAGTAAAAAGCGGGATTCCAAGGGACGAAAGTCGTAGCAAGGAACGATAGAGAGTTAGTTTGGCGAATGAGATTAAGAAGTTCGCAGGGGTGAAGTGGATGCAGCTACCATAGGAGCGGGTTAGGTGGAGGAATCAAGGAGAGACCTTCGCCCTGAAGTGGGTATAGTCAGGCTAATGATAATAAGGATTAGTTTGAAAGTCTGAAAGGGCATTTAATATATGCGCAGAGTGATGCGCCCCTACACAATATATGAGACCCTCTGCACCCCCTTCCTCACTACATAAATATATCACCGCTTTTTTATAGGTATATGAATGCAGCGGCCGAATTCACATGACTTTATGCGATGTCGGTTAGGGTCCGGTATCGGAGAAAATTTGGCGTCCTCGTCGTTGGCCGTGAACGAAATTTCCCGAAGGAACATCACATTTGTGAAGACGGCTCAAATGTGCATATTGAAGTAAAATTTGTCATAGAACTTATCAAACCAAATTAAATTAAATGGAGGCAAATAAAAATTGAGTCACATTGCGTTAGGGTTGAAGTGGAATCCAGGACTATTGTGCTGCGAGACAGGCTGCTCATCAGCCACAAATGCTCGCTGGATGAATCTAAATAAAGGTTCATCTGCTCAATGCACTACTAGAACGGAACCCAACAATGCTCTTAAACGTGTTTTGCTGTTAAACGCGATGCTTAATTAATCACTTCCTCTTTAAAGCATCCCCAATTAATTAGGCGTGATGATGGATTGAACAGTGGTGATGACAGGTTTCATGGTGTACGCAGACGCAGGTGGGTGAAACACAATAAAGCAACATACTATAAACTGTAAGATTCTCAATGCTGATGCGCATAGGTAAAATTCAAAACTATTTAGGAATACGGCTTCCAGCAGGCACTGCGCATAGGTCATTAAATACATGTATCATGAGAATGAAGCACAATTTTTTATATTCAATAAATGCCTTAGTTGACGCTTATCATATCCGTCTTTACATTGCTGTCTAGACCTGCGAAATAACAAATTAATCGCCGCAAAAATATCTATCGCAGCATTAAATAAGGGGAGTAGTGAAGGTTTACGCAGTACCCACACATACTTGTTTACTGTAGCTAAACGCGAATGACAGCGATTGTTCGAAAATTCATGATCACGTGGCGATGTCGTTTACAGTGCTTTCTTATCAAAATATAAGACAGGAAAAACAGCCGGCTCTTAACTCAAAATGAACTCAAAAATATACACTCGGCCATATTGCTTGTCGTGACTCAACGACTAAAATAGTCTCTAACGCCTTTTTATAGTATGTTTACTTCACGAATAACTGAGACTGCTGAAGATAACCCTTAGTTTGTGTCACTTTGCACTGGCAGCGGACGCTGTTTATGCAATGATATAAGCTCCATGTGGAAACAGTTTTAAGGCTGGACGACACCCAAGCAACACTCAGCTAGTAGACGATGCGGCCGGCTCCAATTCCCTATGTACTTATCAACGTCACTACCAGAGGCATGGCCGTCGCTGTTGACGCTGTCTATACTATCTCCTTTTGTTGATGATGCTCGTTCTCTACTACCACTAAACAGCTTAAGTGCGTAGCAGCTCTTTTATATCTAGCTGAATTTTAGCATTTGCACCATGATGTTTGCAGAAGATTAGGATATACAATGGGGGCAAAAACATCTTACCATAAAAAGATTCCACGGTCATTTTCTGTTTAGCACCTGGCTTTGCCTCTTCCACTACAGCTGTAGTGTTTGTTTTGCCCCTGTAAAATATCAGGTTTACTAAACAGTGGTTTAAACATTTCAGTTAAACTTATTGGAGTTTCATGTTGTGCTAATTCTTTTTTTAAGGCAATTAGCACACCATAATATTCTTCGTATTCACGTTTTTAAGCCTTAGGTCGAAACATTTTCGCTGCAAATTGATGGCGAAAGCCCGTATGGCTTCAGTGCAGACGTTCGCCATCACACTTCTTAGTTTTGGCATATACAGGATTATCTCTATACTTTTGCGCGTTCCTTGCTCAATAATAGTCGTAATGGTATCTTTAAAATGAATGGCACTGTGGTAGGCCACCAAGGGTGTGAGGCGCTTGTCTACAAAAGCATTTCACGTCTTGAGAAAAATATGCTGCCTGTAGTGTTTGATTTTAAGTAGCGTTATAAATATTGTAAAGTCGCCAAAAAATAAAAAATAGTCTTAAATTATAAGAGTAACAATTTTCCGTTTCATAAAATTGGATCACAATAGAGGGCGGGTGGGTATGGCCCTAAACGCTTCAAAAAGTGATGAGATGAAAAGCGGTGCATCTCGCACACTTTTTATATAGACCGTTCATTTATACAGTTGAAAAGGGCTGGCAAGCGTTCAACGGACTTGCGGGTAACAAGACATGGAATGTTTTCACGAAAATGGGAGGGAAATGCTGCAAACCCTAAAAGCCTATATTGAGACCGAATTCGGAAATGAGTACCAGTGCCTTACTAGACAGCTAGAATCAGTCACATCAAAATAAAGTCGCGTATAAATGAAGTACCTTCGCTTTATATAATACCGCAAATATTATCACGTATAAAAAATGCATTTTAATTTAACTGATGCAATATCAGCGGTATGAAAAGACGTAGCTCTACTTCGGGTGAGTGTGTTTGCTTTCTTTAATTCCCATACGCAGAAACACATCTCGGAGTTCTAATTAGCTGGTTAACTCAAAAATACGCATGAGGGCAGTCTTGATGATAGTTGAGGAAAGTGCACAGCCAGAGATATTGCTGTGGGCATTCTAATTGGGCCAAGATTCCAGCAAACGTCTCTTCGTGAATGTGACTATTCATTTTTCTTTCATATGACTTTGCAACGCAAGTATATCTCCAGTCATCTCCTGTGGGATGAACCCCGAGGCTACGTTCTTAATATTGCATGTACTTGCTTATCATCTATGATATATTCTGTCGTTGAGGGTCATTTTGAAAGTCTACAGCGTTTCATATAATCAGCTGTTGGAAATGAATTATGAATTCAATAACCAGATGTACTTTTTGGCGCTCACAAGATTACTGGTCCTTCCTAACCTATTTTCGAACAAAGTAACATAACTCAGTCATGTTGTGTGGTATTAGCGGAAAACGTCATAAGCTCATTGGGCAAGTGATGGTAGGAAATGGGCTAGGATACTGACTCCGGAGGCCAAAAATACAATCTCCTTCTAGTACGACGACGAGAAGCGCGGAAAACAGAAAAGGCTATAAACGTAGTGTTAATGAAGAAAGCAGCGATCAATGAATTTTTAATGTAGCAATTGCTAAAGTTTGAACATTAGCCTACAAAGTAAAAGTACCTAAAACGAACAAACCAAATTTCTTCTCTAAACATTAGGCTTGAGGAAAGGTGGGCAACTGTTGCAAAGCAAAAATATCAATGATCACGCACAAAAACAACAAAAGGCTACACTGAATCACTTATTGTTAACACTAAGGAGAATTGTCTGTTTCAGGCCATTTTACGATCCATTTTACAGGGAAAGGAAATCAGGTTGCGTAGCTTGAAATGTGCAAGAATTGTAGCTTCAAGCCTGCAAAAATGGTAGTATCACTTCGCCACTGCCGACGCTTAAAGGCCGTGTAAAGATGTGGGCTGATTGCCCCATGAATATAAGGGACACAATGCGCTATAGGCACCTTTTAGTATTTGGGCTGTTATGTTTTTGTTGAACAAGCGTGATGCTCTATTTCAAAGCTAGGAATGAATCAGCTTCATGGTGCTGCATATAAAGGGAAATATGTTCAGGAAAGGCCAGCAGTCTAGAGGCGCTCGTATGTTGCTTAGAAAATATATATCTTTTCTTTTGACCCTCACCAGGCATAACTTAGCATCTCTGAGGCATAACTTTATTAATGAAGTTATCTTTGTGAGGTCTAATATTCTACTTGTTTTCTGTTTACAGCCCTTTTGCTGCAGTGCCCTATATTCTCCAAACTGCTTTTGCACAGTGTATACCAGTTGATATCAGACAATATTTTGATAAATGGTGGCAAAAATTGCTTTCCTAAATAGCAAAGTTGCATTTTGTTCTGCACTTAGAATGAACCTTACTCCAGTTTTTCTCTAAAGATAGGTTTTTGTGCGTTAATGCGTTGCTCAAGTTGCTTCACACAGGTCTTATGGAGTCTGAAACAGTAATTCTGTAGCATGTCGGAAGAGCTGTGTAGCAAACATTGAACATGTTCTAGTTGACTATTCACCTACCAGACAAAATACAAGACAATTTATGTTGAGCGTTCTGATAGCTGTGGGTAATAGCTAATAAAAGGCTAATGAACTCCCTAGCAGTGGAGATCGGCCAGAGGGGACATGTGTTGTGCTTAGAAAAGTTGAGTGTAGCAATCGGGCGACCTACCGGCAGAAAACAGTCTTATTTCCTGAGACGCGAAAACTACGTATATTAAGAAAAATAGCAAAGAACACAACGAAAATTGCACAATACTCTTGCAACTGGCAGTTTCATTCTTATGAAAAGTGTAGCGCACAGCCACCCCTATTTCAAATAAATGCGACCATTTGCTTATTTTCCTGAGCCTGGTATTCTTGATTTTAAACATGCTGTGCGAAAACCAGTCTGGTTACTGGGCCAGCTGTAATCTAGTATTGGTGCATTATATTAGACTTTCACTCCTGAATATACAAAGAAAAGGAACAATATTAATGCTCTGCATTTTAATGTCCTTGAGGTCAGCTTCGTTTACAGGTGAAATATTTCGTCGCCCACTGATGCAACTTTTGGCCAGAGTTTGTGCGTGCATACTGCTGAGTTTCAACAAACTGCGATTCATTGATGCTCAGCTCCATGTTTCATCCCACTGCAGAGCTCACAACTGTCGTTTTCGTACTTTATTAGCTGCTAGATTTGCAACTCATAGTTATTTGCGACACTATCAGGTATCATTTTAACAAAGTTTCTATGATGCCATTACACGTCGAACACTTCGATTTCAATAATTTACAATCCTTGAACATAATTAGGTGGTGACGCTATCAGTGCTCTCTTGCACCACATTATAGTAGAATATTCTGCATAATACTTCTTTTGTGTCTCCTTCACAAAGGTCTATTTATCACGAAGGGGAGGGGCACAGCTTTTAATTCAACCATTGGATGAATTATAATCTAGAGATTTCCATCTGTTTTAGAAGAATGCTTTTCCAAGCAATGTTGTGAGATTGAATATTTGCGCTTACCTTTTCACACCTACCATTGCGATCATGATTTCTCCATAATTGATTGCTGTGTTTCCTAATAATTTTTAAAGCAAGATTTATTCCTGCTATGCTGCACGTTTCGTTGTCAATGGCATCTACATCTGGATTCTGTAGGTTTTTTCTTAACAGAACCCAATTATATGTTCTCTATGAGTGAAAGGGCCCTATAAAATTCCCCTTTAAGAATCTCTGGACTTTTGAGTGGGCAGCCCATGCCAACCCTATTGGTTCTTTGAATGGGCAGTCCCATTTAGGGCAGCCCAGGATTTCACATGAAAGTTTAAAGGCGCCGTTCCCCGAAAAGTTGACATTGCCTTCAGGCACTGGCGGCTGAAGGCAATGTCAGCTGTTTGTAGGCGTTCGCGTTATGACCGAAAATTCACAAGAACGGGCTTGATAAATGCGTACCTTATATTAGATATAATGATAGCGGCAAGCCTCGGCCAATGTGCCTACTCGGTTTTCACTTCAGATGTTAAGCAGTGTGCCTTGCATTTCTTTCAGTTCTTTCATATGCATATTGCAGCTTCCAGCCCGTGGACGTTGAATATCCCCAGGTAGTCGAACTTGTTCCATAACTCTCCACTACGGCGCCTCTGTATCTCTTTCCACATTTGTTCCCACCTTTCCCCATCTTCCTCAAGTAATCAAATTCCTACAGTGCGTTAATTCCATGATTTTGTTTTACGGCAGCTCAACCACCATATCCCACATAACCACACTGGTCGAAGTTTTCTTCCTGCATGCGTCCCGTTTTTATGGGGCGATAATGAGCCACACGACTAAAGAGTCCCAGTCAATAAGTGCGTACCCCCACGATCAGAAAGTTAGGTGAAGCTCATGGTATATAAGCAAAATTGTTCATAGTAGCGCCTCCACAAAAACACAAAAAGCAGACATTGTGCAGCGGAGACGGCTATTAAAGCTTTCTGTATACAGAATCAGAGGGTCCAAACATTTTCTGATGACTCTTTACTTGACAAAGATTGCAGAAACAAGTTTTGTATATGCATACAATACGATGAATAAATTATTTCATTATAGAATTCAAATTTTTTTTAGTGTCCAGGGTAGCTCATATGGTACTAACTGAAGGCCATATCATGTCCTATGAGGTTGTGTATTTGTGCTAACTGAGCGATATTAGAAACGAAGCAGCTGTTACGGTGTCACTGGGACTTAAACAAGGTTAGAATAAGGCACTGCTATATGTCACTAAATTTCAGATTTTATATGTGGAAAACAAACTACTGGATATTGATCATATTTGGATATCAGCTATAACTTTTCTTGAGCCTTTCGGCAAATTTAGAAGCTTGATTGGCAATTGTTGTACTGCCCCAGACTAGGCTGCAAGAAGTAAGGATTGACGAAAACTGAGCTTGGTGAATGAGAAGTTTGGTTCTGGTTAGTAAGGTACGTGCATTGAAATTTCCGCAGGGTGCCAAGCACTGGAGCTAACTTAGTTTCTGTATAAGCTACATGATGATCCCAAATGATAAATTGATTAAAATAAAAACTTAGTGTTTGCCCTACATCTGTTAGTACTATTTTATTTCCGCCCAGGGTTAAGCTCCCGTCAAAAAATATTTCTTTTTTGCTCGGAACATTACAACTTCGATTTTTCCACATTATTCATTAAAGCATTTCAACGGGCCATACATGCAGTTTGGATAGCACATTGTTGCCTCTCCGGATTATGTAATTAGCTTCAGTTCCGGAAAAGATAAACTAGTGTCATCTGCATATATGATATAATCTACTTCGTTATCTATTTGGATTAAATCATTGATATAGACATTATATAAGAACGGCCCTGTATACTTCCTTTGTCACGCCATGTTTAATTGATTGATATTTTGAGTGGTAACCTCCAGTACGAAAAGACTGTACGATCGCTAAGACAACTTGTTATTAATTTAAGTGCTTCATCACCGACACCATATACTGAAAACCTACTTGTCAGGGCCAAGCGCTTCATCCTGTTAAACGCTTTAGAGAAATCAATTAAAATACCAACTCTTAATTTATACTCTTCTATAATGCTAATTATGAATTCTTTTTTGGCGAAATTCATATTGCTTTTGTTTTAGTATATTATACCTATCAACAAAGCTCGAATATTGTTTAAAGATTATTTTTTCTAAACGTTTGAGAAAACGGAAAAATATACACTGGCCTGTAGATAGAGAGGGTATTTCTAGTTAATGGTTTGTGAATCACGATCCGCTTTTGCTTTCTCAAAATAACAGCTTTAGGGGCAAGTCAGTGCTGCATATGTGCGCCTGTGTTGTGTTCCTTCGCATGTGATTGTTTGTTGCGCCACATTTCTGGGTACTTGGTATTCTTCATTGCGGTTAGGAAGATTCCCGACTATATCGAGAGATTGAATATATAAAACAGCATAGGGCACAGAACGTACAGTACATGAAGAACAGGATTGAGTTTTATGCCAAATGCATCTTCATTCCTACTTTTCTTTCAAGATTTAAGCGCTGTAATTACTTCGTCACAAGAAGTGAGGTTAATACTGTAAATATTGGATCTCGAAATGTTATCAGTTGCTGTAAAGTGATGGGTACTGTCCAGAAGTGTAACAATATAATTATTAAACTTATCAGCTAGTTCCTATTCAGTATACATAACACCATCAATTGCCAACTTTTCATGTTCATCTCGTGATGTGCGATTTAAAAAGCTTGTTGCGTCTAGATAATACGTTTGTTTAATCATGGGTCCCGTCGAACATGTTGATGTTATAACTATTCTTGGCCTTCCAGGGAATGAAATTTGCTTTAGTGCGGTGTGCTTTGAAGACGGCAAAATCGGACGAATTTTAGATCTTGAAAAATTTTTGGTATACACTAGATTTCTCAGTTATCATTTTTAGTATTTTTTGCGTCGTCCATGGTTACCGACTCCTCTTAAATAGTTTACCGTTTTATATGAAAAATTGTCCTTATATATAAGGATATGATGGTTGGTTTGGGGGTTTAACGTCCCAAAGCGACTCAGGCTATGAGAGACGCCGGAGTGGAGGACTCCGGAAATTTCGACCCCCTGGGGTTTTTTAACGCACTGATATAGGCACACGTGTGCCTATATCAAGCAAGGCACATGTGTGCCTTGCTTTTCGGCTTCAGCGAAAAGCGGCCGCCGAGGCCAGGATTTGATCCCGCGTCCTTGGGAACAGTATTCGTGTGCCTTAATCGCTTCCCCTTCCCGGCGGTGCTTATATATTGCCGCGAAACCTTCAAAACTGTATTTGTTATTTTTCAACAGCCGCCGGCATACAGGCTTATCACTGATTCTGGACCGCGTATCAGTTCCGTAATCTTTGTTTGTTAATGCTCGATGTGGCGAGTCACACCTTTATCAGTTTTGTTGTAGCGCAAGATGCAACGAGATCTGTCTCGAAGGTTCCGGCCACTCGGGTGTCTTTCCACATTGTTCCAGCCCGTTCTGGTAGCTGTCTGTGACGTTATCTAGATTGTTCTGTGCAGCCTTTAAATTGAGCGTTGCCGAGTGTGACGAGCATTCTTTGTTCGACGACCGACGAGCACGCTTGTTGCTATCGCCGCCGCCGATTTGCTTAGAAGGAGTGCCTTGCAATCATCTGGGCGACTTCTAAGTTTCGTCCATACCTATACGGCCGACCATTCAAGGTGGTAAGCGACCATCACGCGCTCTGCTAATTTGAAAGATCCTTCAGGCCGCCTTGCCAGATGGAGCCTACGACTTCAAGAATTTGACATGACTGTAGTCTATAAGTCGGGCCGGAAGCATTCCGGCGCAGACTGCTTATCCCGCGCTCCGGTCGCATCTCCCCCGAAGGACGATGACGACGACGCCTTTTTGGGACCGGTAAGCGCCAGCAGTTTCGCAGAACAACAGCGATCAGACCCTGAGCTGAAAGCGCTAGCCGATTACTTGAAAGGAAAGACCGCTTCCCCTCCTGGTGTGTTCAGGCGACATTTATCATCCTTCACGTTAAGCAATGGCCTCCTCGTGAAGAAGAACTTCGCACCTAACAAGACCGCGCAGCTTCTCGTAGTGCCTAAAACCCTTCGGCCAGAAATTCTGCAGGCGTTGCACGATGAGCCCACAGCAGGCCACCTCGGATTTGCGCGCACATTGCGTCGAATCCAGGAGAAGTATTACTGGCCGCGACTGCCTGCCGAAGTTGCCCACTACGTGAAGACGTGTCGTGAGTGCCAACGACGCAAGACGCCGCCGAACAGACCAGCAGGACTACTAAACCCGATTCCGCCCCCAATCGTGCCCTTTGAACAAATTGGGATGGATCTCCTCGGCCCCTTTCCATCTTCGTCTATGGGTATCAAGTGGATCATCGTGGCCACTGACTACCTTACCCGTTACGCCGAAGCAAGAGCACTACCAAATGGTACCGCGGCAGAAGTCGCCAAATTTTGTGTCGAACAAATTCTCTTGCGACACGGCGCCCCAGAAGTGCTCATCACGGACAGGGGAACGGCGTTTACGGCAGAGTTGACGCAAGCAATCCTGGAATACAGTCACACAAGCCATCGACGAACAACTGCGTACCATCCCCAGACCAATGGCCTTACAGAGCGCCTGAACAAAACGATCGCGGACATGATCGCTATGTACGTCGACGCTGAACACAAGACCTGGGCGCCATCTTGCCGTACGTGATCTTCGCGTATAACACGGCAATCCAGGAGACGACCAGAGCGACCCCGTTCAAGCTTGTGTACGGTAGGGAGCCCACGACGACGCTCGACGCAATGCTACCGCACGTAACCAACGAGGACAACCTCGACGTCGCCGCCTACCTGCAGCGTGCAGAGGAAGCTCGACGACTCGCACGGCTGCGTATTAAAGACCAACAGCGCACCGACAGCCGACGATACAACTTACGACGACGCCACGCAGAGTACAATCCAGGGGACCAAGTGTGGGTTTGGACGCCAATTCGCCGTCGCGGATTAAGTGAAAAGTTGTTGCGTCGATACTTTGGGCCATACAAAATCCTTCGCCGCGTCGGACCACTGGACTATGAAGTCATTCCCGACGGAACGTCAGCATCACAACTGCGACGCGCACGCCCAGAAATTGTACATGTTGTACGACTGAAGCCTTATTACGCACGTTAAACAATCTGTGATGTTTAAACTTCGCAGTGTTTATGTTTAAGTTGCTTTGTTTTGGAACATCGAGGCGATGTTTTTTTAAGGGGGAGTAATGCCGCGAAACCTTCAAAACTGTATTTGTTATTTTTCAACAGCCGCCGGCATACAGGCTTATCACTGATTCTGGACCGCGTATCAGCTCCGTAATCTTTGTTTGTTAATGCTCGATGTGGCGAGTCACACCTTTATCAGTTTTGTTGTAGCGCAAGATGCACCGAGATCTTTCTCGAAGGTTCCGGCCACTCGGGTGTCTTTCCACAATGTTCCAACCCGGTCTGGTAGCTGTCTGTGACGTTATCTAGATTGTTCTGTGCAGCCTTTAAATTGAGCGTTGCCGAGTGTGATGAGCATTCTTTGTTCGACGACCGACGAGCACGCTTTTTGCTATCGCCGCCGCCGAGTTGCTTAGTTCTTTTGCGGGCGGAAGTCAGCCCAAATAAAGAGTTTCTTTAGTGCAATCATCGACCCCCTTCATTTGTGTCGTCGACCTCGTCACCACTACGTGACAATATGAACATGTATATCTCCAGAAAACAATTTAACACTTCATTTGTACTTGGTGTTGCATAAACTGGCTTTTAGTTTGTAGCCAAAATTTGCAGGAAATGAATCCAGTCCTTATGGGAAAATACAGCAGACAGTGTGATGTCTATAATATCTATACTTTGCAGCTCTAAAATTCAGTCCAAGTCATGTAAAGCGGAAGGTGTTTAGCGGTATATTTATCCCTCCTGCAGATAAAGTTTCAGACAAGACATTATTGAGACATTAGTGAAGAGCAGGTAATACGTGAGGGTTCAGCAATAACGTTGGCAAGCATATATGATTCAAGGAGAACCTAGAAATTATTTTTAACACCAGAATTTTCTACTATATAAATATTAAGGTGTGGGCCTAAGAATTAACGGTAATTGGTCGTGTTTGTATAATGGAAAATATTTTCCATTTATTAGCAAAATGGTTTACTGCTGCCGTTTGGCGCATGATATAGGACAGCAAAAAGAATGTTCGTGGCCTGGCCCACTGCCTGGTGTCTCGCAGATGAAGATTACGTCATACGTACGACGTCACCTTGCTGTTTCATGACTCAGATTGGCTGGGGAGCTTTTTACTATTGTACAATGATATGCCTCTCTCTCTCTCTCTGGTGGAAAGTTGCAGGAATGTAAAAGTCAGGATGTCTTGGGCGTTCTTCTAATAGTCTACCGGACGTGCTAAACACGCTCGGAGCATTTAATAATTCTAGGAAACATTTTAACGAGCAGCAGTTCTCGACGCACGTGGCAAAAGATTCTTGCAGCAATAAAGAAGCAACTGGATGTCATCGCCGCTTAATCCTTGGCATGAGGAAGAGGGCATATTTTGTGAAAAATGTGTTACGTAGAAAGCTATGGCTTCTTCCACGCATCGCGTTTCCTCCTTCCTCCGTATTGCGCGAACAACACACTTCGTTGTTTGCCTGGTTCTGGAAGGGCAAAACTGAACTAGTCTCGCGAGCCCAGCTTCGTCTTGCACGTGACTGCTGAGGGTGGAGCATGCCGTCTTAGGTAACGTTCTGCAGAACACTATGCGTTAAGTGGATGGCGAGCTCTGTAGGCCAGACCGATTATGTAGGTAGGCCTTTGCTCCTCTACTGGATTGGGAGCCATCTTGCACCTTGGTGCCCCGCGCTCTAGGTGACACTGCGCCATCAGCAGCAATACATTTGTCATAGTACACGGCGGCAGCGCGCATGTGCACACAGCTTGAGGAAGTGTTCGCCAGTGAGGAATGGACGCAAATCTGCTAGGCTTCCACCGGGTCCTGCCTCAAGCAAAATCTGTGACCCTAAATGGAAGTACGCTCATTGCCCCGATCTATTCGATACCATCAGGGATTATCGCTGGCGAATCGAGTGGCGAGTCTTGCTCACCAAATAACGACTTCTCCAGTTTGGGATATTACCGGACAACAAGTTCATAAGTGCACTCACATAGAAACACAGCAGCATACATTTAACGACTGCACGTTTTTGCGTCCACATTTCGTTGGTTAGCGATGCGGGCATTTTCTATCCCAGTCTAGCGCACACGAGTTGTGAACTCAGTTGGCTTCGTACTATGGAAAAACAGTAACGAATCCGCCTACTAAAGGAGGGCGTACCGACAAATGCACCCCATCATTTCATGACTGACAGAGATGCTGGGGACGTCTTGGGTTCTTATCTGTTCACCTTCGGTGTGCAGGCTTTGCTGCGTAAATAGTCATCTTGGCACATACATGTATTCAATAGGAGGGTGGTGTTTGAAGTTGTATTTCATAACAGCACGCGCCAAATAGTGCACTAGTTCCTTTTCTTGAGCCCTTTCTGAACAAAAGCCCTCCCCTTCCCCTTTTTTCTCTTCTTACCTTCGACCAAGTGACTGAGGTGGTCACTGTTTATTTGCCGTGAAATGCCAGCCAACCACCTCCTAATCGTTTTTCTTCGTAAAGCATAGCTGGATTTTTCTGGGCGCTGCATGATCTAGCCGATATTCCCCTTAAATCTTAGTATATTCATATAATCGTAGCACTGAGCACTATAAACGCTTCATTTAGAGCATTACTAAGAGCTAAGTATTGAAAGGAAGCTCGAGTTCCAGACCATCTGACTTGAAATTGATATTATTCGTGGTTTTTATTACATTTTTGAGAGTATCTTTTTGTGTAATGAATTAAGCTTTTGTACAATATGGTTTTACAGATCAGCTTGTTTCCGTTAGTAGTACTGTTTGCGTACATTCATATTTAAATAAATATTTCTTTTGTTACATTCGCCCCCGCCGATTCCTTAGTTCTTTTGCCAGAGCAAGTTACCCCAATAAAGAGTTTACTCAAATGAATGACAATCGTCCTCAGTTGTCACCAATCCTAATGTCACCACTACGTGACATCTGGTAGATGTGCTGTATCCCTACATTGGGACGTACCCCTGAAGATGGCACCAGTATAGCAGGAAGCTTCCTTGGTTTTAGTCCAACCCCGAAAACCCCCTGCTTTCAAGGACGACCAGGTAAGGACGCGGAAGACTGACTCGACGTGTTTGACCGTGTGGCAACGTTCAACGCCTGGAACGACAAAAAAAAGCTAAGACAAGTCCACTAAACTCTCCTGGCATCTACTCGAATATGGATTGAGAATTGTGAGGCTTATCTGAAGAAATGGTACACTTTCAAGACAGATATTCGGAAGGCTTTCACGTGCGTAATACGAAAACCACACAGTCTCTCCTTTAGTCATGGCGTTAGCTCCCCACTGAGTCAGTCATGGCTTACGTTGAAGAAATGAAGCGTCTCTTTCGCCGCGCCTATCACAACATGAGGTAGAAACCCAAAGTGAACTTGCTCACACTCGGTGTGAAACATGAACTCTTCTGAACCTCCGCCAAAGCCTGTGGCGGTGTTCTACCAGGAAGCGGCAACAACTCGAAAGATGTTGGACTCCAGGAAGCGCCAGTACAACTGGCCTCTTGACATGTTCACTCCAAGCCAAAGCGACGAGCGACTACAAGAAGAGATAGCCTACGGAAACTCATGAGCCAAGTCGTCCACGAAGAACGGCGCAGACTCCTGTTATCGCCCATGAAGCTCAAGTGGCGTCGCTCGCTGATGTCGTCTGTGAATAATTCCAACAGGCATTGGGCGTTCCTCAAACGACATGTCTGACGAAAGTAGCCGCACCGAAGAAACATCTAAAGCCGCAACTGAGACTAGCATTGCCTGGAACATTCAGAAACACACGCAAGTCACTGGTATATGATATACATATCGGGGCAACTTGTGCTGAAACGGAATAATAAGGCTGAGTCGCGAGACAATCAGCATTAGCAAGCAAAGGAAACAGAATCTATTCTTGTGCTGGAATCTGAGTGATAAGGCTGCGTGCCGGCGGCTGTCGAAAGAGGATAAATAAAGAGTAGAATGGTCATACAAATACTGCCGCGAACGATTCAAATCTTTATTTGCTGTTTTTCGGTAGTTGTCGCCTGTGACCTATCACTGTTATTTTAGCTCACGGACCGATTTTCTATTCCCTGTTCATACTCGTCGTGAGGTGCTCATTTATCATTTTCTTTTTCGCACAAAATGCGTCAGTATGTATCTAGAATATTCCGGCCACTCGCGTGTGTTTCTTCAATGTTCCAGGTTATGCTGGTCACGGTCTGTGCCTATTTCTAGATGTTTTCTCTGCACCTTTAAATTGCGCTCTGGATCGTGCGACGGGCATTCTCAGTTCGACGACCAGAGAGCGCATTTGCTCCTGTCGCTGCTGTCGATTTGATTGATACTTTAGCGAGGGCAAGCCAGAGCTAATAAATAATTGATTTCGGTGCAATGACGCCTGTCTTCTATTTTGACGCCTTGATCCCTACGACCATGTCACCACCACTTGCCAATATCATTCTACGTATGAGAAATATGGGTGATTGCATAACGTTTGTAAGAGTTTTTTATGAGAATATGTGTATGATGTACTTGTGAATCATAGCTATCTTCCCTAGTGTGATTTTGTAAAAGCATATAAAATAATTCTTCCGTGCAAAGAAATGGCTAAATTTACCTATTAAACACTAAAAAACGAAGTTATTACACCGTAGCTAGTTCAGTTCCTTTGCGCCATTACAGCATAGTGTCGGCATTTGCGTCCTCAGTGGAAATAAGAGATCTCCCACGGACTGTGAGAGTTCATCCGGGATTACTGTACATATTTCTGTTCCTAGCGCCACACCGTGGGGTACAACATCACCGAACAATATTTCCGGATAACATACAGTAGTAGTGTAAACAGTTGTCGCCTCTTGATAAAAATTTATTTAAGCCTAATTAACATGTATCTCAGTTAAATCTTCAAAGGTGTTGTAATAGCGCATAGCTTAAGCTTTTTTCCGCAATATAACAACTGAAATTCTTGCAATTCGTTTCCGAATAAAAAATACTATGCATATAATAATTCGGTTCTCTTTTTGTTACTGGACATGCTTACCACTGCTTCGTCTGACGATGTTTATATTCTTCCAGCAGGCAGTAGCGGTTTCCTGTGCGCATTTTGCGAGCGTAGTATCTCACACAAATCCAATCCATAGTGTACATTTTCGCCTTACTGCGCATAAACAAATATATGTAGTCATCCGTGTTGAAAACCTATAATGAAAGTGCGAAAAAATATTTTATTTTTCTAATGGATAATATATGATTGCAATATCAAATTCCTTCTTTGGCTTTCAAATTTTCTCAAATTTCTTCTTAATATATTTTTAGGCTGTTATTAAGTACTGCAATTTCAAAACATGTTATATTCGATCGACAAGGAATAAAAATGTCCTGGAACCAGTCACATATGCAGCAGCCTTTAGTGTCACTGTTGCTGTTCTGCATGAGGCTGGTAATTAATACTATATTACATTATTTTCAGTGTTTAGGAACAGAACTTCTGCCCTCGACGATCATGTACTCTATCCAGGCAAAGGAGAGTGGAAGAAAATTCAGCACCCCGTTGTCTACCTCGAAGAAAAGTAAAAATTTGGTTTTAATATTCGTATTGCAGCAAACATTTGTAACCATTATTTGTGAGTGCAGGCAGCAGCTTATGTGAATTCTTTTCACTGTGTGTGCCCCGCACAGAAAGATCTTCTATTCTTTTATTTGTGCTCACTTTGGCAGAGATGCAAATTTATAGTTTGCTTTTCGCACAGTATGCAATGAGACATATCTTGAAAGGTTCCACTCACTGGCGTCTTTTTCCAGAGAGTACCAGATTGTTCTTGTCAGTTTTACGCCTTTATAAAGATATTTATTCCCGACTTTATATTTAGAGCTGACGAGTGCAACGAGAATTCGTTTCGGAGACCGGCGAGCACGCTTGCTGATATCTCCTTCGCCAAGTTCCGTAATTGTTTACAGGCAAAAGTAAGTACAAACGAGAGCTTTTTAGTGCTACTACGACTTTATAATCTATTGTGGGCATGGCATTGCTACCACTGCATGATAGTGTCGCTTAGTTTTTTTTTTTTTCTCTAGTGTAAAAGTTGAACTATGCTTTGTAATGTACATAGATGTCCCAAACAATGATGACATTGCCAAGAGGTTAAACTGCTCAGTGAAAAGTGGCAGTATTGGTACTTGGAAAACAGCGCTGCAATGCGGATCTGCTGATGCTTTAAAAACGCAGCTAGAATGAAACCTCGCTGCCGGCTTTTTTACTCAAATGAAGCAGAATGGCGCCCATGTGCAATATTGATGCCCATGATTAGGTACACATACTGCTTCTGAACGTGCAGCTAGGCAACTGATCTTGACTCGCGTATTGGCTCGCCCTCATCTTAGGCAGCAGGGCGAAATAAAAATTTTGATAAACGAAGGGAGAAATGCGCACGATGGTATCGCTCTGAAAGTCAGAAGTCAGTATTATTCCGTTATGTTTTTTTTTTCCAATATATTGAAAAAAAATCTAATATATCATGCGCGACTTACCAAATCACTGATCTGATGGCTTGTCTACAAATATAAAATCCTGCGGCATTATCCATCCTATCCAAGGGTTACACCTCTACAGGCATGCACAGATACCCTTCAATGTTTGCTTCGCTTTTTACAGAAAATAAACGATATAAAGGCTGTCACCGAATAAATCTCTATGCTGAATTTTAGTTCCAATACATAAAAATATACAGGTGAAAGTAGCGTAGAAGAAGTTTGAGCGATGTCTGCTGAAATTGCCTGTTTATTAATTTGCATATACTGCTGTCCCCTAAGGGCCGATTACAGAAGTGAGGAAATATTACAGCATCGAGTACAGCAGCAACAGCAAACCATAGAGCATAATGCCTCCGTAGTAGAGCTAGAAATTTGCAGAAATAATTAGCAATCAACAGTGGAAACAACCGAAAATACACATCATAACAAATACATAATTAGGATCTTTAATAATATTCAATATGTGTTCTAATGGCAACGAGCGTCCATCACCACGCATCATCGTGCGTCCCTAATACGTGGGTAGGAGCTAAATTTGAAAGCGTATGCTAGTGCAAAAGTAGGCGACACAATTATTGTATATGAAAGTTCAGAAAAATTAAATTATTTAAGCAAGACGAGATGAAAGAACAATGTTGTGAATTTTTTTTATGCGTCAACTGCTTAACAGGAAAAACTTAGGTAAGGAATGCCAGACGAAATTTAAAAGCTCCTATAAACCACACTGATTTCCTTCGAGATGGCTCACGCTTATGATGTCGGTTTTTTATTGGGGATCCAGAATTATCGACCGATACTTTACATGTGGGATGGTTAAGGCATTTCAATAAGGAAGTTATTATATCCTTGATGTCCACTCAATGCGTAATTATTCTCTTATTACAAATTTACGCCACCAACAGCAGAGACCTGACGTGTGCTGATATAGTACAGCACACGGATGCCTTGCTTTTCGCTGGTATAAAAAAGCGGCCGCCAAGGCCCGGATTCGATCCCGCTTCCTTGGGCACAGTAATGGAGCGCCGTAACCACCGCGCCACATGAAATGTGGCGTAGGATAGCGATTCTTGGAAAAATATAGATAGCATTCGACAGATATCTCGACGGCAAGAGAATATCACCAAAAGAAAGACCAGGAGACTGCAAAGGTGGCGCACGTATTGGCGCACATTATCGCATGGGTTCTGCTTAATCTAAATGTGCAAGATTTCCACCATAATTTCATCGAAGTGCTGCCAATTTAACGAGACGAACCTAGCTGGCTGGTGTTCAGCGTACATATACTAGAACACGGACGGTAAATCCGACACCGCAGATGAATGGATCGATAGGTTATAAAAGCATTCTCTTTGAAATGAGGTGGGTCAGTTACCATCATGCTTGGTGTATTTCCCCTATACCTCTATTGCTGTTCTATTTCAGTTTCGTATTTCAGTTTTTATTCCCACACTTGCGTCAACGTTTCGCTTTTAAACCATTAATCTACCGATCGGGTCTTGGTAATTTGCACCGCAGATTGGCTTACGCGACCGGTAGGCTCTCCAATCCCCAAGGCCTCATTTAAAGTGACTGTGCCTGAATAAAGGTCTTAATAGAAACCCTGGTAGTTAATATTTCCGGAGTCCTCCACTACGGCGTCTCTCATAGCCCGAGTCACTTCTGGTACGTTAAATATCCACAAACCAAACAGAATACAGTCCTAATAGAGACTTCCGCACTCGATTATAAGGGGTTCCCTCGATTCTACAATTTTACTACGCCCGGATGGCATTTCATCTGTTGGTTAGATCTATATGTTAACCTTTCTGTATTTTCCACAAGAGCCCGCTATTTATGTCGTCCTATGCCAAGTTAATTTGAAGGAAGGATAAATATAAATATTTTTTACCTAACTATTTCTATGATTTGCGCAATCATAAACAGGCTATCATTTATTCTCCTACTATTTGTGAAGTGCTCCATGTATCTTATTAGCTTTTACCCATGACTGCATTTTTCATCGCTTGCATTGCCAGCCGGTATAAAACTGATGTTGTCGTAATCGGCCTATAGGATATAATTGCAACCTATTTCCTTTTCCTTTATAAATAAAACTCATCTTAGTCAGCCGTAAGCTGCCAGGAATATGCTTATTCTTTATGGCGGCTTCCAAATCTTTTAACAATTTTCTTCCTTTATTATTGGACCAATAGCGTTTATAAGCTTCATAACAATTTCGTGAATCCTTGCCAATCCGCATTTAGGAATTGTTGCTTTCCGTAACTTTTCCACTTCAGACTGGTAAATTATAAGCGTCTTTCTATCACGCTTTCTAGCGTTGCTCCTTCATGAAAGGAGATTACCCAATCGTCACTCTTAAGCATGTCCAACCGCGATAGTGCAGTGATTAGGCTCTAAAGCTTCCCAAAGATGCGCGATCAAGTGCGGGCCCTGCGACCGCTTACGATGGAGTTAAAAAGTCCATCCTCTGTGCGATGACAGTGGATGTTAAAGATCCCCCGGAGATCGAAATTTCCGAAGCCCACAACTACAGCGTTTCTCATAGCCTGAGTCGCTATGAAGCGTTATATGTCCCCCACAAATTCCTAAACAACTCACCTATAAGAGACGTAATATAGTTTTCGGCGTCATCTCTAATTTATGAAGACCATCCATCCGTCCATACAATGGACGGATGGATGCAATATCGGAGCGTCCCCTTTGAAACGGGTTGGTAGCAGTTGCTATTATGCTCGTTTTTTCCCTTATATCTTAATTATTGTTTAGATCGGTTACCAATACCATCCTTACCTTTATTGAATTTTTCTTTCTCCATTACTAACATTGTCACATTTCTTATTTTAGGCCACTAGTCTTTCAATCCTATTTGTTACCTTCCAACGCAGGTTCATGCACCCGACCACTGGTATCTCTAAACCCCAGAGCTGCAGGAACAGTGACTGCGCCTGCATCGACTTCCGGATGGATACCATTAAATTCGAGTATAATATGGTCAATTGTTTCACTGGAGTTACCACACACTGCTCATGTGTCGTCTTCATTGTTAAATTTCTTTTTGTAGCTGCGTGTTCTAAGGCACCCTTATCTAGCTTCAAAAAGTAGGACACTGCCTATTGAGTTATCAAATAAAGCTTCATTTCTGATCTGAATTTTCTACTTTTGGTATAATTCCACACTCTGTTTTTTTTTCATGGAATTTATCCAATTTTTACCTTCTGTGTTTCTCACCTGTTGCTGAACGCTCTTTATTTCTCCGTCTTTGTGACTAGCATACTTACTAGTTAGTTTCATAGTTCTTTTTCTCCATTGTGAGTCAACGCTTTTTAAATATAGATATTTAAATACTTTAGCTCCCCATCTGTTACTGACCAATTTACTCTGGCGTTCCTCATGTAATATTTTACGCTGAGCTTCCCGTACTTCGAAAGATGTCCCGCTCTTATCTCTCTGTACCGCCTCATTTGTGATTTTGCGTGTGGACACAAAGTCTGATCGCCTGACGGCTCTCTGATTTATTTCTAATGTAGACTGTTCCTACGATTTTAGGCACAAAACCACATTTCCAAAATTAAACCCGGGCACCATAATTCTTTTCTTAACACACCTCAAAACCTCATACCTGTTGTGTCCTCACGATTCCATATATGCTTCATTCTCACGGCACTTCTTCGCCATTTTGCATTAAGTGATTGCTCAAGCAATTCATTGTATGCCAATCCATCGTTTACCCATGCACTGAGATATTTATATTCTGCCACTCTGAATATTTCATGACCTTGTATTTTAGGTCCACGATCAGTTTAGCTTTGAAAATCATGAGACCCGATTTAACTGGGCTGAAAAGGAAGCCTAGAGCGTCCCCTTTGTCTCCGCAACACTTAACTAGAGTTTGCATTTATTCGTGACTCTGCTAGCCGCACAAAATCGTCTACATGCATTAAACCGCTGAGGCGCTGCTTACCGCCTTTCTGCCTAATCTATATGACAGGCTAAAACCTAGGTTACTTTCTTGTATCCTCTATTCCATCTTTATCATATTGTAACGGATGGAATGGTTTTAATACAGGTTAACGTCGTATGAAGGACGAACGCACACAGCTCAGAAACCCGGATCAGTCTGCGCGCACCTCGCTTCCTCTTCTCCTTCTGCTGCTGCTGCTTCTCAGTGCGCCGCTATGCGGCGTATCAATTCACCCCCGGGCAAACGATTCTCGCCCTCGAAAAATTAGGCAGATCGAAGATGGCAGCGCTTCAAGCGAGCCACGTGAACAACTTGTGTCTTTAGGGATCGGCGGTTGTCCGCCGTGACTTTGGCGATCACGTACTTCACGTCATTCAGTTGGTCCAAAACGACAAAGGAGCCATCGTACTTGCAGAGAAACTTATCATATAATCCTCGCTTGCGAATGGGCGTCCAAAGCCAGATGTAGTTTCATGGGGAGTTAGCTACTGCACGATGATGCAGATCGTAGTGTTCTTTCGAGCGGCTTTGAGAAAGTGTGCGTAAGCGGGCTATACGACGGGCTTCTTCGGCACGGCGTAGTATCTGGGAAACGGAAGCATCGTCATTGGGAGAAACTGGGAAGATGCATAGTGTCTAGGAAAACGGGGGGTGGTCTTGCATAGAGTAAATCGAAAGGAGAATAGCCGGTAACTTCATAATTTGCAGCGTACGTCACACACGGTAGCCCTGCATCCTAGTTGCGATGGTCAGACGAGACGTACATGGACAGCATGGTTGTCAAAATGCGGTTGGTGCGCTCGCTGAGGCCGTTGGTCTGCGAATGATACAATGTCGAGTGTCGGTAGTGTGAACCACAAAGTCGGAATATTTTTTCGATGACATCAGCAGTGAATTGCCGACCATGATCACTTATAATAACACGGAGTGCGCCATGGTGGCGAATAGCGGAATCCAAAAGAAACGACGAAACATCAGCAGCCTATGCGGTAGCGAGAGCAGCGGTCTCCGCATATCTGGTAAGATAGTCAACGCAGACCATAACCCTGCGGCAGCCCTCTACAGTTTTTGGGAATGGACCGAGCAGGTCAATTCCAATCTTTTCAAAAGGTGAGGTAGGCGGCTGGACGGGTTGTTAAGGTCCGGTCAGCGAGGTGATGCGTGCCTTACGTCGTTGGTATTGTTCAAATATCGCAACATATTGCTTGGTTGCCGCATAAACTTGTGGCCAATAAAAACTGTGCCGAATTTGGTGCAGGGCACGACAGAAACTTGATGTCCAGAGGTAATATCATCGTGCTTGGCATGCAAAACTTGTGCACGGAGACTTTTTGGGACGCCTAAAAGGAGGGCAGCACCGTCAAACTGAATAGTTCTTCTTGAACAAAACACCGCCTTCAACAGTAAACTGCGTTGACTCTGCTCTTCCTTCTGCCTCCTGTATAAGGGGCCGTAGCGACCGGTCGTTGCGTTGTCTCGAAATATGACGCCGAATGCAGACAGTCAACAGCGTCATCAATGCGAGGTGACGGGTATACGTCTTTCTTTGTTACCGGATTCAAACGACGATACTCTACACAAATTCGCGAAGAATTGTCTTTTTTTGGCACTAGAATCACAGGTGCCACCCACGGACTGGAAGATTCTCGGATGTTTGTTTTGTGCAGCATTTCGTCCACCTGTTCTTGAATTTTCTTGCGCTCTGCCGGGGAGACACTGTAGGGTTCTTGGCGAATAGGGGGTGCATGTCCTGTGTTAATTTTGTGCTGTAGCCGAGAAGCTGGGAAATGGCTACCCGATCCGTTTGACGCAAAGTCGAACACTTGGGCATGAGTTGCCAAAATGTCTTGCTGAATACGACGTTCACTAGACGGGAGCGATTTGTTGACCATGCCTTCAAACTCAGCACAATAATCAGACATTTCTTTTGCGGCTCCTCTGCAATCGGAAATAATTCCAAACGGTATGTGTCACATAATTCTCAAATCTCAAACCTCAATTCTCAAACCAGAAGGAAGGCGAACAGGCTTTTCTGACACGTTCACAGCACAGAGGCACGCGCGACCATCCTCCGCCTCCCCGATGGAGCGTGGCACCAAAATATTTTTTTTTCGCTTCATTCGAGACATCTGGCTCGACGACTATTGAATATTTACCCATGAAGGATTCAGATGACTTCACGGGGAGAAACGTCGCCGTCATCGCAGGCAGCAGCACATCTTCGTTCAGGGCGAGAACTCCTTGATGGCTCTGAACACCTTATCTACTAATGCGGGGACAATGTTCGGCAGCATACAATTTTCACCAGCACTAAAGTCTAAGTCGCACCACACTTGCACAAAAAGTCAACACCCAAGATAACGTCATGTGAGGCACGTCTCAATACAACGAATTCTGTCCTATAACAATTTTCACCAATTACAACTGAAACTAAGCACAGGCCAACCGGAACTAAAGTTTCACACCCAGCTCCACAAAACATAGTGTTCTTGTCCCACACGAACATAACTTTGTGTCGACAGCGGTTCTTAAAGGAAAGACTCATAACTGACACAGTGGCACCAGTGTCAACCAAAGCATCCATTTTGACATTGTCTACACACACTGACACTTTGTTCTTTAGCATGACGATGGGTAGAGGTATGCGTCAAATTGACCGTCTGGCGACCTTACCTCCATCTGTCGCATCACCTAGTTTCCCAGCGGTCGAGCAAAACGAAGCGGCGACGTGGGGATGGCGAACGGGGTTGTCGCTGCGGCGGGGGAGTGATGCTGCGATCGGACACAGGGGAGTCATTCCGTGCACGGCGTTTAGGCGAAGATGGCCGGTAGAAGGTAGCGTGTAGCCGCTGCTCCCACTGGGCACAATTCGTGACGCGCGGTGCTCGTAATTTGTTGGCGCGAGCATGATTGATTGATTAAAACTTTAATTTCCACCGATTTAGGAGGCCCCCTACTCCCCGCTCCTGGCACGCAGGCCTGAGGAACAGGGGCTGGAACCTCCGCGACTAAGGACTGGCAAATATACATTGGTTATCCGCGGCCTCAGCCGCCAGGCGGACGGATTTCTGCTGGTCAGCGGGGACGTCGCTTCTCAGCAGGGTTACCCAGGCTTCTCTACTTTTAATGTTGTCCCTAGCGCCCGAAGACTTAGGGCATTCCTAAAGTATATGGTCGAGGGTTCCCCTCGCTTCGCCGGCTTTCCATTTATCATTTTTTCTCTCATCTATCTGGGTGTGAAACAACCAGACAGGGTTTGGGAAATTTCCGGCTTGTAATCGCCGCCAGGCTAGGGCCTCTTTATTATTTAAGCTTGGATCCGGTGGCGGTATCAGACGTCTTTCTAATCTATAATTTTTGATTATTTCTTTATAGGTTTCCAAACGTTCGTCCATCGCCTGGCAGTCGGGCGGCTCCGCGTTTGCCCGGAAGTACAGATCTCGGGATAAATAATGGGCCGCCTCGTTGCCAGGGACGGACGTGTGTGCTGGGACCCAAATTAGGGTGATTTTGCGATCGATTTTAGTTGCAGCTTTTAGAATTCGGGCGGCTTCTTGCGAGACCCTGCCTTAAAAAGTAGAGAAGCGAGAGTTGGACTGTGAAAAAGGCTGACCGCCGAAGAATTGACGCGTTTGAATTGTGGTGCTGGCGAAGACTCTTAAGAGTTCCTTGGACTGCCAGAAGATCAAATCAGTCGATATTGTCGACCATAAACCCTGACTGCTCATTGGAGGGTCAAATTCTAAAGTTAAAGCTCAGCTACTTTGGTCATCTGATGAGAAGAGAGGAGTCGCTGGAGAAAGATTTGATGTTGGGAAAGGTTGAGGGTCGCCGGAGAAGGGGTAGGCAGCGAACGCGATGGTTAGATGGCATTCTCGAGGCATTGCAGATGAAGCTATGTCATGTTAAGAAGATAGTGAGAGACCGGAAAGCGTGGCGTGACATGGTCCATAGGGTCACGAAGAGTCGGACACGACTGAACGCCTGAACTGAACTGAAAGGTCAATCTAGCCTTCGTTCCGACGCAAGCGAGCGCTATTGCGACCTCTTCAGCCGTGTCTACGTTTCTGCTTCGGATGGTGCGGAGACGACTGGTGCGCCGCTACCATCGACTACCGCGGCGACTGCCGCCCCTGATCGGCCGCTTGCAGCGTCTACGTAGGCAACTTCTTTTACTCTGAATTCTTTTGCCCTTTTGACCAGTGCTTCTTCTCTCTTCTCCCGTCTCTCCTTGTGGTATTCTGGGTGCATGTTGCGGAGGAAAGGGCGGACAATGATATTCTCGCGACATTGTGGTGGTAGGGCTACCTTGTCGGCTGTGCCCCTATCTATTTTTCGACCCACCCATTCTAAGATGGTTCGACCCGTGCTCGACCCGCTTAATCTTCCATGTTGGGCGATTCTCATGGCTTCAGAAAGTTCCGTCCAGCTATTATGCACTCCTATTTCTATCTGGCGTTCCGTAGACCCAGCGCCCTCTTGACGCAACGCCTGATGAGTGCGTCTATCTTATCTTCTTCATTGGTCCTGATGTTGAGGAACGGTGTGGCATAGCATATTCGACTTATGTACACCTGCATCAGTCTCAAGAGGCTGCTCTCTTTGAGGCCTCTGCCTTTGAATGCAGTCCTCCTAAATATTCATATTACTTGCGTCGCGTAGGTAGTGAATTTTTTTTATCGTTCCGTCGTTATAACCGTCCTCTTGAATAAAAAGTCCGAGGATTCTGATTTGCTGACTCTTGGTACGGTTTTGCCATCGACCTTAATTTCTACGTTAAAGTCGCCCTTGCACCTCATTGATTTTGGATTATATATGAAAAGTTCGGATTTTTGCGGAGAGCACGAAAGACCCCTTTCGGCCGCGTAGCACACAATGGTGTCCGCCGCCGCCTGTAGGCGTTCCTCTATGCTGCCATCGCTGCAGTTGTTCATCCAGAGATTAACGTCGTCCGCGTAAATGCTGAACTTCCGGTCTTTTATGACTTTAAGAGCGGCAGGAAGGCCTCTCATCACCACGTTAAAAAAGAAAGGGGAGAGCACCGACCAGCCTTGCGGAGTTCCTTTACTTCCCAGGTGGACAGTGGGGATTCTAGGTCCTGAAACTTTAGTTTCAACGTCCTGTTTGTCAGGAAACCCATTACGTAATTATATGTCCTCTCGCCGACTCCTAACTCCTGTAGTCCCGCGAGAATTGCCTGGTATTTTACGTTGTCAAATGCTTTTGTTAGATCTAGTGCTAGAATTACCTTCGCATCTCTGGATATCGAGTCAATTATGTCATGTTGTAATCGGAGCATTACATCCTGTGTGCACAGGCCCGGTCGGAACCCGACCATCTCGTGCGGCCACAGGTCGTTTTTCTTCATGAAATTAGTTAGCCTTGTTTGGATTACGCGTTAAATAAGCTTGCCAATGCATGAGGTTAGAGAAATAAGTCTGAGGTTTTCCAATTTCGGGGGCTTGCCAGGTTTTGGAATTAGTACAACGTTTGCAGTTTTCCACTGCTGGGGAAGACGACCGCTACTCCATACTTCTTGCATGTAGTTGGTGAGTGCTGTTATGGAAGCGCCGTCTAGGTTTCGTAGCATTTTATTTATTATTCCACCGGGGCCGGAAGCTGATCGCGTCTTTAAGCTAAGGATTTTGGCTCTATCTTCCGCTTCTGAGATGGGCGCGTCGAGGGCTTCGTTAGGTGGGCCCCCGTATTGCCTAAGAGGGAGGGATGTTGTATCGCCGACATATCTGTCTACGAGTTTAGTTATTAGTTCCGCGTCAGCGAGCAAAAGCGGAAGATACGTCCGCTGCCCCCACAGCCGTAAAATACGGGTGACTGGCGGCTCTGGTAGTTCACTTCAGGATCCCTTCGAGGCCGAGATGGGGTGACAGAAGTGCGACGAGGAGCATCACGAGGCACTTCATCTGTATGGGCTGGATGCTGAAAATAAGGGTGTGAAGTTGGTTGCAGGGTCCGCTCCACGCCGTTGTAAGATGGTTCCCTGTTATTTTGTGCAACCCATGGTGGTGCGCTGTTCCCATGTGATACGGACCTCGATGTCGGGTGGTAAGGTACATAGAAATTTGTACGTTGCCGCTGAATATCCAGCTCTTCGCGTATAATCCTCCTGACCACAGAAGCTATGTCTTCAGCCTCCGGAATGTAGATACCGGCAACAGTTGTCACATGAGAAAGATGGCCAAATGTGAGCGCTATCCGACGTGCCGTTAACGCCTCAAATGCCCTGCACTGCTTCATGACAGTTGCTACTGTGGCAAGGGCATCCCGCGAAATTAGGAAGTTGTACACAATCTCAGCAATCCCCTTGAAAAACTGCCCTACCTTGTCTTCTTCTGACATCTGCCGGTTTAAAATGCGACAAATTTTTAATATTTCCTCGATGTAACGTGCGCATGTCTCACCGGGCAGCTGGGCTCTCTTAAAAGATTATGCTCAGCGCGTTCCTTCTTCGCAACGGCATCCCCAAAGGAATTCGTAATTTCTTTAACGAATCGGTCCCAGTTCGCCATGATTTCTTCGTGGTTATCAAACCACGTCAGGGCCGTGCCAGCGAGGAAGAAGACAACATTGTACAGATCGAGTTGTAGCTGTTGTAATTGCTGCATCTTTCGTAATATCGGAGCTATTCCTCATATTCATCTTCGGGCGCACCGTGGAACGTACGCCGCTCTCGTTGGTGGGGAAAGGTCGTCGTCTCTTCAGGTCGCTGTTCATGAGTCTGCGTCGTGCGGGTGGTAGCCATTGAATGGTACTGTTGAGGAGATGAAGGTGGTAAACCTGCTACACGACGTCTGCGACGAGACACTGGCGGATCCAGAACGTTTTTACCCAGCACCTAGCACCAAATGTAACGGATGAAATGGTTTTAATACAGGTGAACGTCGTGTGAAGAACGGACGCACACGGCTCAGAAACCCGGATCAGTCTGCGCGCGCCTCGCTTCCTTTTATTCTTCTTCTGCTGCTGCTTCTCAGTGCGCCGTTACGCGGAGTAACTATATAAAGCATGAACAGCAGCGGTGATAGAGGACAACCTTGTCTTAATCCTTTGCATACCTTGACAGCTTCTGTACCTCTTATTCCTTCCCATGTAATTTCTAATTTTTTATCCAGGTATATTTCCTGTAGGAACCTAGATATCTCATAACCGATACCTTCTTCTTTTAATATGTCCCACTGGAGTTCTCTGTTTACGTTGTCGTACGCCCCGTTTATATCCAGGAAGGCCTATTTATACAAAGGTCTATTTTCCAATCTAGATATTTTGATGCATTGGGTAAACATGAACAGGCTATCATCTAAGCGCCTACCATTTCTAAAGACATTCTGAACTTCTCCGAGTATCTTGTTACTTTTTACCCATGCTTGCATCTTCAATTTCACCGCCTGCATGGCCAACTTAGTGTATATAACAGATGTTTTGGTAATCGGCCTGTTTGATTTTATGGGCATTTTTCTGTTTCCCTTTATAAATAAAATTCATTTTAATCTGCCGCCAGCTGTCCAGAATTTGCTTATTCGTTATGACTGTTTCTAAAGGTTTTGACAACGTTTCCTTACTTCTTCGACCAAGTTCGTTAATCAACTTGATTTGATCGGAATCGCATCTATTTCTATAGATGTACTTTTAACAATATTTTTTTCTGCCTTTTTCCAGTTTAGTTTGGTCATTTCTTAGCTACTTTGTATTATGCTGTCTTTTGTTGCTTCCTGATTTGCGGATATTACCCTATCGTCGCTCTTATTGGCTCGGCTATAACTGATGTAATGTAGTTCACTGTGTTGTCTCCTTTTATACCTTTGAGGGTTTTTGCCGTACATGTAAGGCGGCGGTTTTCTGTCCCTCATGAATTTTGCCGTACCGGTACGGTTTCAATCCTCCGTTTTAAATTACGTAGTCTATTGACGATGCATGCTCACTGGGAGGTGGTGCCACCTCCTGGGGCTTACAAGAAGCGCTTGAAAGTTACTGCGCTGCCCTCTTGCGAAGATAAACAGAAGTGATTTTTAGCTGCAGCCTGGTCTGCGGCCACGCCGCCGCCCTATCGCCGTTTTGCTTTCGCTATGTGATCGCCACGGAGGCGCGAAACTTGATTTCATCGTTATGGGCGCTCCCGCGCAGGGAATTAAAATAACTGAATCCTAGCTGCAGCTTGTGGCTTGATCTGCGGCAAGGCCCTTGCATAGTTCAGGTCATCTCCCCCCCCCCCCAACGGTGATCGCGAACTTGATTTTTATCTTTATGGCCGCTCCCGGTGCATGGGCCGCAGAAACCTGATTTCCATCTTTATTGGGGGTGCTGTTAGCTTGGTTATCGTTCACGCTCACGAGGTATTCCTGCTCTCCTTGTGGTTTCCTGAGTCTCCTGAGTTTGGAGTGTGGAGCAACGTTGACAGCAAAATAAGGTTCCAAATATTTTCCTGCAACTTTTCCTCCGCTTTACTCAGATTGAACTTTCAAAATCCGCAGTAAAGTAATTTGACCATCTGGGGAAGTTTATTTCAAAACAATTCGACCTACAAAGGCTTAAACATTTTTCTTCCTTATCTTGAATCCGGTCCTGCTTTCTTTGATTCTTCTTGCCTAGCCAGATTATATGGTTCCAGAATTTTCTAGGTCCGCCTCTAGTGGCACTGTGTATCTCAGCCATCCAGCAATCGGTGGACTGCTTTATTTTACTTTTGAGGTCAATGTTGAGGCCGATATTATGTCAATATGTATGTCAACACGTATGCCGATATTGAGGTCGATGTGGTGGTACCTATAGGCGCCGCAGGGAAACGAAAGCTCTAGTCTGCCATATGAGGTGACCACGGGTATACGTCGGGCTTGTGATTTCTTAAAAATCCTATCTCTTCTTTCGTGTCTTAAAATGTTTTCAAGACAGCTTGCCGGTGAAATCATCTAAATTTACGTGCAGTCTTCATAGAAGCTGCCCTGCAGATCTCGCGATGGCCGGGGCAAGCTGTGCGTCTACAAGTGGAGCTAATGATTCGGTTCAATAATTGGTACCTTAGTATGCAAAGTACTCTGCTCCCACTGTTCCAAATTGATATATAGGGCCAATATTATACGATTTACTTGCAAATTCCTCGAGGTAAGGAAATATTTTTACCTTTGCGTGGTGTATGCAAATATATGTCGGTGCAGATCTCAAACGCAGACGGCTTGCTGCACTTCGACAAAGCAGGTCGCATTTCTTTGATTCCGTGATATCTCCGTATTGTTTAATGAACTTGCATTAAATCAGCTGAGATGGAGCTGCGAGGAATGGGGTATTTAACAACTAGCGATCGCGTGGGACTGTCATATAAGCAACACCAACCACTCACGAAATTCCGGATGAATGACCGGTTTTGCTTTTCATAACAGATTCGGTATGGCGTAGCTTAGTCTCACTTCGGCTTAAAGATCTCATGAGCATTTACTTTATTTTAGGTTGAAATATACATGTCTGTCACGAACGTTGCTGAATGCCACAAACTTAGAACCTTCAGTTCAATGGCGAAACACTTAGTGAGCCCGGAATTTGAAATTAAAAGCAGATTTTCGCCGTAATACTTTTACATCTCTTTTCTTTAAACTCAAACATTTTAGAGTGGCCATTCAAATTTATCTTACCTCAGAAATCTCTTGGGCCAAGGAAGAATAAATGCCGAATCCAGGTGCGATCAGGATAAGAAAATTAGCAATATGCATTACTGCTGTGTGAAGCCCTATATTATAGTCTTTTGATAAAGCGTCCTATGATCTGAGCTTTTCCCTTTTATATCCTGAACAGCTGTAGTAAGAAACTAATTTACATAATGAATTTTAATTACCTTGACAGCAGCTTTGGCTCAAGATAAACATGGTGTTGGAAAAAAATTTAAATACCTTTTCAAGTGCCTGATTTTCTATGTCTAACGTTTTTTTCTTCGTTTGTATCAAATGTCTTGCGGCGCTTCGCACTTGGTTTAGAGGCCTAATTGTTCGCTTCATCAAAGTACTTGATGAAAATCAGATATTGCTTTCAATTTTATTTGCTATCAGTACATACTGCATATTTATCTCCTCTGTGGCAGATTTCCACCAAAAACTTAGTGACAGCCGTAGGTTTGAATTGGGAAGGCCGCATATTTGAAGAAGAGAAAACATTCATTTATAACACTTAGAAAGGCTCGTAAAATTTCGTATACAGGCGAGCAGTGTCATGTTGAAAAAAACGTCCCAACGCAGGCACTAGATCACTTTGATTTATTAATCTGGGCCCTAAATATGAATATTTTGCTATGGAATCCTCGAACTTATCTTTTTTTGATATTTAACCTTTTTCAAGAGAGCAATCATGAGGAAAACTGCAATTTCAAAACTGTTTCTAAAGAGACTCTTTTCAGGTGGGTATTTGGACAAAAATGTTGTTGGGAACAACGTGAGATGAGGTGTACCTTTAGGATTTCCAATGTTCCTGCAAAAAAAAAAAATAATAAAACGCGTGGCAAATAATTACACCAGAAAACCTGCAGTTTGTTTTTAATTGCTGATTTGTTAAGAACAATGTCATGAAGAACCGGAAATCGGCTTTATCCTGCACCTTTGAGTTATCTAAACATAAGCGCGTAGTATAGGCCTTTGCATCGGGCAAGGAGAATGTCAGAACGCCTTCTTTCTGGGCTGTTGAAAACCGGTTCCGCTGCCGCAATTCTCCCGTGCTCACGTCAGGCGCACACAACAGCCCAACGAGCGTTATCGAGACACCCAATAGGCTCTCAGTGCAAAAGTTTATATTATCATAATTTTTTGAAATGATGGTTTTTCTGAAATTAGACACTTAATTGCTCATTGCGACAGCTACAACTTCTTTTTTATGTGTGATACAATGATGAAATATGGATTACATTATACTAAGACGAAGATAAGCATTCCAGATTAATCTATAGTATTTGTGTAAACTTTTAAAAGTTGGCCTTTAGCTCCGTATCCCCCTTAAGCATTAAAACAGTTGATGATACTGTCGCAGAAGCGTTTATAAATCGGGAGTAAATATCAGGGGAAAACCACAAATAAATGATCAAAGAAAAAACTGTTATATAGCATGCTGTATGTGCACAATCAAAATACAGCGTAGTCAGAGAATTCATTATGGAGGTATATACAGGTAACTATAGGAGGGAGGGAATATGATTGGACATTAGTCAAATAAATAACATGACGAAATTTTTTGTAAAAAGTAGAAACTCTACAAGGAAGTGAAGCAATCTATAATCTGTTCATTTGTCGAACAAAAAAGAAGCTCATGTTGGAATTAAGCCTAGGTAATGACATCGGCACTATTAAAGTCAGTGGCAAATTATTACAGAGAGGAATGCATGCGGAACAAGAACATCGTTTTACATAATTAGTGAAGACTTGAGGTCGCCAAAAATGTTCTCAGCCGCAAACTTCCCAAGGCTAAAATTCATTAAATACCTGTATTTTGTGAATAAAGGAGTTTGTTGTATATTAGTGTAAAAAACATAATAGCTAGGAAAGAATCACACAAATTTATAGCACAGAAGACGTACTGGTCGACGCAGCGAAGGGAAAGCATTCGGCGGTATGCACTGCTGTTGAGGATGCGAACAGCCTGATTTTTGAAGTTGGATTCAGTGCAATTGGCACCTGTAAGTATTCCCCTGCTAACATTCCGTATTTATTGTGTGTGAATAAATTAATTTTTTTTATTTATTTGTTTATAATTTATTTACTTCGTGTACCTTTAAGGTCAGAGGCATTAGACAGAGAATAGTTAAAAAAAGTACAAAGTGCAGAACAATGCTCGGTGTTCCAAAGAAGAGATGACTTATAGTCAGACATTATTATCTAACTAGCTCATGAATTTCTGGTTAAAAATACATAAAAAGGCATCCAGCGAAACAAACACAGCAAAATAAATAGCAGTACAAAAATAAATGATCCTACTCATACATTATATCTAAAGCCCCTTTGAAGCATTGGTTATCAGCAATATTGTAGCGATTGAAGCGGGAAGATGACTCCACTCAACAGATCAACCGATAGGTGTGATAGGAACGACTGAAATAAAACATTTGCTTTTCATTACGGAATAGCGACATTATTGATATGGTCCAACATCTATGTTATGAATTTAGGGGCAGGGTGATTGAGATCATAACTAAGCAAACTATGGCAAATATTGTCACGTAGTGGTGACAAGGCCGTTGACATCAAAAGAAGGCACAGGCTTGATGGTACTGAAATTAACTCTTTATTGGGCTGACTTGCGCCCGAAAAAGAACTCAGAATCTTGGCGGCGGCAATAGCAAGAAACAAGCTCATCGATCGTCGAACAAAGAATGCCCGTCACACTCATCAACGCTCAATTTAAAGGCTGCTCAGAACAATCTAGATAACGTCGCAAACTGCTACTACTACATCCTGGAACAGTGTGGAAACATACGCAAGGGATCGGAATCTTCGAGACAGATCTCGGCGCTTCTTTCGCGACAAAGAAAAATTTGGAGGACGCTTAAGCTTCGCCTTCACGAGTGGAACGCGATAGCGTCAAGGGCGAGTGGCGCGCCACCTGTCGGGGCAGCGCCGCACCTTGCAAGGAGGGGTTCTTCTGTGTTTGCCGCAAGATAGATCTGCATGTGCGCCGAGCGCAGAAGAAATGTAGCAGAAACGTACTTCGTTACTCGTGTAACTGCGACATCGGTAAGTAACATGCTTATAATTACCGATATACACCGCAGTATAGGGTTCTACGGCACGTTTCTAAGGCAACACCGCATTCACTAGAAGCGCTTTTGTGCTGCTTTCAAGCATCGAACTCGTGGCTGAGTGGCCAGTTAACTGGGAAAAAAGCTCCAGATTTTGGCACGGCTTATGGGATGCTGAACCGGCTTCTTTCTCCCGATTGCAATGGTCTTCCTTGCCAATGCAGTATCTGGGTGTGCCCCTACAATGTTATCGCGATCCTAGCTTACGCTGGAAAGAAGAAACAAATAGAGTGCGAGGGAAAGCGGAAGCATGGCAGGGAAGGCAACTGTCAATGTTTTCACGCGCGTTCATCTGCAATGTGTTTTTGATTTCAAAGATATGGTATGTAATGAATGTTCTATGCGCGTCACGAACTGCCATTCAAAAAATTCATCGTGTGTTTGCGGTTTTTCTTTGGAATTCGACCTGCGAAAAGACGAGGCGAACGAATTTATTTTTTTCTTTAAAAAGCGGAGGAGTCGGTTTGATTCATTTGTTTCTGCGCCATGTGGTATCGCGCTTTTTTTTTTCTTCGCGACCGAAATGGCACCTTTTTAAGAACAATCATGCAAGTGCGGCTGCAAAGGCTGTTACCCGGATTTGTTGTCTCCTCAAGTGAAAACATGCGTGGTGCTGTCACAGGATTTTTGCGCGAGGTAGTTCTCTCTTACAAGTTGTTAGAAGTGCGTTTTTCTCGTGAATATTTGTACAGTGTTGGCAAGAAAAAGCTGTATAAGGACCTAGTGGAAATCATGCTGCCGGCACCTTTGTATCGGGAGCCTTACCATGGAGGCCCAGGGCAGGATATTTTAAAACGAGTGAAGAGGATGCCAGTTCGACCGGCTGCCAAAACGTCCTGCACTCGAACACTCTACCCGTCAAAACCTGGCTTCACGAAAAAGGAATCTATGTTCCTTGGACGACAAACTGCCAGCTTTGCAAGAAGCCAGAGGCAATTGAACACATATTCTTAGACTGCTAGGATGCAGTATTTCATTGGGACGTGCTACAAAGAACAAATAAAAAAGAGCTGCCACTAAAGCCTTATGGCATCCGGTTTTTACCGGTGGAGAACGAAGACGTACTATATTATTTAATAATGCTTCTGGGCCTCCACAGCTGGTGGAAAACACGGATGCAAGTAAGGCATGAAGATATTAACATTCGCAGTGTACGTGAAAATTTTGTTGAAAGTGCTGTTTATCTACGGGAATGTATCTGCGCGATCCCCGACCCACCACAGTGGGCAGAAGTTCTGGATGACCTGGTAAAATTAAAGAAATTTTAACCTCACACGCGTCAGCTCAAGGACAGCTGAAGTGTTTTATTAAGTGTGACCATTTGTTGTTCATGTATACTTCGGAAATAAAGAAAAAAAAAACTCGTGGCTGAGTGGTAGCGTCTCCGCGTCACACTCCGGAGGCCCTGGTTCGATTAACACCCAGCCCATTTTGTAAGTTGCTTTTTATTTATGAAGTGCATGCCGGGATTTATCGCTCACTGCCAACGCCGCCGACGCCACGACACTGGCTTTTCTGCGACACGAGCTCCTTAACGCTACCGCGTTAAAATGATCACGCGTCGTATCGCGATAACGAGCATAAACAAACACAGGATACAGAAACGACACGCGTGCCAGAATCACAGTGATAAGGCCACATGCCGGCGGCTGTTAAAAAAACAACAAATACAGTTTTGAAGGTTTCGCGGCATTACTCCCCCCTTAAAAAAGAAAACATCGCCTCGATGTTCCAAAACAAAGCAACTTAAACATAAACAATGCAAAGTTTGAAAACCACAGATTCTTTAACGCGCGCAATATGGCTTCAGTCGTACACCGTGTACGATTTCTGGGCGTGCGCGTCGCCTTTGTGATGCTGACGTTCTGTCTGGAATGACTTCATAGTCCAGTGGTCCGCGCGGCGAATGTTTTTGTACGGCCCAAAGTATCGACGCAACAACTTTTCACTTCGTCCGCGACGGCGAATTGATGTCCATATGCACACTTCGTCTCCTGGGTTGTACTCTGCGTGGCGTCGTCGTAAGTTGTATCGTCGGCTGTCGGTGCGCAGTTGGTCATTAATACGCAGAAGTGCCAGTCGTCGGGCTTCCTCTGCACGCTGCAGGTAGGCGCCGATGCCATGGTTGTCCTCGTTGGTTACGTTTGGCAGCATTGCGCCGAGCGTCATCGTGGGCTCCCTGCCGTACACAAGCTTGAACGGGGTCGCTCTGGTCGCCTCCTGGACTGCCGTGTTATACGCGGAGATCACGTACGGCAAGACGCCCAGGCATCCTTGGCCGACCATTTACGTGTGGCCGACGTTCGGAAAATGGTCGGCAGCCTACTTAGTCGGCTAGTAAACCACGGCAAGCGGTCGGCCCGGAAGTATCCGCCAGCCATTTCGGCAAGTAGTTCGCAACGGGCTTTGGCCCGACTTTTTGGGCGGACTATATGCCGGACACGGCGCCAGGTTAATGACAAGAGTGCGGCAATGCGTCGGCCCGACTGTTGAGGCGGTACATTGAAAAAAAGTTATGAAGAGCACGACTGCTACTTTTTTTAAATTTGCCTGTTACTTGGCTTTGGTTTTTCGCGATGTTATGTTATTTGCGCTTAGTATGGAACAAAATGATACATGCTATTTAGTGTAAATGTTTTGTTACATTAATTATTGCTATTGTTTGTTTAACTTGTCGCTCACATTTTTAGTGAACCTTATAGCTGTTAGTAAAATTATTTACCGAGTTCTTATAAACAGCAAGCCACAAGGTGACCGCGATTTCATGTGTAATCATGTCATTATACTGTTTGCTTATAACGAAGCGCAGCTGTAGGTGATGTAACATCAGTTATATTTTGGCGCACAAGCTCCCGTACACCGCATTTAGCCCGTATCACGCACTGAAATGCGTCCGCTATATGGCAGGGCACTTGAGTAGACGCAACTTCTCATTGTAAGGGAGGACAAGGCTATTGTGTAAAATAAAAGAAGCGGACAGAAGAGAAAACGCACACGGGGGCAGAAATTATGCGTAGGGCACTGGCAAGCCTTGGCCGCGGCAGGCAAGCAAAGAGACAAATTCTAAAAACACTACTTCGCGGCAGGAGAAGAGAAATGCGTACACGGAGGGAGACCCGGAGGAAACAAACCGACCTCACGCTCGGACGTTTCGAAGGAAGGGCGGAAAAGAGGGGGGAAATGGTGGGAAGCGCGGGGCAACTGTGTCACCCCCGCAGCTCGAAAGTTGGTGGCGAGCGTTCCTGACTGGGCGAGAGAAGAGATGCGTACACGCCGACTTTGAAGACAGCATGCAGTTTTGTGGTATTTGTATACTATTTTTGAAGGAGCTCTTTTCGAACAAAGTTGTCTTACGATCAAATACATGAAGAAAAAAAACGAAGGAAAATGATTATTGTCCAGGTTATTAATCGCATACTCTTTTTCTCAAAACAGTCTGGCAAAGCTAAGAGCCGCGAGAAAACGGGCCAGCGTCCTTGTCATTTGGTTTTGTTTCTTTGCGTGTGGCCCATTCATCCTCTTTTACGACCTGCCGGGGTGGGACGGGCGCCTCTTTTCATTTTTTTTTTCGGAAGTCGGAGGGGCGCATTTTCGCAGCGAGAGGTCCGATTCTACACCGGAAACTACCCCCCTCTCCTCCCCCGCTTCTTGTCAACAGTTCTTGGAAGACTCGGCAGCTTGTGCTCGTGGGTGCGTGCGTGCTTTCAAGTTCATTGCAGAAGTGTAGAGCGCGACCAAGAGACGATCTCGAGCGCGCGAGGACGCTGTACGTGCGAACGAAATGTTGGAAATGTAAGCGCGTTTTCCAAAGTTGCGCGTTATTAGTTAAAATTACAAGACAGTCAACTTTGTTACCTTCAATAACTAGGCGCTGGACAAACAGACCTCTTTTTCATTCGCATTTATATACTGTCAGGACAAGTGACTGTAGTAGTTTTCAACCGCTGTATCCTTTCAGTAACTCCGCCAAGCCATCCTGAAGTAACGCGCTCCTCCGGCGCGTTTGGACACAAAAAATCGAAGATGTTCCGCTTTTTCTGTTTTTTTTTTCCCCTTTTTTCTTTTTGCTCAAAGAATGGGAGTGTGGTTTCATAGGAACGAAACAGTTGATTTTTATTTATTTTATTAGTATTTCGCTTTTGTTTTACAGATTGTTTTGAATTATGGCTTCTATATTTTCTTGCTTGTTACTGTCCACTTCTGGTCCGCGAGAGACATATTTTCTCAACGCATCCTGCATATCAATATGAGTTTGAGACCCCTATGTTAAACAGAGTGATTAAAAATTAAGAATATTTATTCAGAGCTACACGAGGCACGCGCAATAAAAGAAGCTAATTGAAAAGAATTCTTTCCTGAAGCAGCTGCCGCAATTTCGGGTTTTTGTTGTGGCTTGCAGACTAATAATATGGAGAACGTTTAGTTTTAAGGCGTGGACATGTATCGGAAGTGATTAAAGCGAATTATCTGTCGTACGTACTAAACCGAGAGATCGCTTGTAAAATAGCCCTGCATATGGAAGGAATGCTGCATAGGTCCAGAACTTAAGACTTCTGCTTGAAAAGTACCTGGATAAGAAAGTAGAAACGATCATGACGTCATAGGCGTGAACATCAACCATTTGCATAGCAGGGAACGAAAGAAATCTTATTGATAAACATGGAAATAGCAAAGCACACTGGGACAATAAATAATGTTTCAGTAAAACAGCGAACAGTACCGAACATATAAGGTAGCGGCAAGAAATATATAATGCAGTGGGTTTCTGGTCACACGTTGTATATCAATAATGCGCTGCTGCAACAGGAATCCCTCGGGAGCTCTGACCTCCTAACAAATTTCCAGACAGTCGATTGCTCGATCCTTTGCGCTCACACATATACGCGTGAGTCGCAGGCTTGCGTCTTTCAAGACAAGAACCGAGTTCAAATCACTTCGATGTACGTACGGCGTCCCAGGTCTTGTGTTCAGCGTCGATGTACATGGCGATTATGTCCGTGATCGTTTTGCTCAGGCGCTCCGTAAGGCCATTGGTCTGGGGATGGTGCGCAGGTGTTAGTCGATGGCTTGTATGACTGTATTCCAGAATGACTTGCGTCAACTCTGCCGGAAACGCCGTTCCCCTGTCCGTGATGAGCACTTCTGGGGCGCCGTGTCGCAAAAGAATTTGTTCGACAAAAAATTTGGCGACTTCTGCCGCGGTACCATGTGGTAGTGCTTCTGCTTCGGCGTAACGGGTAAGGTAGTCAGTGGCCACGATGATCCACTTGTTACCTATAGACGAAGCTGGAAAGGGGCTAAGGAGATGCATCCCAATTTGTTGAAAGGGCAGGTCTGGGGGCGGAACCGGGTTTAGTAGTCTTACTGGTCTTATAGGCGGCGTCTTGCGTCGTTGGCACTCACGACATGTCTTCACGTAGTTAGCAACTTCGGCAGGCAGTCGCGGCCAGTAGTAGTACTTGTCACCACTACATGACATCTGCGAGAGGTACTCAGTTCCATACCCCGCACATCCACCAGGTTTCACGTAGGGGTGACAAGGCTGTTGCCACCAAAAGAAGACATAGGCTTGATGGTACTGAAATATATCTTTATTGGGCTGACGCGCCCACATAAGAACTGAGCAACTTGGCGGCGGCGATAGCAACAAACGTGCTCGTCGATCGTCGAACAAAGAATGCCCGTCACACTCGTCAAGGCTCAATTTAAAGGCTGCTCAGAACAATCTAGATAACGTCGCGAACTGCTAATAGTAGAACCCTGGAACATTGTGGAAACATACGCAAGTGATCGGAATCTTCGAGACAGACCTCGGCGCATCGTTCGCGACAAAGAAAATGATAACGCATCGTATCGCGACAACGAGCATGAAAAAACACGGGATACAGAAATGATACGCGTGCCAGAATCACGGTGATGAGACCGCATGCCGGCGGCTGTTACAAAAACAACAAATACAGTTTTGAAGGTTTCGCGGCAATATATTGTAAAAAAATTGAAATCTAAGATTTTAAGCCATAATGCTAATGAGGGCTAATTAAGGTTAGATTTAACTGTAGATATGCTCGCAGTTCGGTAATAACTAGAAAGAATAAAACGAGTGAAGTTTTGCATCATTATAAAGAGTGAATTAGGTTTTCCTAAAAGAAATCCCTGAGTACTGCGCCATGTTCGAGCTTTGCGCGGACTAGTGGCTTATATTAGTCTTTCATAGAATCGAGTGCTTTAGGGAAATTTTTCTTTGGGTAACCGAATATGCGATAAACGTTATAAATGCAATGTAAAGTACTAGCTGTACACATCAAAGGGAAAGCGCCAATCGTTTTTATTGCATGACTTCAAAATGAAGATTTTTTGTCAATTGGATTATATGACGAAGAACTTTTAGATGAGAGTCAAGGTGTTTCCGAGAAATAAAGCGCCGTCCAAAGGATAAATATATTGGGAAGATATAATGGGGGCATGTATGTTATTCATTCATGCCTTGATCGAGTCATACCCTAAATTTAACGAGAAAAATAATAGGGTTATTATCCCGATAGCAGGATATAATGTATATACAGGCGCACACTACCAACTGCAATATTGTCACGAAGGGGTGACAAGGTCGACGACACAAATGAAGGCTCGATGATTGCACTGAAGAAACTCTTTATTGGGCTGACTTGCGCCCGCAAAAGAACTAAGCAACTCGGCGGCGGCGATAGCAACAAACGTTCCCGTCGGTCGTCGGACAAAGAATGCTCGTCACACTCGCCAACGCTCAATTTAAAGGCTGCACAGAACAATCTAGATAACATCGCAAACAGCTACCAGCCCGGGCTGGAACATTGTGGAAAGACACCCGAGTGGCCGGAACCTTCGAGACCGATCTCGGTGCCTCTTGCGCTAACAGAAAACTGATAAAGGTGTGACTCGCGACATCGAGCATTAACAAACAAAGATTACGGAACTGATACGCAGTCCAGAATCAGAGTGATAAGCCTGTATGCCGGCGGCTGTTAAAAAAACAACATATACTGTTTCGAAGGCTTCGCGCATTACTCCCCCCTTAAAAAAACATCGCCTCGATGTTCCAAAACAATGAAGCTTAAACATAAACACTGCAAAGTTTAAACACCACAGATTCTTTAACGCGCGTAATATGGCTTCAGTCGTACATGTACAATTTCTGGGCGTGCGCGTCGCCGTTGTGATGCTGACGTTCCGTCGGGAATGACTTCATAGTCCAGTGGTCCGACGCGGCGAAGGATTTTGTATGGCCCAAAGTATCGACGCAACAACTTTTCACTTAATCCGCGACGGCGAATTGGTGTCCAAACACACACTTGGTGTCCTGGATTGTACTCTGCGTGGCGTCGTCGTAAATTGTATCGTCGGCTGTCGGTGCGCTGTTGGTCTTTAATACGCAGCCGTGCGAGTCGTCTGGCTTGCTCTGCACGCTGCAGGTAGGCGGCGACGTCAAGGTTGTCTTCGCTAGTTACGTGCGGCAGCATTGTGTCGAGCCTCGTCGCGGGCTCCCTGCCGTACACAAGCTTAAACGGGGTCGCTCTGGTCGTCTCCTGAACTGCCGTGTTATACGCGAAGATCACGTACGGCAAGATGGCTTCTCAGGTCTTTTGTTCAGCGTCGACGTACATAGCTATCATGTCCGCGATCGTTTTGTTCAGGTGCTCCGTAAGGCCATTCGTCTGGGGATGGTACGCAGTTGTTCGTCGATGGCTTGTGTGACTGTATTCGAGGATGGCTTGCGTCAACTCTGCCGTACTTCTGGGTCGCCGTGTCGCAAGAAAATTTGTTCCACAAAAAATTTAGCGACTTCTGCCGCGGTACCATTTGGTAGTGCCCTTGCTTCGGAGTAACGGGTAAGGTAGTCAGTGGCCGCGATGATCCACTTGTTACCCATAGACGAAGAAGGGGCCGAGGAGATCCATCCCAATTTGCTGAAAGGGCAGGATTTGGGGCGGAATCGGGTTTAGTAGTCCTGTTGGTCTGATCGGCGGCGTCTTGCGTCTTTGGCACTCACGACACGTCTTCACGTAGTGGGCAACTACGGCAGGCAGTCGCGGCCATTAATACTTCTCCTGGATTCGACGCAACGTGCTCGCAAATCCTAGGTGGCTTACTGTGGGCTCATCGTGCAACGCCTGCAGAATTTCCTGCCGAAGTTTTTAGGCACTACGAGAAGCTGCGCGGTCTTGTTGGGTGCGAAGTTCTTCACGAGGAGGCCATTGCTTAACGTGAAGGATGATAAATTTCGCCTGAACACACCAGGAGGGGAAGCGGTCTTTCCTTCCAAGTAATCGGCTAGCGCTTTCAGCTCAGGGTCTGATCGCTGTTGTTCTGCGAAACTGCTGGCGCTCACCGGTCCCAAAAAGGCGTCGTCGTCATCATTCTTCTGGGGAGCATCGACGGGAGCGCGGGATAAGCAGTCTGCGTCGGAATGCTTCCGGTCCGACTTATAGACTACACTCATGTCAAATTCTTGAAGTCGTAGCCTCCATTTGGTAAGGCGGCCGGAAGGATCTTTCAATTAGCCAGCCAGCAGAGCGCGTGATGGTAGCTTACCACCTTGAATGGTCGGCCGTATAGGTATGGACGAAACTTAGAAGTAGCCTAGATGATTGCAAGGCACTCCTTCTCGGTCGTACAGTGATTGACTTCGGCTTTTGTGAGGGACCTGCTAGCGTAGGCGATTACTTTCTCCTGTCCGGCACTCTTCTGGACGAGAACGGCTCCTAGGCCCACACTGCTCGCGTCAGTGTGAATTTCGGTCTAGGCGTTTTCATCAAAGTGGCCAAGTACAGGAGGGCACTGCAGGCGGCGCTTAAGTTCTTCGTGGGCTTCTTCTTGCGGCGCTTCCCATTTAAAAGGTACGTCAGCCTTTTTAAGCTGCGTCAACGGTTCGGCGATCTGCGATAAGTTTCTGACAAATCGTCGATAATAAGCGCACAGCCCAAGGAATCGGCGCACAGCTTTCTTGTCGGCAGGCGGTAGGAATTGTGCGATTGCAGCTGTTTTCTCCGGGTCTGGGCGAATACCGTCCTTACTAACGATGTGAACTAGGAACCGGAGTTCTTCGTAGGCGAAGTGACACTTCTCTGCTTTTATCGTTAGTCCCGATGACATGATGGCTTCCAGCATTGTCTGCAGTCGTTTTAGGTGGTCTTCAAAGTTTGAAAAAAAGACAACAACGTCGTCCAAATATACCAAACAAATTTGCTACTTCAGGCCTGCCAGAACTGTGTCCATTACTCGTTGAAACGTGGCTGGTGCGGAGCAGAGGCCGAATGGCGTCATCTTGAACTCATAAAGGCCGTCCGGTGTGATGAATGCGGTTTTCTCGCTATCTCTTTCGTCGACCTCAATTTGCCAATATCCGCTCTTCAGGTTCATCGATGAGAAGTACCTTGCATTGCAGAGCCTGGTCGAGAGTGTCGTCGATGCGGGGAAGCGGGTAGACATCCTTCTTCGTTATGCTATTCAAGCGGCGGTAATCAACGCAGCAGCGAAGTGTGCCGTCTTTCTCCTTCACCAAAACGACTGGTGCCGCCCAGGGGCTGTCCGATGGCAGGATTACGTCATCACGCAGCATTTCCTCAACTTGATTGCGAATGGCCTGCCGTTCTCGCGGCGATACACGATAAGGACTTTGGCGCAGAGGTCGGTCGTGTTCGTCCGTTATTATGCGGTGCTTGGCCAGTGGTGTTTGTCGTACCTTCGATGATGACGAGAAGCACTCCCTGTAGTTTCGAAGAAGGCTGCGAATCTGGTTTTTCCTGGTGTGGGTGAATACTGGGTTTATGTCAAATGTGGGCTGACGGAATTGGTCCGGTGCGTCTTCCAGTGGTTGGTCGTAGAGGGCGAATACGTCTTTGAGGTCCGCCAATTCGTCGAAAAAAGCAATGGTCGTTCCCTTGTTGAGATGCCAGTATTCTTCAGTGAAGTTTGTTACCAGCACCTGAGCTTGTCCTCTCCGGAATTTTGCTATGCCTCTTGCGATGCCGATACCTCGTTCCAAGAGCAATTGGATATTTCCTTCGACGATGCCTTCGGCGGTTTCGAGGTCTGTGCTACCTACGCTGACGGCGACGCTTGATCGGGGCGGCACGGTCAATTCTCCGTCGAGGACGTTTAGAGCGACGTGTTGCGTCGAAGTCGTTGTAGCAGGTATGGCTTTGTCTGCAGAGAGCTTGATGAGCTTGGATCGGAGGTCGATGATAGCCCTATTTTCATTTAGGCAGTCCATGCCTAAAATCACGTCGCGGGAACACGGCTGCGAGACCACAAAGCTGGTGGGGTAAGTACGCCCATTTGCGGTTATTCTTGCAGTACATCGTCCCGATGGAGTAATCAGTTGCCACCTGCGGTGCGAATCAGCGGGCCGTCCCAAGCGGTTGTAACTTTCCTGAGATGGGAGGCTAACGGTCCACTGATGACTGAATAGTCAGCTCCGGTGTCTACAATGGCAGTGACTCTGCGACCGTCGATATCAACTTCAAGGTCACTTGTTCGCGTCCTCGAATTGCACGTGGGCCTCAGTGTCCGATCTCAACTCCGTCGTTTCTTCAGGTCATGACCGGGGCATACCGTTGTTAATTCGCTGGGCGGCAGTGTCTGCTTGAATTCTTTTCGTGTTGTCGTCGATGCCGTCGTGTGGAGCGGCGATGAAGTGGTAGAGTCGTCGTTAGTGGTCGTCGGCGGCGGAGGATCTTCGTCTTTTCGCCGTTGAGCAACCTCACCTCCAAAGGTTGCTGCCTTTAGTTTCCCCTACGGGGGCTAGGAGACATTCCTTGCACGTAACCGCTGCCCAGCGACGCAAATCGGGCTTTGTACGGTGATGGGGAGCGTGACAGACGCCTTGGTGACGAGTGCTCTCCGCTGCACAGGAAGTCGTTGATTTCCTGTGGTCGCTCGCCAGGACGGGGTCGTGGGGCGTCGACAGCGAAACCACGGAGGCCGATGCGCCTGTACGGGCAGTGACGGAGGATGTGTCCTGCCTCACCACAATGGAAGCAGAGCGGTCGGTTGTTTGCTGTCCTCCAGGCGTCGCACTTTCTGGGGCTTGGGGGTCGTTGGTAGGCTTGGCGGGCGGGGACCAAGGCGCGGCTTTCGGAAGCAGGATGGTAGCGACGAGGGCTTGGGAGGTCGTGTCGGCTTGGGAGGTCGCGTCGGGGTGCAGGACGACATAATGCAGCTGCATAGTCCATCGCTGCTGATTCATGCTCTGGAGCCGTCGGAGTCGTCGCTTTAAGAATGCCCAGCGCCTGCTGAGCTTCTTCTCGGACGACGTCCGCGAGCGTCGCCACCTGGGGTTGTTGCGGTGATGGTAGCATTCGGCGGAGCTCCTCTCGCACGATCTCCCGGATGAGGTCCATAAGGTTCTCTCCGCTTGCAGATGCATTGGGGTAGTGGGTTGAGCAGTCCGGCTGAAGTGGTCGCTCGTAGTGGTGCATCCGGGTGGCCAACGTCTTTTCAATAGTAGACGCCTCCGTTTCAAATTCCGCCACGGGTTTTGGCGGATTTCGGACAAGACTTGCAAAAAGCGATTCTTTGACGCCTCACATTAAAAATTTCACTCTCTCACCTTCAGTCATGTTAGGGTCGGCGCGGCGAAAGAGGCTCTTCATCTCCTCAACGTAGGCCAGGACAGGCTCGTCAGTAAGTTGAAGTCTTGACTGAAGGAGGGCCTGGGCTCTTTCCTTTTGGACGATGCTTGAAAAGGCAGTCAAAAACGCTTCCTTGAAAATCTCCCAAACCGTCATAGCTGCCTCATGATTTTCGAACCAAACTCGGGCATGTCCTTGAAGAGCAAAGTAGACCTGCCTGAGTTTCGCAGCGTCGTTCCAGCCATTGAATTCTGCCACACGGTCGAAAAGGTCCATCCAGTCTCCAGCATCTTCATCCGGTCGTCCGTGGAAGCAGGGGGGCTCAAGGGGTTGGACGAAAACAACCGGTGCTGTAGTAGGCTGGGTCAATGTCAGCATCGATGCCTTCCGAGATCGAAGGGGGTCAGGCAGCAGACCGTGTTCGGGTTTTAGGCCTTGAAGTCGGCGGCTGGCTCGGTGACCTGTACAGTCGAGCGCGATTTGAAGGTTATCGCGCGAGCGTCGACCGAGAACATGAACAGCGCCATGGCCCAGAATTCTCTGCCGAGGCGAGGACGGCATCAGGCCAGCTTCCCTCACTCTTTTTGCTGTTCCTTCAGCAGCCGTCACTCCCTTCTGAACTATCAGTTTCTTTTTTGTTTTTTTTTTTCTTCTGCGAACAGGACGTTATCGTAGTGCGCACAACGTATTCTAGGTATTACCTGAAATTGGACTCTTTATCGCAACAAATGGAATGCTTAGAATAGGGAGAAAGGGCGTTGAGTGTGTCGCGGGGGTGATGGTTGTTGTATGGAACAGCGAACGAGGGAGAGAAGAGTGCGAAATCATGGCCTTTCCTGTTCCAAAACCGGCCGCCAGGTGCCTGGAGTGCTAGGCTGGTCGACGCTCCCGCGTTACCTTCAAATCGCGCTCGACTGTACGCTGGTCTTCTAGGGCGACAGGAACACGGCTTGGGTTTTCGCTTGAAGGATCAAAGGCAGCACCTCCACCAGATGTCACGTATAGGTGACAAGGTTGACGACAGAAATGAAGGGTCGATGATTGCACTGAAGAAACTCTTTATTGGGCTGACTTGCGCCCACAAAAGAACTATAAGCAACTCGGCGGCGGTGATAGCAACAAACGTGCTCGTCGGTCGTCGGACAAAGAATGCTCGTCACACTCGTCAACGCTCAATTTATAGGCCGCACAGAACAATCTAGATAACATCGCAAACAGCTACCAGCACGGGCTGGAACATTGTGGAAAGACACCCGAGTGGCCGGAACCTTCGAGACAGATCTCGGTGCATCTTGCGCTGCAACAAAACTGATAAAGGTGGACTCGCGACATCGAGCATTAACAAACAAAGATTACGGAACTGATACGCAGTCCAGAATCAGAGTGATAAGCCTGTATGCGGGCAGCTGTTAATAAACAACAAATACTGTTTGAAAGGTTTCGCGGCAATATGGAGCTCAGTATTGTCTATTTGGCATTTCTCCAAATCCTGACTAAGCCAGAGCAATGTCAAAGTGCTGCATGATTGAGTGGGGGTTGAATTCGTAGTTTGGACTGCCTGTATATATGACCCGACAATTTCGCGGAGCAAACTCTTATGTAAAATTTGGGCGGTGCACTCGCAGAGTGGCTGCGCCGCTGTGGCATAACACCAGGCGATGGTATGGTTTGCTCCTCCTTCTCGCATCTATCCACGTCCTTCTTGCCACCGCCAGAGCTAACACGGGACAAGCGACATTAATCTCAGAGGACAAGACTTTTTGGCGAACGCGGGTAGTACTTCCCCTGCACAAAACTTAGGTACAATCTATTGAGTCCTAACTCTCTGAAGGTGTGGAAATATACATTTTCAAAGAAAATGCGCACATTATTTTTGGTTTTCCGCACCGAAAAAAGGAATAACAACCAACGTCGTTGAGAGGACGGAAAGATTTGAAGTGCGCAAATAGCAAAACAGTACAGCGCTAACTTTTGCTTGATATGCTAGAAACATTTGTGAAAACAGAAAACAAAAAGAAGCAATAATAACGCGCTACAATCGTTTCCCGTATCTTTTTTGCTGCAATTTCAGTGTTACAATTGCGTAAAAGAGAGGTAGTTAATCAACATTCAATTCTTTATTGTGTTCTGCAAACTTTTTGCGTAAAGTGGTAATGAAAGTTGTACGTTGCCAACATTTGCTTCCTTTCAACTATATACCCTGTCCGTAATGCTATATAAGAACTATAAGAGTTCTGCTTAGGTGAAAGATGGGAGGTAGGATACGCCCAGCTTGTGTCTTTATGCCGATCGCGCGCTGAGATCGACAAGCACAGTGTGTACATAGCGCTATTTGTAATGTGACCACTTAGCTATAGTGCAGAGCCCAAAGATACTATTTTAGAACTGTCAGCTTGCGGAACTCTATGGTTCTGTTGACACTTCAACATGGTAGTTCTTTCTAGGCTTCTTTATTACATTATGGAAGTTAAGGACATGACACAACCAGTTATTCAGAATATGCTTGCCAGTAGAGGAGAGGCGAGAGTTTACGAGAAACTGCTGGGAACCGCTTGTGCCTGGATCAGAGATGTTTTGGTTACGCCGGGGGTTTTTGCAATTGCAGATTACGAATTTCATAAAAACAATTGAAACTCTTTGCGTTTTAACTTCCACAGCAAATCTAATGACAGGAAGTTTGTGTTCTAAATGTAGTTTAGGTTGTAATTTAAAAGAAACTCTCTGTTAGTTAAATTAACAGTTGGTGCATTTGTACAAGGAGAAGTTGATGCCAGGTGCTTTTCAGGCTTCCTGCAGGTGATGAGAACTTCGTCAAGCTTTCTAGTGTTTTATTTTCTCGTATCACCTCTGGCAGTTTTGTATCGTAGGGCGAGAATAATGGTTATGAATAATATATTTATCTTAATAATATACCATGTTGGATACAGAATAAGTTTGCATGTCTGCTGAATATATTAAACCGAAGGAATGTGCCTATTCAATTATTGAATAATAATCAACCTTCACGACTGACATCTGTCCACTGCGTCATTAGGCTATGCAGGAAAATGTGAAAGCCTTATTCCAGTGGGTCTGACATTTGGAGGCACTTTCTGGTACAAAGTTCATACTTTGGCGTTTGCCCACGAAATAGTGTGAGCCATGCGCCTTACATATCTTCTGCAGCTCATTGTAATACAGACTGAATTTTGAAAGACTTGTGCCTCTCATTTTTATGCAGTTCCCTATGCCTAATAAAACGGAAAATATTTTAGGTGCATTTATATTATATCTCTGCTACTCACTATCGAGTTCACTGTTACGGTCTACGCTTCTAAATTCCCGACTAGTGTCTTCCTAAAGATGCAACTCACGCGCCGTTCCTAGGAGGTTACCACCATGCACTCTATTTTTACACTTTCTTGTGCTTTTATTCTGCTCAGCCAAAGTTGATCATTCACAATTTCCGGAGTGCTGTCCTGCGGCATTGTGGTGCAGCTGTAATCCCTGATTCAATTTGTAATTGGTGGTCACAACCTAAATTCGTCTGATAACGTTGATCCTGCTCCTTCTGCTGACTCATCCTCTACTTCAAAGTATTCTTTACCCTATCTTGCCATTTTTTAGTTAGGTTTTAAGATAGGGTTGCCAATATTTCCAAAAGAAGCCATCCTGAGGACGCTATTTTATCAGTCGTATTCTACTACTTCGTCCGTTCGTTTCTGCTGAAAGGAACACCGAATGATAATCGCCCAGTCAGCACCAACCTTTACAGACAGAGCCGAGACCGTGTGTCGAAACGCCGAATATCGGTCTGACGTTTTCGCCTCTTTTTGTTTAGCTTCCATTGACCCTTTGCTGAACAGCGTCAACAAATAGGCGCTAAATACAACACGTTAAACATTTGTTTCGCAACAGTACTTGTGTGCCATCACTATATTTGATCCCGTCGTTTCAAGAAATCGTGCATTTGCATTCAAAGCAGCCAGACTTAATAATTGAAAAAAATTACCTCATGTATAAGCTCTGCTTTAGACAGTGATATTCTACTCCAATTAATATTTCCGTGAAGCAGAGAAACTGATTAGTTATTACGTTAAGCGTCAAAAGCTCCTGCATATCAATTCTTAATTTTTTCTAATCTGTTAGAACAGCACCTTAAGAAAATATTCATTACATGAGCTTCAAATCTTGCCTAAGGTATACACGTCAATAGCAACTAAGAATTTCCTTCATACCTGAAAAGAATATTTTATAACTCTATGTAACAGCAATAATGAGACTTTCACTGCTTTAATAAATACGCCACGTGTAAGATATACAGAAAGTAGCCGCCTTTATTCGGTTCACACAAACAGTTCACAAAAAGCATAGCAAATGAAGAAAAGCAGTCAAAGCCATTCAAAAACAGAAAAAAATTGAACAACCCCGAGAGATAGAAACTAACAGAATATCAAACATAATATGAGGCACTTATGACCACTGACCACTTAACACGCTGTGTCCAACATACGTACTATACCATTTAACTTTGGAATCCGTAAAATCGTTCCGCTACCTTGGTGCTCACATAACTGACAAAATGCCCGGAAAACAACACACAGAAGCCATCACATACCAAGCCAATCAAACCTGAAGTTACCTGAAGTGGAACTTCTTCTTGGCACCATCTTCGCTAAAAATGCAGCTTTACAAATCATTTTTTCGACCACATTTAGACTACGCTTCGTCGATATGTGACCCACATCACACTACAATAACTTAAACATTCGAAGCCATAGAAAATCAATCCGTCCGTTTGATACTCGCCAACTATAACCGTACAGCCAGTGTCAAGCAGGTGAAAGCACCTGTGTGGCACTGTGTGAAAGAAGCTATAAACATTCAACCTCTCGCAATCCGCAGGAAGATAGCGCGCATCTGTCTCTTTCACAAAATATATAATCACAATGTGACACTCCGATCATCTTGGATTCACCCACCTTCATTTTTCTGCGCTCGCCATGACCACCAACACGAAGTTCCCATTTCGTCTTGCAGAACTGTTACTTTTGCCAACTCGTTGCTGCCAAAACCTTCATCCGAATGGAATAATTTGGCTGTATCATTAGTTAATAATAAAGACCCAGGATTTTTTAAAGATACCGTAAATGACTCGGTAAGCTGCTCCCAAATGACGTCATGGAGGTTCACATTCTAATTGTCTGTTCAGTTTAGTTGTTCAGTCATGTCCGACTCTTCGTGACCCAAAGGACTATATCACGCAAAGCTTTTCGGTCTCCTAATGTCCTCCCAATATCACATAGCTTCATCTGCTGCGCCTCGAAGATGCCATCTAATGGTCGCGTTCGTTCACTGCTTACCCCTTCTTCTGTGACCCTCACTCTCATCCAGCGACTCCTCCCTTCTCATCAGATGACCAAAGTACCTTAGCTTTAACTTCAGAATTTGACCCTCCAATGAGTAGTGAGGGTTTATGGTCGCAATATCCACTGGTTTGATCTTCTGACACTCCAAGGAACTCTCAAGAGTCTCTGCCAACGCCACAATTCAAAAGCCTCAATTCTGCTGCGGTCAGCCTTCCTCATAGTCCAACGCTCGCCTCCATACATCACAACTGTAAAGACCATAGCACGAGTTTACTGATCTTGGTTGGCCGACTGATGTATCTGCTCTTTACTAGGTGGTCAAGGCTAGCCAGGGCTTTCTTTCCCAAAAGCAGGCGTCTCCTAATTCTAATTCTACTGAGCCTCATTTACCTGCCCTTCTTATCATTTTGTTGTTTATCATTGCTCCTTTAGGTTTTGCTCTTTCTATTTATTAGTTCATACAATGTTTCATACTTTTAGTTTGGTATGTTTGCCAAATTCTTTCAAATCGTACTTCTGGGTTCTATGCTATTATGATTTGTTCTTTCTTCAATGTTTTTGTTCGGCCTTCCCTCTATAACGTATGTTTTACCCTGTGGGTACTGTGAAGAAATATATAAATCGCTAGGGCGGAATCATAAAAGACTAGTTCCACTGTATTTGACAAGCTTTTGCTGTTCTGAGGTTTATTTAGTCGTTAAGTGATTGTTTACGCAATGTCGAGCGGTAGCTTTTCGATGTAAAACACAATGCTGGTTTTAATGTTTTATTATTGATTCAACTGCAACAATCATGCTGGTATGGCAGCAGCGGTAGCCGGAGTGAACGTTTTTAAGCATTTTGCCATACCGTTAAAAAACCCTGAGTCGACCCCAGCGCAAACCAGGAAGCACAGGTTAGCGAGGCTGTTTTCGGCTCCGTCATCAATGGGCAAACTTCCACGCACAAAGGACGTCACCACCACATCTCGCTTGACGCCGACATCGGTGCAACTACTATACAACTGCCTCATCGCATTCACGACAACACTCTGGCAGCAGCGGTGGCCAGGGGAGGATGTTTTTAAGTGGTCTACAATACCATAACTGGTTAGTGGGTTTCCACGAGGTGTCGTTTTACCACTCTCACTACTGCTTTCAAAGTCGTCAACCTGTTTTCTGTCAGTATGGAATGTGTTTTGTGAAGAAAGTTTAGATCCCAAAGACAGTATATCATGCAAGGCATGTAGTTCGGCACACCATGTAGGCAGTTGCGCAGGAGTGTCACAGGCTGCGAGAAAATATAGGCTATCAGTCTACCAAAATTAGAAATGACCAAACTGTAGAGCGCAAGCACCACATACAAAGAAGAATGAAAATAAAACAACACCCTTGAAAGTAGAAAATATGTGGATTGCACTACAGGAGATGACCCGAAAGCGTGATGTTCAGTTACCATTGAAAGAAACCGTCGATGGAAGGAGCCTCTTGCAGCTTTAACAGCTCACGCAGAACAGTCCCCCTAGCTGCAACAAATCAAGCTGTTCATTCGAGAAGTTGCCCGTCAACTGTCCCTCGTTCCCCATCGTCCTGACGCTTCCTCTCCTTTGGTGCCAAAGTTGCAGCAAGTCATCAGCGAACAAGTCGCAGAAGCACTTCCCACGATACCCCGAAACTCCTGCTGTCGCTCTCGTGACATAACGTCGGAGAACCAGTACAATATAGCCAACCTTCTCTCCCAGCCCCTTTGACCTATGCTGCAGTGGCTGCGCGGCCACCGCCTGAGCCGTTACCAACAATGCAGCCTGTCCTACGCCATGCACCGCTTCCTCAAACGGCTCCGCTTCATCCTGCGACTCCGCGCTATTACAACCCGTGGCGCACTTCGGACAATCGCCCAATTTGTTACTACTGTGGTTGCCCTGGACACGTGGCCCGTCGGTGCCGTCGCCGCATGGCTGCGCGGCCCGAGCCTGCGTGTTCAGAATACTCCCCAGCGCTGCTTCGTTCTGCTCCCTCTTCGCCTGCATACGCCGCCGAACAGCTTTCGTATACGACCCATCGTTCTCCTTCTCCACGTCGCAGATCACTGTCACCAATGCGCCGGCGACAACCCCCTGCTGATGAGGGGAAACTAAGTTCCGTGGTTCATGAGGCGAGATTTGCGTGCTCTGCGAAAAGCTCAAGGCCTCATATTTTGCCCACGAACGTTATAGTAATCTCTATCAATGGTCTGTCTGTGTATGCGCTGGTCGATACGGGTGCTGCAGTGTCTGCCGACGATTATGAGAAGTTACAACGCCATTTACCGGTTTGTCGCTTCGCACTGCCAGCGAAGAGAGGATTGCACCTTTAGCAGCATGTACAGCGCGTGTCGTCATTGAATGTCTTTTGTACAGTGTCGAATTCGTAGTTTTGTCGTCTTGTTCTCACGACGTGATCCTTGGATGGGACTTCTTGTCTAAAAATAACGCCGTGATTAATTGCGCCCGAGCTGAAGTGGAATATTCTGCGCTGTGCGACGTACTGCCCGACGACAACCATTCAGTGTGTCCTCAGAAGCTCACCGTCACTGAAGATGTCGACGTAGCTCCAGAGGCTTGTGCCATTGTGCCTCCTTCGTGTCCTGCTGTGTCAGCCGTTAGTGTTCTATTTACGCCGTCTGCATCCTTCAACCACTGCAAGCACCTGCCGCTGCCGTCTGCTGTTCTCGATGTTCACGGTGGCTTCACGAAGCTACGCATCTACAATACGTCTCCGCGCCCGATTACTCTGCTACGTGGGGAATCTCCCGGTTCTATTGAACCAGCCCACCTTCTCTCTGACCTGGATGCCTCCGAGACCAACCGTGGTAACTACATCGATGCTCTGCAGTTCGATCCAACGATTGATTCGTTGCCAGAGGACTTCTTCCGAACCGCAATCCATGCGCTCTTCCTTCCACCTACTGGACGCAGCTTGTGGCCCTTTTACAGACGTTTCGCTCCGCGTTCTACCCCGCCCACAAACCTCTCGGCCGCACTTCCACAGCCGCGCATCACATTCAGACCGGCTCTAACATGCCTTTTCGACAGCGCCTCTATCGTGTGTTAGCGGCAGAGCATCGCGTGATCAATGAGCAAGTTTAGGACATGCTACAAAGTGGTGCGATCCGTCCATCTCAAAGCCCCTGGTCTTCACCATTGGTGCTAGTAAAGAAGAAAGATGGCTCGTTTCGCTTTTGTATAGATTACTGGCGCCTCAATAAAATTACCTACAAGAACAATTACCCCCTTCCGCGTATAGACGATGCTCTTAATTGCCTCCACAGTGCCGAGTACTTTTCGTCTCTTGATTTACGTTCCGGTTAATGGCAAGTACAAATGGCTGCCTTTGACATAGAGAAGACCGCATTTGTGACTCCGGATGGCCTTTATGAATTTATTGTGATGCCCTTTGGTCTGTGCAATGCGCCCGCCACATTCGAGAGGAAGATGGATAACACCTTGCGGAAATTCAAGTGGCACATCAGCCTCTGCTACTTGGACGACATTGTTGTCTTTTCCATCGATTTCGTTACGCACCTAGAGCGCTTGCGGCAAGTTTTGGTTTGTCTTACTGACGCTTGCCTACAACTGAATCTTAGGAAGTGTCACTTTGGTGCCCAGCAGTTGACAATTTTGTGTCATAATCGTCTCTAAGGAAGGTGTTCGTCCTGATCCGACCAAGCTGCGTGCAGTCGCAGTTTCCTAAACCGGTCTCACTCAAGCAACTTCGAAGCTTCATAGGTCTGTGCTCGTATTTTCGGCGGTTCGTACGGAACTTTGCTTCTATTATTGCACCCCTGACGAAGCCGCTTGGGGGAAACAGTGAGTTAAGTGACCGGTCGGTCTAGTGCGACGAAGGGTTCACCGCATTGCGCCATCTTTTGACATCGCCACCAATCCTTCACCACTACGACCTGACAGCACCCACCGAGGTCCATACTGATGCAAGTGTCGTTGGCCTCGCAGCTGTCTTGACTCAAGGGAAAAACGGCTTTCACGAATACGTCGTCGCCTACGCGAGTCATGTTCTCTCTAAACATGAATGCAACTACTCAGTTACGGAAAAGGAGCGTGTGGAAATTGTGTGGGCACTAACGAAATTCAGACCCTACCTGTACTGTCGCCAGTTTGACTTCGTCACGGACCACCACGCGTTATGTCGGCTGTCCTCTCTTAAAGACCTGTCCGGCCGCCTGGCTCGATGGGCCCTCCGCCTTCAGGAATATGGCATTCGCGTTGTACATCGTTCTGGCCGTAAACACATGGACGCCGACGCTCTGTCTCGTTCTTCCCTATCCAGCGAACGGGCTTGCTCCGCGGCGGCTGATCCCGTCCTCTCGTCTCTAACCATCGCTGATATGCCTGCGGAGCAGCGCAAAGACCCGTGGCTCGCATCTCTTATCGACATCGTGTCCACTTCTCCCAACGCTACGCCTTCTCGGACTTTACGCCGTCAAGCACCAGACTTTGCCCTACCAAACGGTCTTTTCTACCGCCGCAATTATATAACTGATGGTTGAAGGTGGCTTCTCGTCATTCCCCGCCATTTAAGACATGAGATTTGTGGCTCTTTTCATGCCGACCCTCAGTGTGCCCATCCTGGTGTAGTTAAGACGTTTCAAAGAATTTCTCAAAGCTACTATTGGCACGGCATGTACGGTTATATTCGCAAATATGTCCGCTCCTGCATCGCCTGTCAGCGCCGCAAGCCATTCAAACCTCGTGCTTCTGGCCCCTTACAACCCCTTCCATGCCCGGCCCGTCCTTTTGATCGCATTGGCGTTGATCTTTACGGGCCACGTCTTTGCACGGTCTCTGGGAACCGCTGGATAATCGTCGGCATCGACCACCTCACCCGATATGCAGAAACCACTGCCCTACCTGCCGCTACTGCCCGTGAGGTTGCCCTGTTCTTGCTTCATCATTTTGTTCTTCGCCACGGCGCGCCGCGTGAGCTGCTCAGTGACAGTGGCCGAGCCTTCCTTTCCAATGTCGTTGAAGCTCTACTGGCTGAATGTCGCATCATACATCGGACCACCACAGCCTATCACCCTCAATCTAACGGGCTGCCGGAGCGCTTCAATCGCACTCTCAGTACTATGCTCACGATGTAGGTTGCCGCCGATCAGACTAACTGGGACGCTGTTGTTGTTATGAACTTTATTTTTCCACCGATGTAGGAGGCCCCCTACTCCCCGCCCCAGGCACGCAGGCCTATGGGACGGAGGCCGGGGCCTCCGCGACTAAAGACAGGCGAAGTGACAGTGTTTCTTCGCGGCTTCAGCCGCCAGGCGGACAGCTTGCTGCTGGTTGGCGGAGGACTCGCTCCTCAGTAGCAGTTCCCAGGCTTCTCTACTGTTTATGTTTTCCTTGGCGCCAGGGGAATCAAGGCATTGCCAGATTATGTGATCAAGAGTACCCCTTTCTCCGCAGGTTTCGCATTTATCGTCCGCCTTTTCCTCCACTTGCGTGTGGAAAAGCCAGACGGGACTTGGGAAATTCCCAGCTTGCAGGCGCCGCCAAGCGACGGCCTCCTTGTTAGTTAGCGTTCGGTCCGGTGGTGGCAGGGACCTTCTGCTAAGTCTGTAGTGTTCTAAAATTTCCTTATAAGTTTGCAGCCTCTCGTCCATCCCATCGCAATCAGGCGGCTCTACGGCTGCCCGGAAGTAGAGAGCTCGGGCTAGCTCGTGCGCCGCCTCGTTGCCGGGGACGGACTCGTGCGCGGGGGTCCAAATAATTCGAATCTTTCTTTCAAGTTTTCCTTTCTCTAAAATTTTGGCTGCCTCCGTCGAGACCCTCCCTTTTCCAAAGTTCCAGACAGCTGTTTTGCTGTCACTAATAACTATGCTGGCTTCCGTTCCAACGCAAGCGAGCGCTATTTGCAACTTCTTCAGCCGTGTCTACATTTCGGCTTCTAACGGACGCGGCGGCGGCGGGCAAGCCGCGGCCGTTGACGACCACAGCCACCGCCGCCCCCGACTTCCCGCTAGCCGCGTCCACGTAGGCGACCTCCCCCGGCTTCATTTTCCCCGCTTTCTTTGCGAGCGTCTCGGCACTCTTTTGTCTCCTCTCCATGTTGTACGTAGGGTGCATGTTTTTAGGTAGGGGGGGGGGGCACTATTATATATTCGCGACACTCTCGTGGAATGTCTACTTTGTGGCTTGTTCCTCTATCTGACTGCAGTCCCACCCAGCCGAGGATGGTTCTGCCCGTGGTGGTTCTGCTTAATCTTTCTAGTTGCGCCATGCGCACAGCTTCCGCTAGTTCCGTCCAATTGTTGTGCACCCCCATTTCGAGGAGGCGTTCAGTCGAGGTCGAGATGGGTAGTCCCAGAGCCCTCTTCGCGCAGCGTCTGATGAGTGCGTCTATTCTCTGCTTTTCGTCTGATCTAATGTTTAGGAATGGTGTGGCGTAACATATGCGGCTAGTGATGTAAGCCTGCATTAGTTTCAGGAGGCTTCGTTCCTTAAGGCCCCGACCCTTTAGTGCGATTCTCCTAAACAGACCCGTGACTTGCGTGGCGTACGCGATCAGTTTCTTTACCGTTGTATCGTTGTACCCATCTGCTTGTAGAAACAGCCCCAAGATCCTAATTTGTTCGACGTTTGGCACTATTTGGCCGTCTACTGTTACGCTGATGTTTATCTGGCGTTTACACATGAGCGCCTTCGGGTTGTAGATAAACAATTCCGATTTTTGTGGAGAGCACGAGAGGCCCCTTTCGGCCGCGTAGGACACCACGGTGTCCGCCGCCGCTTGCAAGCGCTCCTCGATGCTCGCGTCACTCCCCTGGGTAACCCACAGGTTGACGTCGTCCACGTACATGCTGAATTTCAAGTTTTCCACTTTCCTCAGTTCTGCCGGGAGGTTTCGCATGGCAACATTAAAGAGGAACGGGGACAGCACCGAACCCTGTGGCGTATCCCTGCTTCCTAGTTTGATGGTGGAGGATTCAATGTCCTGAAACTTTATCTTTATCGTTCTACCCGACAGGAAGTCTTTTACGTAGTCGTACGTTTTCTTTCCGACCCCCAATTCTTGGAGGCCAGAAAGAATTGCCGCGTGTTTTACGTTATCGAACGCCTTTGTCAGGTCTAGACCTAGTAGTACCCTCGCGTCCCTGGTTTCGCTTTCTATGATATCGTGTCTCAAGCGGAGCATTACGTCCTGTGTGCACAGGCCGGGCCGGAACCCAACCATTTCGTGCGGCCACAGGTCGTTAAGCTCCATGAAACGCGTTAGTCGCGTTTGGACTACCCGCTCCATCAATTTCCCTATACAGGATGTTAGAGAGATTGGTCGTAAGTTCTCTAGTTTAGGGGGTTTGCCTGGCTTCGGTATCAAAATTACGTTTGCCGTCTTCCACTGTTGTGGGAGGCGGCCTCTGTCCCATACGATTCTCATGTATTTGGTGAGCGCGCGGATGGAATTATCGTCCAAATTTCGGAGAACCTTGTTTGTGATTCCGTCTGGGCCGGGAGCCGATTTTGTTTTTAGGCTTAATATTTCGGCGCGAACCTCCGCCTCCGTGATCGGCGCGTCTAGGGCCTCGTTTAAGGGTCCTTCGTAATCCGGCAGGGGTAAGGTTTTTGTGTCGCCTACGTACATGTTAATTAGTTTCGCCGTGAGTTCCCCGTCCGTGCCCTCGAACGCGTGTCTGGCTTTCGTCAGTCTTATGCCCGATTGAGTTTTCGAATTGTCAGGATCAAGTAGGTGTCTGAGTAGGCTCCACGTATTAGAAAGGCTCATGTTCCCTTCCATCTCGTCACACCTACTACACCAGTTCTGTTCGCAAAGTTTTACTGCGTAATCTTCAATCTCTTTGTTATATCTTGCTATCCTTCGCCTAAGGTTCCTGTTCCATCTTTGTGACCGGAGACACCTCTCCATGCCGCATTTTGCTTCCCACATATGAAGGAGTTTGCTGTCAACCGTCACCGGCGCATCGTCCTGCCGTAGGGTCGTGGTTGCTTTCTCTACTTGTTTCTTAAGCGTCTCTGCCCATTGCTCTATGTTTTGGATTTTATCTCCCGATTCGCAGTTTTCTCTGATTTGCCTAAACCTGACCCAATCAGTGATTTTGGGTTTTTTGAGGCGACGCGTTTGGATGCCCTTGCTGAGGGTGAGAGCCAGAACAAAGTGGTCGCTGCCAAAATTTTCAGCTGTGTTTTTCCAGACTGCGTCTCCCGTGTTTTTTCCTAAGGTAAGGTCCGGGGTGGTGTCTGCACTGACGCTGTTTCCCATCCTGGACGGACAGCTAGGGTCCGTCAGCAGGGTGAGGCCGAGCTCATGTATGTCCTCCCACAGTTGCCTACCCTTGGGGTCGTGTCTATTGTAGCCCCATTCTTGGTGGGCGGCATTGAAGTCTCCGAGAATTGTAAGAGTATTGCTTCCTTCTGTTTTGATCGCTTTGCGGAAGAGGGCGCGGAAACGTACCTTTCTCTGCTGAGGGGTCCTTCCTTTCGTGACGTACACTTACAACACCGCCATGCAGTCAACCACCGGATTAAGCCCTTTCTTCCTCCTTTATGGGCGTGAGGCGTCGTCCACGATGGACACTATATTACCATGTACAGTCGAGCGCGATTTGAAGGTTATCGCGCGAGCGTCGACCGGGTACATAAACAGCGCCATGGCCCAGAATTCTCTGCCGAGGCGAGGGAGGTATCAAGCCAGCTTCCCTTACTCTTTTTGCTGTTCCTTTAGTAGCCGTCACTCCCTGCTGGGACATCACTTTCATATTTTTTTCGTTTGGTTCTACGAACAGGAAGTTATCGTTCTGAGCACGACGTATTCTTCGGTATTATCTGAAATTGGACACTTTATCGCAACAAATGGAAAGCTTAGAATAGAGAGAAAGGGTGGTGAGTATGTTGCGGGGGTGATGGTTGTTGCATGGAACAGCGAACGAGGGAGAGAAGAGTGCGAAATCATGATTTTTCCTGTTCCAAACCCGGCCGCCAGGTGCCTGGAGTGCTAGGCTGGTCGACGCTCAGGCGATAACCTTCAAATCGCGCTCGACTGTACAGACTCCTCCGAGTGGACTCCACTTTCTGACGCTGCAAAGCATGCGGAGGAATGTCGCCAGCTGGCTCGCAGTTTAACATCGGAATCTCAAGGCAGCCAAAAGCATAGTCACGACAAAGATCAGACACCACATGTTTTCCCTACAGGGTCCCTCATTTGGCTCTGGGTTCCTGGCACCCCACCGGGATTTTCATCGAAATTTCAAACAATACTACGGCCTCTACCGCATCGTTAACCGAACTTTCCCTGTAAATTATATCGTGGAGCCACTCACTCCCTTTTCGGACATGCGCCATCGCGGCCGCGAAACTGTGCACGTGAGCCGCCTCAAAACGTACTACGACCCGCTCGTCTTGCCCTCGCCATAGGTCGCAAGGGTGGCTCCTCTTCGCTCCCGGCGAAATTGTAGTAAACGAAGAGCGGATGTCACGAAACACGAGGAAGAGAACAACGAAGTGCCGCTGCGCTGCTCGAGCTCGCTGGTTTGTGCCTAGACGGACTGTGTTCCTGTGCTGTTCGCCGTGCAGCTTACAGGGGGCTATATTCCCTGTTGAACCCTAGGTAAAACCCATTTCAAAATTATTGATTATTGAGATATAATCAGAATCCCTGGTAATGACACCTTTTTCTAAATCGTGAAATCGTCCTTGATGGCGGCGCTTCATTGTTATTGAAGAAGCGGCGACCTGAACAGCTCCAGCAGTTCACATTATATTTGAGTGATTATGGAATACTAACACTGTTCTTAAATACAGTTTTTGCAGTATGCTACCGTCAGAGGGCTCTGTGGCTATTTCTAGATATTTTGCAATGCCAGATTTTCTTTGCTGCCAGTCAGCAGTTAAACTTGTTTTTGGTGGTGAACTAAATAATAATATGATGTCCACAGACACATCCAAAATATCTTAAATGATTGCTTATGTAAGAGAAAGTTTGATCTATACGTCGAGGAAGGCGTTGAGGTCGGCAAGGAAGCGCACGATGATCAAACCAGCACGATGATCTGCGCGATCACAATTCCACAGACTGTTTCCTCTTCACCAGCGTCCAGCAAAAAGGGCTCATCTTCTTCGTCACAATGCCCCCCCCCCCCCCCCCCCCGAAAAAAAGGAGCCATCCTGGAGACTAAGGGGACGAAGGTACAATTGGATCGTAGAACGGCTTAAGACGCTGCACATGTATGGTCTCGCGGCCACGGCGTCGCAAATCGGAAGATGGCTTAAGCGGCTCAACAATGTAGTTCACTGGTGAAGTGCGCTCGACGGCACGGTAGGGCCCGTGATACTTTGAGATCAGCTTTGCGGAGAGACCGGGGCTACCGGATGGAACCCATAGCCAAACAAGTGAGCCAAGCTCATAGTGTGGTGCATTCTTTTGATCGGTGTCATGGCGATATTTTTGGCGCCACTGAGAGTCGGTCGTCATACTTAGCTTCTGTCACTGTAGTGTATTCTGACGGATCAGGATTGTAGGGGAGAACAGTATCAAGGGGAGCAGATGGATGCCGACCGTAAAGCAAAAAGAACGGAGAGAAACCCGCCCTAGATTGCGTAGCAGTATTGTACGCATAGGTGATATAAAGAAGGACAATGTCCCAGTTCGTGTGGTTGGATACGACGTACTTCGCTAGCATGTCGCCGAGGGTGCGATTAAATCGTTCAACAAGGCAGTTCGTTTGCGGGTGGTAAGCAGTGCAAGTCCGGTGAATGATTTTGCACTGATCGAGCATGGCATGAACGACTTCTGATAAGAAAGCACGGCCTCCGTCGCTGAGCAATTCACGAGGAGCACCGTGAGTTCTTCAACAAGAAACCGGCCACATCTTGCGCTGTTGCAGCTGGGAGCGCGACGGTTTCGGCGTATCGCGTCAGGTGGTCGACGGCGACAATGACCCAGCGATTGCCATCAGGTGTGTACGAAAGAGGGCCATATAGGTTAATTCCAATGCGGTCGAAGCGTCTAAGCGGGCATGTGAGAGGCTGTAACTCAGTAGCCGAATGGGGAGAGGCAGGTTTGCGGCGTTGGCACGTCAGGCACGATCGAACGTACCTGAGGACCGAGTTGTACATACCGCTCTAGTAGTAACGAAGACGGATTCGTGTGTACGTCTTGAAAACTCTGGCGATTCCGCACTGTGGATCGGCATGAAAAGCTGTACATATTTGAGTCCGTAAATGGCGCGGAATCACGAGGAGACATTTCCGTCCACTTGAGTTGTAGTTGTGCCAGTAAAGGAGGTCATCCCGAATCTCATAGTGGAAGCTTGGCGGCCAAGGGCGCGTGAAGGGGTAATCGCCGATTGGCTTGAAAGGTAGTCAATAAGAGAGGCGATCCATGGATCCTTCTGTTGTTTGGCAGACATGTCACTAACGTCGATTGAAGATGCCACGGAGTCTAAGACGGAGAGGCTGGCAAGGTTGGCTGGAAGCAGTAAGCGAGATAAAGCGTCGGCGTCTTTATGTGTGAGACCAGATCAGTACATAACGCGGATATTGTAATTTGCAAACGCAGAGCCTACCGTGCCAAGCGGCCGGATGGGTCCTTGAGCGATGAAAGCCAGCATAGGACATGATGGTCCGTGACTAGGTCAAAAGAACGGCCGTAGAGGTAACGGCGAAACTTTGTTATTGCCCAGACAATGGCTAAGCACTCCTTTTCCGTTACAGAGTAGTTCGCTTCGGCTTTGGTGAGAGCACGGCTGGCGTAAGCGACTACGCACTCACCGAAGAAAGAGGGGCGCTGAGCAAGCACAGCTCCGAGGCCGACACCACTTGCGTCTGCGTGCACTTCTGTTGGCGCCTGGGGGTCAAAAGGACGCTTCCATATAAAACGCCGAAAGTATGAGCACAAACCCAAAATCCTCCTTAGTTGCTTGATGGTAGTAAGTTTCGGGAATGCATTCACAGCTCGAAGTTTGGCGGGATCTTTGGACACAACGTGGCCCAAAATGGTCAGCTAACGAGCAGCGAAACAACACTTCTTCGAGTTGAGCTTCAGACCGGCGTTCGCAAGACATGTCAAGATCTGCTTCAGTCGAGAGAGTTGGGTCGCAAAGTCCGGCGAGAACATCACGATGTCGTTCATTTTAGGCCACGCAGAATTGTATCTATCGTACGCTCGAATGTTGCAGGAGCATTGCAGAGACCGAACGGCATGACGGTAAATTCAGAGGCCATCAAGGCTGAAAAACGCGGTTTTAGGGCGATCTTCCGCAGCCATGGGCACCTTCTAGTAACCGTATTTTAAATCAAGCTAAGAAAAGAGTTCAGCACCTTGTAGGCAGTCCAGTGCATCATCTATACGCGGAAAAGGGTAGACGTCTTTCCTCGTGATTTTGTTTAGGCGACGGTAGTCAACGCAGAAGTGAATAGAACCGTCTTTCTTCCGCACTATAGGACAACAGGAGAGGACCACGGACTATTAGAAGGCTCAATGACTCCATTATGTAACATTGTGTGAACTTGGCCTTCAATAACTCGGCGCTTGGTGGCCGACACTCGATAGGGGCGCTGACGCAGAGGAGGATGGGAACCGGTGTCAATGTGGTGGGCAACAGTTGATGTGCGGCTCAAAGCAGGCTGCTGAGAGTCGATTGAAGAACGAAACTGATGAAGCAGCGCGAGAAGTTCAGAGCGTTGAGGTTCAGGAAGACTGGCATCGGTAAAGCGGAGGAAAACGTCGGCAGAAGACTGGTCCAGCGCAAGAACAGGCGGTGTGAGTGCAGCCAAAGCAGCAGGCTGTGAAGCGGGTGTTGCGTCACCAGGGAGAATAGAATCAATGAGCTGGATGGTGCCGAGGCGTTCGCCGCGACGCCTGGATACGGGAAATGAAAACGGATTACAAATCCAGAGCGCGGTGAGGCCAGCTGACACAGAAAGTACGGCGTACGGCAGGAGAAGATTTTAGCGGCTTATAAAGATAGGCGATGGGATGAAAAGTACATTAGTACGGCGAGAAAAAGCACAAGCGATGGGCACAAGAACAAAAGAGCACGCAGGGAGATCAGTATCTTCGGCAACGAGGACTTTGGGAAAAGGTGAACGTCCGGCGTCGGTTCGTCTAGCGGAAATGATGCCATGTCCTCCCTTATTGCATCGTGATCAATTTGTCGTATTTCCGCACAAGTCTGTAGAGGGGGAGCGGGCGCAGGTCAAGGGGACTAAGCGCAGTCACGGCAGAGTGCAGCGCGTCGTCAGGTTCCTCAGAGATCTGCAGAGATGCGATTGGCTTGATACTGCCGAGGCATTCACCATGGCGCAAAACAGTAGGGGAGTTAAATGGGTTAGAGAACCATAATACGGAAAGGCCAACGGAAATAGCGAGCACAGCGTAGGACAATGGAAGGCAATTGCGGCGCAGGAAAGTATGGGCTGATGTGAAGAGAACGGTGTCATCGCTAAAAGAGGGACAAGCGACACGAACAAGCACAGAACAGCAGGGAGGAAGGTCGATATCTTCGGCGGTGAGGGCTTTAGCACAAGAATTTGATAGATCAGCATCTGGTAAGTCGAGAACCCGACTTCAGGTCCAGCACAATCGATAATAGCAGCGTGGCGCGACAGGAAATCCCAGCCTAAAATTACACCGTGTGAGCAACTTGGCAGCGCAACGAAATCAATCGTATAAAGGCAATTCTAGATAACTACTCGAGCGGTGCACGCTGCTAAAGGCTTGATATGCTAAGCCCTGGCCGTTCGGGAAGGAAGTCCCGCAATTGGCGTCTTCACTTTCTTTAAAGAGCTACATATGTTTGCGGCTATAACCGGAATCGCAGCACCAGTGTCAATTAGAGCCATGACAGCAACACCCTCGACGAAAACTTCAATTAGGTTTGCCGGCGACAGATGAGGACTTGGGAAGTTCGACGGGGTCGCAGTTCTCGCCTCAGAAACTGCTGCCTCTAGGTTTCCTGACGTGAAGCGCTCTGTCGACGTCGCATCGGAGAGATAGAGCGGCGTCGCGGCGACGGTTCACGGCGGTCGTACATGGCTTAGGGGTCTGGGGAGAAATGACGGCTGGCTGGAGGCCCAGTAGGCGCGGAATACTGAGTCGGCGAAGATCAGTACTCAAATCCATGAGTAGGTGGTGCCGGATCTGAGAGACGGTTTCAGCAAACGAGAAATATGTCCACCCGGCCCGTAAGTGTAACAAATTGGCCGCTTATCTGTTGTGCGCCAGGGATTGCGAGATCTTGCAGCCTGTCGAATAAACTGCGCAGGTTTTCGAGCAGGACCAGGAGGCGGCTGAGCGTAGGCAGGTTGCGGCGGAGCATATGTAGGGGGTGGTTGGGCAGCAACAGCCGCATATGTCAAAGGGGCTACGACAGGCACGGACTGAGGGGCTGGAGGAAGAGATTCAGCTACCTGTTCTTGAATAATCTGGAGCAAACTGGGAGCTAGGTGTCAGGAAGGTCTGTCATGGCAGAATATAAGGGAGAGCTGTGAGCAACTTCTTCCCGAATGAAGCTATTGACTTGTGGCAGGAGTGCTGAATGTTCGGCTGTATTTGTCAGGCCAGCAAGCAACTCAGAGTGCATGGTCTTCGCACGAGTTATGCTCTTTGTTTGCGCAGTTGATCATAACTTTGACACAGTGCGACCACTTCGGCAACGGTGCGGATATCTCGAGCCGTCAGCATCTGAAAGGCGTCGTCATCGATGCCTTGCAGTGTGCTTGATCTTTTCGGCCTCTGAAATCTGTACGTTCACGCGCTTCCACAAGTCGACGACGTCCTCGATATAACTCGTAAAATTCTCGCCAACCTGCCGAGACCACGCACGCAAAGCACTGTTAAGCGCGGCGTTTCCTCGCAGCCGGACGGCCGAAATCTTCAGAGAAGTTCGCTTTGATGAACATGGAGCGTGATGAAATTTTCGCTTCATGGTTCCGAAACCATATGTTTACTACGCCAGTGAGATAGAAAAACAAGTTGCTTTACTTCGTTTCCGCGTCCCATTTTTTGTAAGCGCTCACTCGTTCACAGGATGTGAGCCAGTCCTCCACATCGTGGTCGTCAGTGCCTCTGAAGATGGCGGGGTCTCGCTGGCGGAGGGAGCTGAGACATTTGATGGCTGAGCCAACTTTTACGGCTTGGTGGTTAACGTCCTCAGACATCGTAGGAGGTGGTAACGTGCGGCTGCGGAGTTCCAGGGCGAGAGGGTAGATCTTAGCCGGCAGCTCTACTAAATGTAAGATGGGAGTTTATTGAACTGATCAGCAGTGTTCGATCAACAGGACTGGGAAGATCAGCGGCGAACACATATCAACAGCGAACACAGTAAGGTCCAACACGAGCAGCGATCCCGATGTAACTGACTGCAATGCTCCTCGCGCACTTCTTCCTCTTCATAAATGAAAGAAAAGAAGATTAAGTGGTAGAAATAAACAAACATATCACTCTCAACGCTGTCTTTATAACGTTTTTGAAGAAAACACGCCATATGGGATTGATTTGTATGCACACGAACATAAAGGGGGAAACGAGCAATCAGCAACCAGGGTGGGTGGCAGACAACTCAAACAGAAGACAGGACGTCTAGATAGGTGTACACATTTGCTTTGAGTGCAGGTAGTTGCGGCGCCTTTGGGCTGGCGGAGTGCAGCAACAAGACACAGGTGTACAATAAGGCAGATAAACCATGTAAAAGGCACCCAGTAAGTAATACGGAGGAGAACAACAAAAACAAAACGCTAAGCCCGTATTGGTAGGCGAACATATCACTGTAAATGCTGTCTATACAACTTTCTTGAAAACATGGCATGAGGGATTGATTGAAGGTATAAGAAAATACAATGAAAGCCCCACATTTACTTAAATATAATTTTCACTCAGTGAAGCAGCGCTTAAGATCAAGACAAGTTGCCACTATACAAACGTACATTTGCACTCCGCAATGATGGCAGTGCTCAGCGTCAATGAATATATAAATAAATAAAAAGCAGCAACAACTCTTTATAAAAATGAAGACTATAAGCACAAAAACAGCCACCAGAAGCAATGATCACATCGGTTGGAATTTACGTGGAAGGGCAGGAGAGCTTGCCAGCGCTCTCATTATTTCAGCATTCAAGGTATTGAATTCGCAAATTAAGTACGACTCGCAATCTTCCCTGTCATAATGTGTTTTGAAGCCTGACAGTAATAGCGTCACCCAGAAGGAGTCAAACGAATGCCCTTTTGTGCTTACATATCTCGAGATAGGAAGACTTGGCACTGAATGTATGCCCAGTGGTTGTTTATTCTGAATCGGAAAGGTGTTTCTGTTTGCCCAATATATTGCTCATGGCACATGCCACACTCAAGAAGATAGATCACATTACTAGTGTCACATTTAAAGCCTCTACTAATTTTGAATGAAAAAGAGAAGCCTGTGCTTCGGACCGTTATGGCTGTATTATTCATTGGACAAACCTTACAGCGAGTTTTACTGGACGGTGTACATCCTGAGACTTTGTCATTGTTTAATTTCGATAAGGTCACTTTATCTTGAATGTTTTTCGATCTTCTGTACCCGACACGGGGCCGTTCAGGAAGGGGGCTCCTCATTTTTTTCGCTTTGAAGAGGAATATTATGGTGTTTTTTTACAATAGTATTGACGTTTGGGGCTGATGTTGCGTAGGTTAGGATTAGGTTAGTTTGGTAACCACATTCGCAGGCATCTTGCGATTTAAGATGATACGATGATCTTGCGATGCCACTTTTTGACGCCATCATCAATAATGGGCTGCGAGTAGCGCTGTCGGGCCAAATCTTTGCGGAGCGTCTCAAAGTTGAAATTGAAGTCCTCCTCACGAGAGCATATGCGCTTGAGTCTTAAAGTCTGGCTGTATGGGATGCCCTTGCAGTGCTTTACGTGTCTACATTCAAAATATATGCACTGGTTTCTATCTGTTCGCTTCCTAAACACTGAGGCTATAAGTTGGTTATACGACACATGAAGCGTGAAATCCAGGATACTAATTACCGAAGCGGAGTAAGAACGAGAGAAGGAAATACTGCTGTGAACCTTGGTAAAATTAGCGATGAACTTCAGTAGTTCTTCACGGCGACACCATATAAGAAATATGTCATCTATAAATCTCCTAAAGAAAAGAGGCTTGAGGAGGCAGCTGTCAAGGAATTCAGTTTTCAGAATTCCCATAGTGGCGTTTTGTATACTGGCACTTGTTTTCATCTTGAGTGCTGCGCCCCTGAGCGACATTCCTATTTAAGTAAATGTGGTGCTTCAATTGTACTGTGTTCTAGCAACTTTAATCAAACTCTCAAGCCGTGATTTCTTCAAGAAAGTTCTGTAGACAGCGTTTACAGAGATATGTTTATGGCCTTAGCTTTCTTTTTTTTCCTTGTTCTCCTGCGTATGACTTACTGGGTACCTTTTACATTCTTTTTCTGCCTTATGGTACACCTGTGTTTTGTTGCTGCGCTCTACCAGCCCAAAGGCGCCGCAACTACCACCAGTGAACGCAAATGTGTACACCCATCGAGACGCCCCGCCTCCCTTTTCATTTGTTTACCACCCACCCTGTTTTCTGATTGCCTTTTTCCCCCTTTTCGTGCGCGCGCATCCAAATCAACCCCATGTGGCGTGTTTTCTTCAAAAAAGTTTTAAAGACAGAGTTTACAGTGATATTTGTTTTAATCCCTACCACTTTAGCTTCTCTTCTTCTTTCTTTTTTTTCTCTCCCTCCTTGTTCTCCTCTGGTTTACTTACTGGATGCCGTTTACATGCTTTATCTGCTTTATGAAAAACCTGTGTCGTCTTGCTGATCTGCACCAGACTAAAAGGCGCCGCCACTACCACCACTCAACGCAAATGGGTACAGTTATCGGGACATCCCCGTCTCTCTCTTGAGTCGTTTACTGCCAATTGTGGTTTTGACTGCTCCCTCCCCCCTCCCCTTTTGTTTGCGCCCGCATCCAAATCAATCCCATACGGCGTGTTTTCTTCAAAAAAGTTGTATAGACAGCGTCACGTAAAGCGTATGCCACGTTCTACGTCACGCTTCACGTTCTACGTGACGCTGGCGGTAACGCAGGACGTTCGACGTCCGCCGCGATGGTTGAGAGTGTTGCTGGTGAACACTCTCAAGATTCGTGTACAGGCAACATTTATGACCAAGAAAGTAGCAGGTGGTACAGTGGCTGATGTAGCTCAGTTGGAAGAGCACCGGACGCGATATTCGGAGGTCGTGAGTTCGGTTCCCACCAAAAGCACGTTGTTTTTCCTTTTACTTCGTGTTTAATTATCTTTCCCCTAAACAGATTACATTACTCATTTATGTGATTACCGAAGTAAAAATCAAAACAAAAAGACAAAGTACAATCCCCGATGCTTTCCTTGGCCCCGCCGACTGTTGGCGTCTGTCCTCATGTATAATTACGAGCATCCTCATTTCCCCTTCATTTATATATATATATATATATATATATATATATATATATATATATATATATATATATAATGAAGGCCAGCTTCTGGTCGACACATCGAGTCCTATAAAATGTTACTTTCAATGAAGCGTGCACTTCGCTCTATATATATGTTGTAGCAATTCTGAAGAAATGGAACAAACATGGAAGAAAGGCAAAAAGGACGTTGAGAAAGACGACGAGACACTCGTGCTCGTGCCTGACTCGCAGCTGTTTACCAGCTCAGTTCTCTGCCCCCTCGACCTGTGCAGCACTCCGACGTCGGACCCCCGTCGTGACAACTCGGTGGCCGATGGTGTGTACGAACATCCTCACGATGCATCCTCCACTGCTGGAGCCTCGCGAAGCCGTCACCTCGCTGGTCTTCCTCTTATTCCTGTGAGAATGCAGCAGGCAACTGAGCAGTCTCTAACATCGACGCGAAGCATTCTGTCCCCGTCTGGCAATGTACCACCCACTGCCAAAACGCGACGCTACCGCTTCGAGAGCCTCGTTCTTTTGCCGGTCAAGCAGGGGAAGATGTATGTGTGGCTCACTCATTTTTAACGTGTGAGCAGCTTAAACCGCTGAAATTCGGTGGCGAAACTAGCGAATGTGGTATTCTTGACGCAGACCACCTTGATGGGGTACGAGAACCACGAAGCGTCTCTGACCATTTGACAGGGCTTTATGGAAGCTATCAAAGAATGTTTTGACGATCTGACTGCACAGAAGCAGGCTGAGCAGAGACTTGCTTAGAGAGGTCATACAGAAGGTGAGACTTGGACCACATACATCGAGGCAGTACTGAAATAATGCAAGACCGTCGGCAGTCGGATGACCGAGGAAGACAAGGTACGCTTGGGCATTTCGAAAGACGTCTACTACTTCCTCATTGCCAAAGACACCTTGAGTTCGGTCCCTGAAATTATTTGACACTGCCGGACAATAGAGGCCCTCTCAGACGCACCGCATTACACCGAAGTTTGGGCGGCTAGCAAATGTCACTACCATGGCCAGCGTCGAAGCACCTCCATCTCCAAGTCTCCTGTGCGCCAATCGTGAAATCGTTAGGGATGAAATTTCACAACGTGAGCTGTTTGCCCAGCCGCCCCCTGGCTTCGCGAATGAAGCATACGCTTTTCCAGCCCATGCACGTACGTGCCCACTAACGTCCAGCTGTACACCAGCCAATGACACCGACTTCGCCTTCCGGGAAGTCCTGGACACCCCTTGACCAAGGCAAAACCAGATTTACCGGCAATTATCTTATCAGCGCAGAGACCCTCCGTCCTACTCAAACCGTAAACCGCGCCTATCGCGGCAAAGCTACGTCGTCCCGGAATCTACATTTCAATATTCGTCGCGTCCTACCTCGCAAGAGTCCACTGAAGCGCAGCTGTTTGATCGTCTTATTCCCATGTGGTACCGGTGTGGTGTCGCGGGTCACACTTCCCGCTGCTGGAATCGGCGCGCACAGTCCAGGAATCCTCCGACGGCATCTAACCGATGAACCGTCTGGCCCCACATCGCAGCTATAGGCCAGAACATCCATCCCGAAATGGCCGTTTTCAAAACCAAGGGCTCCGCAGCCTCCAGCGTCTGACCGTAGTGTGACACTGCCTCCGTCATTTTGTGTGCGTCGTTCCCCGTCACCACGGTGCCGATCTCCGCCACAAACGCAGGATAACTAGCCAGCGCGGCCAATGGAAGTGAGGTCGCTGGACAATGTGCGCTGCTACCTATTATTCCTCGATCTGTACGCATGTTAAAGAACAAGGTTAATGTGCTTGTTGATGGTTCACCTACAATGGCGTTGGTTGGCACTAGTGCTACTGTCTCAGTAATGAGTTTAAATATTAAAAACGTTCTAAGGAACAAAGTTATGTGTGGGACAAAACTGCACATTTTTATGGAGTAAGTGGAAAGTTATTGCGTCCGGTTGGGGTATGCAGTGATAAAGTTTCTTTGGGGGGCACAGTTCTTTCGGCGGAATTTGCTGCACTGCACCGATCAACACATGATGTAATCTTAGGAATTGGCTTCCTGCGCATGTACGGCGCTACAGCTGATTGTCGAACGGAAGCTATGTGTTAGTGGTTCTCTTCCTTGTGAACTTCTGGAAAAGACGTCAAATTATGAACACCTTTTGTGTGTCTGTGATGAGGTCGTCGTAACGCCCCATTCTGCAGTTGGCGTTCAGCTGTCCTGCTCCCCTCCTATTAATGACTCTTGTGAGGTTACTGTGGCGCCTTTTAATTTACAGTGCGTAAAAAAATGTATTAGCGCGGCATTGTTTGGTTTACGCGAATGAGGGCCGTACCGGACTGTGGACTATAAATTCCTCACCAGAACCGGTTGTTTTTCCAGCGGGCTCTAAACTAGCTTCATGTAGCGCAGCTCTCCCGAATTATGTGACACTCCTTATTTCTTCCCTTGATAACCCCGCCACTAAACTGCTGACGAGAAGCTTATTCCGACGATCAGCGCATCGTTGAACACTTCACAATGACAGATGTTGAAGAACTTCTTGTCCCAGCACTTGTCCGTTTTTGATTTCGCGCAATCCGATGGCCTACAACGCTTTCCGCTGTCGTGGGCACGTCACTGGATTAACACGGGATCTACTGAAACGATCCGACAAAACTGTACCGCATGTAGCCGTCAGAGCGCAAGGTGATCACCTAGCAAGTTAAAGACATGTTGAACAGGGTTGTAACTCAGGAGTCCTGCAGTCTTCGGGCTGCTCCTGTGATATTGGTTAAAAAAGAAGGACGGAATATGGAAGTTCTGCATGGTCTATCGCCGCCTCAACTCCATCACTAAAAAGGATGTATATCGCCTCCCGCGCATCGACGATGCCTCAGATTGCCTTTCCTCTGCATCTGATTTCTCTTCGGTTGATTTGCGATCGGGGTATTGTCAGATTCCAATGGACCCCGCTGACAAAGAAAAAACTGCATTTGTTACGCCGGACAGCCTGTTTGAATTCAATGTGATGCCCTTCGGCCTGTGTAATACGCCAGCCACGTTTGAGAGATTTATTTACACAGTACTGCGTGCACTGAAGTGGAAAATCTGCGTGTGCTATTTAGCAACGTTATTTGTGGCCGGACTTTTACTGAACACAACACGCGACTCGCAATTGTTTTAGATTGCCTGCAGCAGGCTGGCCTTATCCTGAATTCTTAAAAGTGCCGTTTTGGTTAGCGCCAGCGCTGGTACTCAAATATCTCGTCGACCGCGTTGGATTTCGGCACATCCACAGAAGACTGGAGCAGTTGCAGCATTTGACAGACCCAAGCATCAAAAGGAGCTCCGCAGTTTTCTGGGGCTGTGCTCCTACTTTTCACGATTGAATGCTCTCCCTGTTTGAATGCCCTCCCTGTTACGCTCCCTGATGGGATTGACAGTACCGAATAAATAAATAAATTCATTCCAAGGTTTGCCAACGTCGTTTACCCTGTGACGTCTCTTCTACAAAAGGGCGTCCCTTTCGACTGGACCTCAAATTGTGACGTGTCTTTCCACCTGCTAAAGTTTCTGCTTACGTCATATCCCATACTACGGCACTTCAACTCCTCCGCTCCGACGGAAGTTCACACTGATGCAAGCGGAATCGGTGTTGGTGCTGTGCTTGTGCAACGTTCGGAAACCGGCGAGCATGTATTTGCGTATGCAATTCATTTCCTAAGAAAACCTGACCGTAATTACACGTAACTACTTCTATTTTCATTTTTCCTGTAATGGTCACCCGGGCCTCGTCAAGCTGCCTCGAGCAGCTTTTAGCCCAGGTGCTCTAACCAGCAAGCACCTGGTGAAAAAAAAAACGATTTGATTTATTACGGAGCAAGAGTGCCTTGCTGTAGTTTTCGCTGTTCAGTGGTTTCGGTGCTACCTATGTGGATGCCATTTCACGGTTGTGACGGACCATAATGCCTTCTGTTGGCTCGTCAGCCTTTGTGATCCATCTGGTCGTCTGGCACGCTGGGCCCTTCGTCTGCAGGAATACGACTTCACTGTCTCGTACAAGAGTGCCCGCAAACATGCAGATGCAGAGTGCCTATCACGTCTCACCCTTCCCACAACTGAATGTGACTGTGCTGACTTCGATCACCACACCTCCTTCGTTATTTCCGCGTCTCCTGACGCCTCGGCTCTGCGAACTGCGCAAGAGACCGACATAAGCCTCGAGCCACTGCTTGCGGCGACGCAGGATTCCCCAGCTACCAGCCCATTCTGTCTCCGCCATGGCCTTCTGTACAAAATGCTTAGTCCAGCACCGGCACGAATTTTCTACTTGTGGTTCCCGAGAGTTACCGCTCTTGTATCCTGCATGCCATGCATGATGACCTGACTTCCGGTTACCTGGGCTCTGCACGAACCCTCGACTGTACCCGCGACCAGTTTTATTGACCGAAGATGCGCCAGACGACTGAGCGATATATGGCGAGCTGCACTGAGCGCCAATGACACAAACGTTCTACATTCATGCCACAGGGCCTGCTGCATCATGTGACTCTAAATATGGTGGAGTCACATTGCGCAATAATAGCCTCGCATCGCGCGAGATAATAGAGCTGACATCAGGATTACGTGTCTAGAACGAATGTAAAACAATCAATTGCGCTTTCAAAGGCGCGCTTGTGTTTTATCGCGATTGCCTCACTTCCAAAACTAATAAAAGCATGGGAGTTGCAGAAAGTTTGGTAGGCGGATAGAGGTTAAGCGGTTAATGGAAGGAAAGCGTAGCAGGGGGAGGGAGTAAAAATTCGGTAGGTGAAGGAGATTAGGAAATTCTGAAGGGCCAGGTGAATGCAGGTTGCACACGACCGGGTTAATTGGAGGAATAAAGGAGAAGCCTTTGCTCTGCAGTGGGTATAGTTGGACTGATGATGATGATGTTAAGAAGTTCGCAGGCGTGAAGTGAATGCAGGTAGTACAGGACCGGGTTAATGGAGGAAAATGGGAGAGGCCTTCACACTGCTGTGGGTTTAGTCGGATAGATGATGATGATGATTGCTGTGTAACTCTAGGCGGAACGAATAGAGCCTGTGCGTGCCAATGTCTTCTAAGCTACATGATCTCACCGCATAGGCAACGCCCATCTTGTAAGGCGTCAGCCGATATAAAGAACAACTTATTAAACGCTGATCCGCTGATATACCGGATCCTAAATGCTGCGTCGAAAAAACGATGCATACTAATAACATTATCGGAAATTGTTGACCACAAGGTTATTTTGGATCCTTCGATGAGTTGATTTATTGAGCTAAAAGCTAGGCAACAAAAGGGGCTGTTCAAAATATTTTATTCCAAATAGCCGAACATAAATGCCTAGAGAAGTATCCGGAACTACTGCAATAGATCGCCATAGCCTCGAACGCAGGTTCATGCTGCAAGAACACACCATATTTGGCAATAATAGCCTCCCCAACCAATTGTGCAGATTTTCTTGAAATTTCTTGAACATCATCCTCAGAAAGTTGTCAGCAAACAGCTTTGAGGACATACTGATGCATAGCTTTTAAGAACGGAGTCTAAACAATGGTGGCATGGAGGTTATATTGGTTGTCCAATTGATTCTTCTCTATCTGCGTGTAGCGGGTATTGCGCTTGAACTCAGAACAACTCTGAACTCCCACGGGCCGTAATGGTCAATACTCATTCTATGCTGATGAAGAAGCACGGTATATATATACGTAGACAATGAAGAACGATGTCAGTGGCAACTCTAGAACACTTCTAGAGCAAAATAGACAGGCCGAGACAGGTCAATAGACAAACCGGTATGTATGCATTCAGGTAGATAAAAGAGGTGGAGAGACAGCGTTAAAGAAACCCAGACAGACAAATGGGTGGATCGGCATTCAGATGACAATAAAAGCGTGGATAAATGGCAAGCCATAAATATAGACAGACAGAAAATGCATTTTCGTCGCGGTGGGCGCCGTACTGCTCCGTACTAAACATACGTATATATTGATACCGGTTTATATGAACAAAGGGGTAATAAATTTCGCTTACATTTCGTGCGTCGTCGAGTGTCGCGCCGTAAATACAGATGGCAATATCAATAGAAATAATCATTTGGAAAGACAGCATTGTTGCAAACATCGATGTTTCCGAAAGAAAGGCATTCTGTACTTATATCTTTACCGTGATGGTCACAGCGCGTACGGCGCAAATATTACTCGGTTTGAAAGGAAATATGCCTTTTTCTGTTTTGAGGTGCAGAACGTTTGTCCTGCGCTTTTTATTCTAATGCCTACATTAATGAGATTCTTTGACTTCTGATGTGTCCCTTGCTCTTGTGCATTGAAGGCTGGAAGCAAAGAAGAAAGCTCGTTTTTTTTTTGTCTCACTGGCGGTGTTACGAAATATTTTTTCCGTATGTTTTTTATACACCCACTGATACCGCTGGGGAAGGATCAACTCTTTTGTACATTGCAAATGCTTTAGAAGTATCCGCGAAATATGTACAGCGTCAAGACTAAGCGCTGAAAAAAACTTTATTTTTCTACGTTCTAACAATGCGTAGAAAAAAAATGTGTGTGTACTCCAAAGGGGCGTTCTGAACGATTAATTCAGTGACGCTCATACCACTCGTCTTGCCCTTTAAATGTTTTGTTTTTTATGTTTTTTTTATTTCGCAAAGCGGTGGCTACCGTGACGCAACCAAGTCTATAGGCTGGAAAGTAAGTTGAAGCGTATATTTTTAGACAATTCCCTTGAAACTAGAATGGTGGTTATAAATAAAAGAATTTGATGTGTCTTATGGTGAGAATTTCCACATGTCTTATGTCGCTACTTCTTGAAATGAACGCCTTTGCTGGTTGGGACTCCTGGTAGGACCGATCTATTCACATGCCGTTTTCTTCACACTGCGAATAAGCTAAGGTACGCATAAAAACTGATATATTGAAAATTAGTGGAGAATACTTTGTACAGCATTGAGAATAGAATTTTAGTTATTTTCTGACACAATATGCCAGAAATCCTTTTCCTCTTAACTCAAATACAGTGCCATTTTGCCACACTGAATGTGCTAATGCTGGGATGTTGTGAAGAATGTGTGTGTAAAAAAAATGAAGAAACTATCAGGAAAGAAGAAAAAGTCATGTTCCGAAAACGGGAGAAGAGAGAAGGAGTTCGGCGGCTCGAACGGCGCAAAGCCAGAGCAGAAGGGAACAATGCAGCAGCGGTAGTGTGGAACGGGAATCTGTGGAGTTCTTGTAGACCATGCATTTCAGAAGAAAACTAATGGCGAAGGCTGGTCACAAAGCGGTTTAGCGGGAGTGCAGCGCAGGCACAGGTCGGAGGGCCAAACGCACAAATAACGAAATTATAAAACTACCAATGGAAATGTACGCATTAGTAAAAGAATAATAATTACATTGATACCTTGTTTAATAAGGAGGTAAGCTAAGTAAATAAAACTTAATTTTTTTTATTTTTGAAACATACTTATTGCGCTCCCTCTTATATTGAATCAGCATTGGTGGGGCTTTACAGCCCTTGTTGGGTGCTTGCGAAAAAGGCAACGAAGCAGTTTCTCAACGCTCTCTCACACTGTCTATGTTCGTGCTCTCGGGAATGGTCGGAAGTAAGCTCGCTTCTCTGAAGTTATGCAGTTTGAAAAGTTTTTTTCTGCATGCAAGTCGCTTCCTAGTCAGTGTTAACAGGTAGGATGCTTCCTAGCTTTTTATGACCGCCGTTTTCGTTTTCTTGATAAACGTGCGTCCAGCGCTCTAAATGCGCAGTTGTGGCATGCATTTCGTTTCTTTCATAGCGCTTGGTGCATGCAAAACTGAGCTCCAGGCATACAAAGGAGGTCATGCAATAGTAAGTAGCTGGAGCATGTTCCTTTGCAAGTGGGGCTGATCGCTCACTTCCAGTGCTGTCTCATTTTTTAGTTGTTATTGTCACAGCCCTAACGGAGCATGATTCCAGAATAACTGAATACCAAATGTTAGCGTGTGCTTCAAAAGGACGGCCTCTAAAATACGGCAGGGTGCATCCAACAAATGGCCCTTTCTATATCGCGTCAATATTGTCCTTAGGCCTCACGTTATGTGACGTTCCTAAATTTAGTTGGCCCTGAAATTCGAAGGGTTGCTGGAGTGCCCATGTGCTACCATGTTAGGACCGTATGGGTGTTTAACAAGCCTTCGCTACTAGTACACGTCTACCTTGGTCCATGTCACACAGGCATACCTGCCTTGTGAAGACTTGAGGGCCTTCCTGCTGTCTCCTGCCCTGGCTCTACTGATGTCCCAGTTGACCAGACTTGAGCGTAGCCGACCTGTTTCCTGACGACAGCAGCTCATCGCTGGCACAAACGTTCAGCATGCTGAGCTTGGCTCTGGAAGGTAAGAAATCCTGACGCTTTGTCTATTGAACGGCAATATAAGGTCTCGCGCCTCAACTGGGCTCCTTCAAGTGGTCTAGTGACTTGCAGGGCTTACGATGCTCATATCGCCTACCATGCATATCTCGCCTACCCTATGCATGCGACCAGGAGCGTCTGTACTGGCTCCTATCTCGTCTCATATCACCCAGGTATTTTTGAGAATTTATTATTCGTCATATTCCTAGTTGATAGTCTCACTGTCTTCCCTGACTGTGTGTCATATAAAAGGCTTGTTGCTAACTCTGTTAGTCTGGGCGTATGTTTCCATTGGTACCCCTGAAGAAACCGCCGAATAAGGTGGTAATCAGTTCAATCGTTCAGTCGTGTCCGACTGTATGTGACCCTATGGACCATGTCACGCCACGCTTTCCGGTCTCTCACTATAATCGTAACATCACATAACTTCATCTGCAGTGCCTCGAGGATGCCATCTAACCATCGCGTTCGCTGCCTGCGACCCTCACACTTTCCCAACCTCAAATCTTTCTCCAGCGACTCCTCTCTTCTCATCTGATGACCAAAGAAGCTAATTTAACTTTAGAATTTGACCCTCCAATGAGCAGTCAGGGTTTATGGTCGACAATATCGACTGATTTGATCTTCTGGCAGTCCAAAGAACTCTCAAGTGTCTTCGCCAGCACCACAATTCAAACGCGTCAATTCTTCGGCGGACAGCCTTTTTCACAGTCCAACTCTCGCATCCATACATCACAACTGGAAAGACCATAGCACGAGTTATACAGATCTTGGTTGGGAGATTAATGTATCTGCTCTTTACTAGGCGGTCAAGGCTAACCATTGCTCTCTTTCCCAGAAGCAGGCGTCTCCTAATTTCATGGCTGCAGTCTCCTTCCGAGGTAATCTTGGAGCCCAAGAAGAGAAAATCTGTCACCGCTTCCACGTCTTGTCCTTTGATGCTGCAGGACTTGATAGGACAAGACGCCATAATCTTTGTCTTTTTAATGTTTAGTTTAAGCCCAAACTTCTCACTCTTTTCTTGTACGCGCATCAGAAGTCTCTTGAGTTCCTCTTCGCTTTCTGCCATTAAAGTGGTATCATCCGCATATCTAAGGTTGCTGATACGTTTTCCAGCAATCTTCACTCCAGCTGAAGACTCGTCCAGACCGGCCTTCCTCATGATGCACTCTGCATATAGGTTATCGCATAGGTTGTGCATATATCGCAAACCAATCAGCAAGACCATGTCCAGTTCTGACGGTGGCCTCTTGCACTTCATACAGGTTCCTGAGGAGACAGATGAGGTGTATTGGAACTCCCATCTCTTGGAGAGCTTGCCACATTCTGCTGTGATCTATGCAGTCAAACGCTTTCGCATAATCAATAAAGCAGAAGTAGAGGGGTTTCTGGACTCTTGCTTTTTCAATGACCCAGCGAAGGTTGGCAATTTGGTCTCTAGTTCCTATGCCCTTGCGAAACCCAGCTTGCGCGTCCGGAAGCTCCCGATCCACATACTGCTGCAGCCTACCTTGGAGGATATTCAACATCACCCTGCTAGCATGCGAAATAAGCGCGATCGTGCGGTAGTTGGAACAATCTTTGGCACTGCCTTTCTTTGTAATGGAGATGTAAACTGACCTCCTCCAATCCTGTAGCCGCTGCAGGGTTGTCCAAATCTTCTGACATAATGTATGCAGAATATCAATAGCATCATGGTTGGGGTTTTGAAGCAACTCAGCTGGAATGCCATTAATTCCACTACCTTTGTTCTTAGCAAGGCTGGCTAAGGCCCATTCAACTTCAGTCTTCAGGATGCCCGGCTCGAGATCAGTAATCACAGCCGTCTTATGTTGAGGTTGCACATTCGGGTCCTACTTGTACAGTTTTTCTGTGTATTCCTGCCACCTCTTCTTCATCTCTGAGGCTTCAGTGAGGTCCTTGCCTTGTTTGTCCTTTATCACGCCCAGCTTAGCACAGAAGCTTCATTTGATATCTTTGATTGTCTTATACAGAGCTCTTGTGTTCCTTAATTGGCTGTTGTCCTCAACTGCTTGGCACTGTATGTTCAGGAAGGCATTCTTATCTCTGCTTGCTATTTGAATAAGGTGGTAACTATGTGTTAAAACAACCTCCTCACAATTTCGGTTTCCACGGCAGGAGCAGCCTGGCCGAGTAGCATTTGCCTTACACCGAAAATTGTAAAAGTAAACGAGTGGTCCGGAGTAGCTCGTGGTAGAGAAACGTATGGAATTCAGCAGAGTCGAGTTGCGCGAGTGGGTAGAGGAGGAATTCTGAAAGGTGAAGGTAGACAGAACTACAGAACTGTAGGCCACTAAATAGTATTTGGAACTTGAAGCTCAAAACATGAAGTGAGAAACCGAGAATTTGCAGTTCCGGCTGCGACTGTGGAAATGGGAGAAAATCTTTCTAGTTTTGGAAGTAGTGAGAACGGTACCGTTCCTGCTCCAACATTTCCAACTAGCCCTCATGGCATGACTGCACAATTTGATGAGGGACGGGATGATTTGCACGCATAAAGAACATTTTGCTGCCAGAAATATTTGGTCAAACAAGCAATGAGCCACAACCTTCAAGGCCACCGCGGGGACGCTCTTAGAGTCTGGACGACTTCCTGCTGAGGACTGTGCGAACTATGACGTAGCAAAGCATGCGTTATAGCTGAGAACTATAGAAATATGTTTTTGAGGAAGCACATGGAAAGACGACGAGACAACTTCACTGTACGGACAAGGCTGTTTAGTTTTTCAACTTCTGTGTTGAGATGCCAGGCCGAGGGCGAACAATAAACATGTTTCGGGATTTGAAAGTGGCTGGACAGGTTGTAATGAGCTACCACAATCGTGTAGTTTTTTTTCTCGCGATAATGCGACTGTAGAACAGTTGATAAGATTAGCGGCGCCGCCAATCAGGTGCGTGAGGCTCAGCGACAGAATAACCTGGCGGTTTTATTAAAAATCGATTTGACAAGGATTAAACAAAACATATGGACACGGCCCCAAATTCCAAGTCTAAGACTCGATGCTTCATCTGCGAGAAGATTGGACACAGGTCTGTGGATTGTCATACGTAACCGAGGTCCACATGAAGCAGACTGCTGCAAAACAAAAAAATCAAACAGTCGCGTCAACGCAGAGGTTATGTAGACTTAAGAGACATCTGCATGCTGTATGTACCCCATAAATTCTTGCCCCGTTTGGAAAGAACGTGCATAGATACCCGAGAGGAATATTACGCTCATCGAACATATATATGAAGTGTACAAGAACGTGAGTAACGCAGTACTCAATCAACTTCTGGACGCCATTAACAAAGCATGGCTAGACGGCTTTGTACCCGATGCCTGGACATCAGCATTGTGATCCCAAGCAAGGGAAGCCACCAACAGACTTTGGCAACATTCGGCCGATTTCTCTAACGTCAACATTGTGCAAGCGTTTTCTGGTGGCTAGAACACCACGGTTTCTACTACCCTGCACAAATTGGCTTCCGTCCATCCATCGGCACTGATGATGGATTGGCTGCTTTGACCTCGCAAATTCTGTCGTCAACCTGCAGCCGCAATGTACCATTCTAGTGATGGGTGTCGAAAAGGCGTATGATAACAATAATCATGCCGCCATTTTGAATTGTATTGACGCTTCGTTTTCCTCTTAGGGTACGCAATTCCGTAAAATCCTTCATTAAAAATAGAAGATTTGCAATACGTCTTGATGGCGATTCCATCGGATCAGTTTTCCCTGTTCGCAGTGTACCCCAGGGCTTAGGACTGTCACCAACGCTGTTTAACATTGCCTTCATTCCCCTTGCATGGCGCTTACATAACGTCCCTGAAGTCTATTTTTTCCTCTATGCTGATGATATAACGCTGTGGAGTTGCAGTCATCCTTGGTTATTACTGCCAACTATGTTAAATCTGTCGCAAAGCTATGTTCACGTCTGTCGCTGACAACTGGGATAGCCAGAAACTCGCGGCGACGCCGATCCGTCTCCAACTATCTCGAATCTCTATTCACGAAAGTGAAACATTAAAAATTCTGGGATTGTTGGTTCATCAGCCGGGAACGAGAACCGCCTGGCTTTCTCAGGCAAAAAGCAGGCAATGCAGACCTTGGGCCTAATAAGACATATGTATTTCTCCTAAATCCGGTGGCGCTCGCTCCCACGTCGCACGGCATTTGGTGACAGCGGTTCTGCAGCCATGCCTCATTTATAAAGCACAGTTTCAGCACTTGACAAGAGCTCAATGGGATCGTCTAGAAGCAGTAAATAGAGAGGCTATGGGAACCATCACTTGTTTCCCCCGCATCAGACTGGTCGTTACATTACAAGAGAACGCTCAGCTCAACACATTTGATGAACTGGTACAGCAACGCCGTGATGATCGTAGCCTTTCATCATCATCATCATCATCATCATCATCATCATCATCATCATCATCATCATCATCATCATCAGCCTAACTATACCCGCTGCAGGGCGAAGGCCTCTCCCATACTTCTCCAATTAACCCGGTTCTTTGCTAGCTGCATGCACTCGTAGCCTTACGGTGACCCCTTTGCACTCACCGCGAGCATTCCGGCCTAAGCTGCATCGCACACCATATAACCGCCGCCATCGCCAGTTCTTCCATGGAATTGTGTTCAGCTAAGCGAAAACAAACCTACTGACATTCATAGACCACAAACATCTTATGCGGTATCATCCCTTCGTGAAAGGACAGCAGAGCAAGACACCAAGCTTCCCTAAGGCTCAATAATAGTATATGTAGATGCCAGCATTGATGGATGTGAAACGACAACTGCAATTCATTGTCCTTGTAAGCTGGTGCTTAATAGCACATTGAGATATCAATTTGCAGAATCTCTTTCTTATTTCTGTGCTTAGCTGATTGACGTCGAAGATGTGCTTAGCTCTCTGTCCTTCACAACCTTGCTACCTACAGCCAAGATTGTTATCCGCACTGAACCCCTACAAGTAATACGTCTGCTCTGACGCGTAAGTCGCAGCCTAGAAATCTGCCAGAACATACATCGTCTGGCGGCTCGCATCTCGCAAACCATTCGAATTGAGTTGGTTCCACGTGACCTGTTTAGTTCGCAAATCTCCGCAGATTCTGCAATCCGCCAGTCAAATCTACCTTCATCAATGACACGCTTCCTCGTTATGTATGATGCCACTCTGCTGCTCACAAGAAAGGAGCACCTCCGGCGCCGCACACGTGCTGTTGTCGCACCGTGTGCGGTAACCCTCCCCAGCGGTCTTACCAGCGCAGAGGAAGTTGCGCTAGGGAGGATCCGGGTCGCGGTTGCCCTCACACCTGCTGTAACACGAGCATGGCCTCAATATTGATATTTATATCAACGTCTAGGATGTCCTGTTTGCAAGTCAGAAGATCATAAGGCAGATATTCACCACTTGTGGGTTTCCCCGGCATTGAAGCCGACAAGAATTCGGCACCTGACAGCAGTGGGCCTTTCACCGAACAACTCATCTTCGTACATTGCTTGGACGCAAGGGCCTTATGATCGATCTCTGTTGAACTTTATTAGAACAGCCAACCTTTTTGCTCTCATTTATTACTCCTTTAAATTTTTTTACATATTTCCTTATGCCCTGAGCCAATACACAACGTTATAAAAGCAAAAAACAACCTGCGATGATTACCAGTACGCCAGTGCGACATGAAGTTTTCAGATAAATAGTGTCCGTGTGGCTCGAAACTGAAAGTAATAGTATCGTGGCGCGCCAGGTTATAGTGCCCGAGGCTGCGTACACGGGGCACAGCGCTGTGTCTACCTCGGTTGAAAGATCTGTAGAGCAAATATACGCTGTAAAGCGGAGGCGTTAAAATCGGTGTTCCCAGCCGGCGAAAGAAGAAAATAGATTTGAACGCCGTGTGGTCTGTGCGCTAGCACGGCATAGGCCGTTCGATTCCAGAAGCCTGCCACGCTGGTCCTCTTGTTCTGGTGCTCCACTGCGACCCTGTAAATTCCCTACAGCGGTAACCCCCACCTATGCGTTGACCGACCCAAGCAACCTACCGCCCTCAGACGACCTTCCGCCTTATGATACCTGGACGTGGTAGCTTGCTGCGCCTGCCAACATTCTGCCTCAAGTACCCTCAGACCTGGTTCGCGCACGAGGAAGCCATCTTCCATCTGCACCACGTCCCCTCGTAGGCATCTCGGGTTTGTCACTTACGTTCCCACCTGCTCCCTGAAGTAGCTCGAGAGGTGACGGATGTCATTTAGGCGAAACTCCGTTCCAGCTACTTGTAGTACATTCTGGCCCGCACCACGGCGTCTGAGACTGCGCGCCTCTAGCTACTGGCTTTAGGCATTATTGGCCCGTTGACACCCACCGCATCTAGAGGCAACCGGTATATCATGATGTAAGTGAATTTTGCTACCGTGGTTCCCGATGCGGTAGCCCTACTTACAATCGACGGAACCGCTGTGGTCGAGGGTTTTCCATAGATGTTCTCCCGTATCAAATTTCCGCTGGTGGTCTTTGCGATCCGGTCTCATGCTTCACGACTACCCTTATGCATGAAGTGGACATCTTAGCTATGAATTATATAAGTTCAACACCATAGCATTCTATGTTTTGCATGGTTTTAGTTTTAGGGTTTAACGTTCTCAAAGCGACTCAGGCTATGAGAGACGCCGTAGTGGAGGACTCCATAAATTTCGACCACCTGTGATTCTTTAACGTGCACTGACATCGCGCAGCACACGGGCGCCTAGCTTTGCGCCTTCATCGAAAAGCGGCTGCCGAGGCCGGGATTCAATCCCACGTCCTTGGGCACAGTAGTCGAGTGCTCTAACACCTGTGCCACCTCGGCTAGGAAGCATCCTATGTTTATTGAGCTTGTATAACAGTTTAGTAATATTTTGATAAGTGAGCTGCGGCAGTTGTACTAGAAACACCCCAAGGCTTGGAATTATTCTTGGTAAAAAAAGAGCACAAAAAGAGAACCACACATGAGGATAAATTGGAAAGAACGCTACCATTAATTTGTGTGGTTGTCTCGTGTGGTTGTCTTTACTGCGCTGTCTTTTTACCGAGTATGATTCACCACCTAGCCAGCAGCATATTTTCTTCGAATTGTTATCTGGCTGATCTGCTTCTAGCTTAGAGAGGCACACAAGGCTAGCCTGGGGTTAACATCAATAATGTCGCAAATCTGAGGGCCAGTCACAATTCTAAGAGTTCTGAACGCCTGGAAAACTGTCTGACGCCGTTACAACAACATACTGATATGTATTTGATATGAGGGAGTTTAGGAGAGGCGCTGCAGGAAGCACACTAATCTTTGACGAAGATGCAGAGGTCGCAAAATATGTTCTATAATATGCTCACTTCGGGAAGGACGTTGAAGGTCATAGTTTAAGCTCTAACCCTCCTACCCGAATCTCATAAGCTTGTCATGCACTGGGAAGGAACTTTTGTAGTCAGTGGCAGGAAAAAAAATATTTTACTGGCCTGTTGTTGACACTGGAAAGAAGTTATTCAACATAAATATGCTAAAACTGTTCAAAGAGCGCCACCCTGTGAATGCCCTACAAGCTTCTCGATTCATGCTGTTTGAGGAGGTGGATATTGAAACCACTGTGCCAACCTTCAGTGCACCTCCAGAAATTTTCACTATGGAGCCGGCTTACAGCTTTAATAGAGATCAGTTAGCGAAACTTAAGAAGTACCTGAGAGACCATTGCGACATTTTGTTTCGAAAGTGCTGGGCAAATCGAATTCGATTACGTGTCACCTGCAGTTAACAACGGGGAAATTCATCAATCTCCGCGCAGTAACCAAGACCATTTGCAATGCGAGAGGTTGTTAAAAAGGTATTTGCGGACATTTTGAAGCTTGGGGTTGTCAAACGCTCACAGTCCGCATTGAAAGTGCCGCTCGGGTTAGTTATGAAACCTTTGGTCGGAATAACAGCATATTGGTTGACGATGGCGAGTTCAATCCGAGGATAATGTCATATTTGCCAAGGCCTGCTCCGACAAGCTATTTTATTGGCAAGTGTCGCTACTTGACACATCAAGTTGCTACAGCATTTTCTACCAGTGGGCCGCTAACAATTTGTGTGCACGCCTTTCAGGATCAAAACTGCCTCTGCGATTTTCACTCGCCTAATGAGAACCTTTCTAGCATGACCACCTAATCTGATTCACTACATAGATGTTGTCCAAATGGCTACCTCAACTTAGTCGGAGCTTTTGACTGTTCTCCGAGTACTGTTTGGCCGCATCGAAAGAGCAGGTATCGCTGTAAAACTATAGAAATGTACGCTATGTAGCAGCCGCGGGATATTCTTGGGACATCTGTTATGTGAGGATGACATTCGTCCAGTAGAATCGTTTTTTTTTAGTATTTGGGAAAGGTGGCTAAACCTGCCACTAAAAAGATTAGGTCTTCCTTCGATGTGGTAGGGTATTATCGGGACGTAATCCCTCACTATGCCGCATAGGCCCAATCGTTAGATGTACTTACTTGCATAGCAGATAGTAACCATGTGCGGCAGACTCCACAGCAAAAAAGGCATCAGAATCGCTGAAACATGCTATTGATAACGGGCACCAAATTTTGATAACGAATTTATTCTCCGTACCTATGCTTCTGGCACAGCTCAAGCTGCAGTTCTTTGTCAACATTGCCGCCTATCGATTTACCATTTTTTTAGGTCGCAGGCAAACTTATGCTGTACAGAAAACAACGCATTTCTTTCTACTCAGCTGACTTTCTTTTGCCGGCCCGCGTTTAAATTATTACTTCACTCTGTCTCCCTGATGATCTCGGTATGCAGGCGAAATCATGTTTCTACACTGGAGAGCATCAATTGAATAAAACTTTATCAGCATTTATGCCTCAGATTCTTCATTCCAACTCAAAAAAAATTCTAGAACCGCTTTCTGTGCTACGTGAAGGTATCTGTGACATATCTCTAGGACACAAATTGAAAATGTACCGTTTTACTTGCACTCCAAATCCTCAGCACGTTGCTATCAAACCTTCATCGTTCATCGCTGCTTGACAAATAATAGACACTCATTGAAACTGCCAATCAGTGTCTACTCTATGTTTGCCCACGTTTTAACAGCTAGTCCAAAATTCTTCCCAGCATTGTTCGCTTTTCCTGTCTCTCAGACGACACGCGCAGCCCAGGCAAATTTTGTTAGTTCAAATAAACTGATCTAGTGAGTTCGAGCGCCTGTTGAATCCACTTTCTATGAAGGAGGACGAGAGACGCACCGCGCGGGCCAAAGCCATAGCCCGCAAGCTGGAAGAGAACCCCAGGATCCCCTACGCAGATGCCTCGCTCCGAAAACACAGTGTCCATGTAGCGCTGTTGGTTACGTCAAAAAACAGACTGATCGTCAGCGTGTTCATAAAGACAGCAGACTCCGCAGTTGCCGAAAAAGCAGCCGTGGACCTCGTAGTCGCACAGCCAAGCGTGGACACTGTGGTCATTGATTCAAAACAGCCTACAGAAGCTTCCGCAGGGGGACAATCTCTTCTGCGGCTTGAGCCATTCTATCAAAGTGCAAGCCTCCAGAAAGAGCCATAGCGCTCGTTTAGGTCCAGGCTCACTCGCAGGTAGCAGGCAACACCACCGCAGACTCGCAGACTATCATGCCCGAGAAGTGTCAATTCGGCGCGAGCATGAGCCGGAAGAGCTACCGCATCCTGTTACCAGCTTTCGGAAGATTACCCGGATATACCGAGAAAAAAGGTGGAGACTGCCAGAACCGCACCCCAAACTAACCAGGCAACAACTGACGATCCTGCGACGAGCGCGAACGGGATCGCTTGCGCATCCCGTACCGATAAACTGCATGTACCCTGCCGAGCCCAATATACTGTGTCCTTTTTGCACAAACGAAAAGGGCACTCTGCCGCACGTTTTGTCAGAATGCACAAAACTCAAGACCCTCCCCTCCTCCCCTTCCCGCCAATACCTCCAAACCCCATCCCCTTGAGCGATGGGAGACCTTGTTAACAAGCCCCGCCTTATCGACTCAGCTCGCACTGACGGACAGGTGCCAGGAGCTGGTGGGAACATATGGGTGCTGTAAATAGGGAACCGCCCTGTATGGTGCCAGCATGCACCACCGATTTATTTCGGGCCTAATAAATGTTGATTCCTCCTACTCGTTCCCCTACCAAATTCTTAACAGCATAGAATAGTACTGCGTTTCGCCATTCTGCTTAAATTCGTTTCTGAAGCCATATTACCACGTGCCTATGCTACCACATTACCAAAAGTAATTCTGAACATTGTTTTTGCTCAACAAGTTTTTGCTCAACAAAAAAGACTAACTCCGTACAGAAAGGGATCATAAAGAAAGGAACGTCGCACAGCGATTTTCAAGCAGGCATCTTGCGCTTCAGTGAATTCTCTAATGCCGCTCTTCGATTGCCTTGTCCTATAGGGGTCATGACAGGTACTAAAGCTGAGCTCATTCATAGCCTCCGCGATTGTCGGGCACTACAGTCGTCATCATATCCGACTTCTTGTCCGAACACACTAGGACTTCGCGGCGTGCTCCACAACTATAAAGGAGCTCAGCCCTTTTGGACTGTGCTTGAGACGCCAATTAACATTGCCACTTGAAATGATGCACTCACAAACTCCGCGCGATCTAACAAACCGTTTAACATTGCCCTGAATGCCAAGACAGAACAGTTCCTCTGAGAGTTTGGACACGGCTTTCTAAACATTCTGGTTTCCAACAAAAAATAGTGTCATGTTTTAGGATAAAATTGTTTCTCGCTGATATTTTGGTAACACCAAGTTTTGGACCTGCGTTCCTTAGCTAAATATACATTTCCGTGAAGAAGACCGTCTAAAAAAGCAGAAACGATTACTACTCCGTCTACTTATCTGACTTTCCCATATTTTCACGAAGCATTCTTGTAAGCTCAGCAGGGTCTTCATTTGCCTAATAGGGATGGCGGTGAAACATTTATTAAAAAGGCAGAGTTCATGGGAATTTCGCTCGGTGTTTCTGTGAAACATTTCATGACGAGAGTAAAGAGAGAGGGGATGCTGCGTTGCTCGGATGGTCATTTGAGCTATTGTTTCTACTGCTGACGAGAACACGACTGCGGCATCACCATGCTGACCTGTTTTGCACCTTTCTACAATTTGATGACTGAACATCGAGCACCCTCCATTCAGTATCATAGTCATGGACACTGCTTACACCTGGAATATTTCGAATATTAGAATTTTGATTAGTTCTACGCATTTTGCTGATAGCTGTTCAGTATTATAGGGCGTGTACGCTAGAAGTCTGGACATTCTGCAAGGTATGTGACCATAATATCTACAAGTGTGACTACAGACGTTTTGCAGTCAGGTCCTGATCCCTCCCCAGGCTTTACCCAACAAAACATGTATTAGCTCTGCTGTCTATATCACCAGAATAGTTCAGTACCCTGTTTGTCCACCACAACCAGCATTGCTGATTTCAACGGTTGTTTTCAACGATCGAAAGGTTGGCTTCGCTGGTGGCATTGGACCGCCTCCAGGTCGAGCGCTGCAGACGCGATGCTGACTTGACGATGGCAGTGAGAGTACCATTTCGGCGTTGCAGATGCAGGTGATAAACCACATTGGTCAGTGGATCATCAGGACAGGCGCGAGAACTTCACAAATCGGTAGTGCAAGGCCGTAGCACATTAAAACACAGCAGCGGCCGTCGACGTTGTTATAGTGTTCTAGAATTGAGAAGTGTGCCGTCTTCGGCGCGCGGCAATGGGAGCGAGGTGGTCGCGGGAGCGATGAAAAACATAAGCGGCGCTGTCAGTCGCAGTAGCGAATCAGAAGCGCACTCGCCTCAGAGGAAAGACTCGGGGCGTCTGCTTCTGCGGCTCATGTCCTACGTTAATCTTGTTGCATCGCATTGCTTCTCTGTCGTACTATTATATGGTTGGTCAAGCAGGATAACACGTGTCTGCAGATAGCGCAGTCACAGTTCCAGTTCGTCTTCTTTGGTTCCTGTGCCCACTCCTACTGAACGCTCACTTTGTCGATTTTTTTTATTGCTCATTGCGCATCCTTTCCGATTGATGAGCTTGACGGCTTGGTTCACGAGGGAAGGTTGGAGGACGTTGAGGTTACATTGAGTTCCCTTCCTCCAGATGATCATAAGTACGTCACTATAGGCACAGTTCTAGATCCCAGCTTATATTGCACTATATGTGGCCTGAGGTTTCATGCAGAAATGAAAATGCAGTACTTGTTCTGGGTGTTTCATTTCGAGCAAATCATGCGCGCACAAAAAGAAAAAAATGCATTCATCTCACACTTCGACCGCGTAGGTCTTTTTTATCCGTCTAAGAGTCACATTTTTAGTCGAGGAATTATGATTAGTGCCAGCAACATGCGCGAGTTTGCGATGTTTTTTTCAAAGTGCAGCCTGAATATCCTACCCAAAATAGAGAAATGACGCTTCGTGTAGTGATTTTCAACGTCTAGATGCGATTCCATTTTTATGTGAAGTCACTAAACAAAGAACATACCTCTAAAGCAGAGCAAATAAAGCACCCGAAGGTGAGGAGGTGCAAATAATCGTCTTTGAGGGCTCTATTTAATGACTTGGTCCGCGTCTTGTGTGCTTTCAGCTTAATTCATAGACGTGCTCGTAACTCAGTGATATTTTCAAACAATTCTGTAGCATTTCATATGTTAGTAATATATTCTTGAGCTATTTATTTATATTCACTTAAGTGGCGAAATGATTACCCTGATGGCTTTTAAGTCGTCCGCTGTGTGGTTTCCGATATTTGTATGAGCTCTAGCTAATCTGTTTTGTATATTTTTATACAACTGCCTGTTCATATGCATCCTCCCTCATTCAGATAAGTATTCAAAAGCCCCTGACATAATTTCTGTCTCCAAGCAATCTTCACTTAATAAGAGGTAATAGGACAAAAATAAAGATGATTTAAATCAAAATATCAACATTTAGGAGAGAATTCACCTAAAATAGCTTCTATGCATCATTATTTCCTGGAGAAATGCTTTGATTAGATTTTTTTAGCAAAGTGAGATTACTCCTAATGAGGAGCTGTAAGCCGTACAAAATGTTTTTTTCTCTTTCTGTATACAGCGATAATATACCTTCAGTGTACTGTGAAAAAGAGGAAATCTGGAGCGTTTTTTTCTACAAAAATAAAGCAGCCGGCATCAATCACGGGGGCAGTCTGGTGGAACGATCCCCGTTTTCACCTATCGCGGTGATTTGAGTGAGCTGGCTATTTCACAGTGTTATATAATAACATATCATAACATAGTAGCACCTTATCCCGGTTTGAGGTCGGCGGCCTTGGTCAGATTGCTCCAACCTTTGCGATTCTGAGAATCCAGTGTTGTGGCCGCTAGTCCGATGGCGATTATGTCGCGTTTCGCAGCGTCAACCAGCACATCATTGGGCGGCCAATTCGGCGCTTACCATCAACCTTAATGTTGAAGGCAGTTGCTGCAAAGGCTTCATTCCTCGAGCGGCGGACGCATCTTTACCGGCGCAGGCGAAGTTCCCGAATTTTATCAACAATCGGCGCAATATCCCAAAGACGTCGAATGTCCTTATTGCGCTGCCGATCCATCGGGCTGGAGCCATTCATAAAATATAGCAATCTCTACAGAGTATAGCAAAAATTTTAATCTCCGCAGTCTGCTGCTTGTTCTCGGCGGTCACTGTGGATGCCAGCATTCAGTGGAGTTTGCGCTACTAGGCGTACAACTATTCTGTAAATCTTCGATCGAGTCGGGGAAGGCTACTATCACAAAGCACTCTCGAAATTTATGCCATTTCAGCTCCACTTCGATGATGCACATTCTGGCGTCGCAGTCCTCGGATTTATCTATTTTCAAATGGGATCTAAGGTATCAGAAGAAGGCAGTCTTTGGAAGTTTGCAGCTGTTGACATACGTTGACGATCTCCCGAATTCGAGCGTCCAGGATCCTGTCAAGGACCTAAATCCGGGGTGTTATGTCATAAGCTTCCCGTTAGCTTTCTCTCGGTAATTATGATATACCAATACATTCCTAAGTGGCTAGTGCTTATAATCAACAATACTGGAGATCCAAGTGTGTACATTGTAGTAAATCTACTCAGAAATGAAAAACAACGATTTGTTTCAAAATCACCTGTTGATTTCTTTGTGCGATAGTCCAAAGAAGACACAGATGATAGTGAATTTGGTTAAATAATTGATTGCCCCGAAGATATGAAAGCTTTTCCTTTTTCTTCTTTGAAGAGACAAAATTTTGAAGTACTGTTCTCGAGGCGCAAATTGCGTCTTCTCAGGACCTTTTCACCGTAAGCACGCTATCTGAAATGGCACGACATTTATGATCTGACAAGTTCAGACTACCTTTATTCTCTGTTGGATAATTTAGCGGTGGAGTTAAAGACGATTCCTGTGACTATACGCGGCAGGCGTGTTATAAACAAGACTGGTTTCACTTTCAGGGCTCAAACAGACTTGCTTCGGTGAATATACCCCTGAACGGAAAAAAAGCTAATATTGTGCTGTCTTTCATGAGCCACAAAGGGCAACCAACCGGGCAGGCTTATATAAAAATAAGACCGCTCACGAGGTCCACTTGCACCTGTAGTTCAAACAAAAATACAAACAACCACTGATTGGGACAAATAATAGATTGCTTATCATTTCAGGCCTTGCTGAGGCTTTTTAACCTTGAAGCGAGACAAATATTTAAAGTGCAGTGTGGAGGCGATAGTTCTGTCTGCTCAAAACGTTCAGTTCAGTTTAGTCGTTCAGTAGTGTCCGAGTCTTCGTGACCCTATGGACCATATCACGCCACGCTTTCCGGTCTCTCACTATCTTCCTAACATCACATAACTTTATTTGCAGTGCCTCGAGGATGCCATCTAACCACCGCGTTCGCTGCCTACCCCTTTTCCGGCGAGCCTCAACCTTTCCCAACATCAAATCTTTCTCCAGCGACTCCTCTCTTCTCATCAGATGACCAAAGTAGCTGAGCTTTAACTTTAGAATTTGACCCTCCAATGAGCAGTCAGGGTTTATGGTCGACAATATCGACTGATTTGATCTTCTGGCAGTCCAAGGAACTCTCAAGTGTCTTCGCCAGCAACACAATTCAAACGCGTCAATCCGTCGACGGTCAGCCTTTTTCACAGTCCAACTCTCGCATCCATACATCACAAATGGAAAGACCATAGCACGAGTTATACGGATCTTAGTTGGCAGACTAATGTCTCTGCTCTTTACTAGGCGGTAAAGGCTAACCATTGCTCTCTTTCCCAGAAGCAGGCGTCTCCTAATTTCGTGGCTGCAGTTTCCTTTCGAGGTAATCTTGGAGCCTAAGAACAGAAAATCTGTCACAGCTTCCACTTCTTGTCCATTGATGCTCCAGGACTTGACAGGGCAAGACGCCATGATCTTTGTCGTTTTAATGTTCACTTTAAGCTCAAACTTCTCACTCTCTTCTTCTACTCGCATCAGAAGTCTCTTGAGTTCTACTTCACTTTCTGCCATTAAAGTGGTATCATCCGCATATCTAAGGTTGTTGATACGTTTTCCAGCAATCTTCACTCCAGTTGAAGACTCGTCCAGACCGGCCTTCCTCATGATGCACTCTGCATATAGTTTAAATAGGCAGGGCGACAGTATGCAGCCTTGCCTCACTCCTTTCTCAATCGAAAACCAATCAGTAAGACCATGCCCAGCCCTGACTGTGGCCTCCTGTCCTTCATACAGGTTCTTGAGGAGACAAATGAGTTGAATTGGAACTCCCATCTCTTGAAACGCTTGCCACAACTCGCTGCTCAAAGCGAGTTCACTGCAAAACGCAGGATCAAAAATATTATGGCAATCAGGATATGAAGCTATTGCCGCGCTCAATCTCTGGTTGTGGAACTGAAGACGATATCCCGCAACATTTGCCGCAGAAGCAAAGTCCCGGTGCGTTTATGTAAACAAAGCAGGGCGTGAATAATACGGCTTGAGTCGTTTTACGTGCACAATGTCGGAAGCTCATGGTGCAGAAGACGTCGGGTTCAATGGTTCGATTTCGTATGTGACGTCGGTGACTCGGCGCAAGATACGGCGGGGGCCTTTGTAGCTTGGTAGACGTTTTTCGCACAAGCCCACCCGGCGTGATGGGAGCCAAAGCAGAACGACAGAGCCTGGGACGTAGTGCACATCGCGATGGCGACAGGTATAACGGGATTGCTGGGAGCCTTGGGAGGCAAAGAGCCTGTCGCGTGCAATTTGGCGAGCATCATTAATTAGCACATGATATGGCATTCACGAGCGTAGGTACTTGTGGCGGCGTCAGTATGTCTCAAAATGATGTATCAAAGGAGAGTAATGGGTGTCGGCCAAAGAGCAGGTAAAAGGGAGAGTAGCCAGCGGTATCATGACGAAAAGGGTTATAGGCAAATGTTGCAAAGGGTAGAACATTGTCCCAATCATGATGGTCGCCGGATGATAACATATCTGTGAGCGCACGGATGAGTCGTTCTGTGAGGCCGTTGGTGTGATGATGATAGGCGGTGGTAAATTTGTGGGGTATGGCGCACACACGAAGTAGTTCGTCAAGCACTCTGGAGAGGAAGCAGCGACCACGAACCGTAAGTAGGTCACTAGGGGCGCCGTGTTGTAGTTCCACATCATGGAGGAGGAAATCAGCGACGTCTGTAGCGCAGCTGGTCGGGATCGCGCGGGTAATGACGTAGCGCGTAGCATAGTCGGTCGCTATGGCGATCAATTTTTTGGCCAATGCAGAGACCGGGAAGGGTCCAACAAAATCAACACCAACTGCATATTGGCTGCAGGTGTCCTGATGGCAATACGTATTGTTTTTTCCGACGCTGGCACAGCTCACATGCAGCCAAATAATGGTTAACTGAGCGGTTGAGACCCGGCCAGAAAAACGTCGGCGAACGCTGTCATAAGTGCGGGATACGCCAATACGTCCAGCGGTGGGAGCATCATGAAATTGTTCCAAGATGGTGAGCGCAGATGTTTCGGAACGACGAGCAAAAGCTCAGCGCAGTCAGGTCGCATATTGCGGCCGTATAATGCGTCCCCTTGCAGTACGAACATGGCGAGGGCGAGATGAGACTGGCCGGTAATCAAAAGGTTGAAGGTAGACCGGAGTGCGGAGTCCAAGCGCTGTTCGTCGGCTATGTGGGGAAAGGCCAATAACGACAGGACACATGCGTCCATATCACAGGCCGTAGAGGTGGGAGGATCAACAGGGTGGCGGGATACGCAGTCTGCATATTGGTGAAGCCGACCAGACTTATAAAGCACGGAAAATGTGTATTCTTGCATTGCAGCCTTAAGGCCCCGCGTTCCAAACATCCAGTAGGGTCTTTGAGTGAAGATAGCCAACACAAGGCATGGTGGTCCGTGATAACAGTAAAGGGTCGTCCAAACCTTTAAGGGCAGAATTTTGCAATAGCTCTAACAAGAGATGGGCACTTCCTCTCTGTGGTAGAGTAATTTTGTTCCGCCCTAGATAGTAGGCGGCTGGTATACGCAATCACTCTGGTGCCGTTGTGGTGTCGCTGAGCAAGGATAGCTCCAATGCTGTGACCACTGGCGTCAGTGCGGAGTTCGGTAGGGGCCGAATGGTTAAAATGGGCCACGGCAGGTGGAGTGGTGAGAGCAGCGATAAGCTCGAGAAAGCTGCAGCTTGATCAGGGCCCCAAAATAAAGGTGCATTGTTTTTCAGTAGGGTGGGGAGAGGGCGCGCAAAGGCTGCGAAGCTCTGGACGAATCGACGAAAATACGAACAGAAGCCAAGAAGACTCTGAACATCACTAGATAAACGTGGGGGGGGGGGGGGGGGACTACGAACCGCACGAATCTTATCGGGGTCAGGCTGAACACCAGCAGCATTCAGTAAGTGGCCAAGAACTTTGATTTTCCGATGGCTGAAACTGCATTTCTTAGAGTTGAGTTGAAGGCCGGTGCGTCGGAATAGCTCGAGAATGGTAGAAAGGTGAAAGAGGTGGCTGTCAAATGCGGACGAGAAAACAATTACGTCGTCTAAGTAACAAAGACAAGTCGTCCACTTGAAGCCACGCAGCAACGAGTCCATCATCCGTTCGAAAGTTGCAGGGGCGTTAAATAGGCCAAAAGGCATGATTTTAAATTGGTAGGGTCCGTCAGGAGTGATAAATGCCATTTTTTCGCGGTCTCGTTTATCGACAGATACTTGCCTGTAGCCAGAGCGAAGGTCGATGGAGGAAAAGTAGCTGGCTCCATGTAAGCAATCAAGTGCATCGTTGATGCGCGGAAGAGGGTAGACGTCTTTTCTGGTCAACTTGTTGAGGTGGAGATAGTCGACGACGCAGAACCTCCAGCTCCCATCTTTCTTCTGGACTAGCACAACAGGCGACGCCCAGGAACTGTTTGAAGGCTCAATGATGTCGTCGGCCAGCATGTTGTCGACTTCACGTTGAATTACCTGGCGCTCGGAAAGAGAGACACGGTACGGTCGTTTGTGAACAGGCCGATGTGGTACACCACATAATATTTCCTTGCTGTTTCTAACGAGCTACAAAGGATGACCAGCCGGGCAGGATTACCACATTATATTCGAATAAGACTGTGTATTCCAAATACAAACTCAAACTTTTACGCAAGGGGAAAAATGACTGATTGTGTAGGGGACGGAAGGTTTTTAGATTGTTTTTTTTTTTCTTGAAACGGGACAAAGTACTTCTCCAGGATTTGGTGCAACGTACGTATATGGCCACGATTTATGTTGGATCTCCCCATCGTGGCGCTCCCGAAGAATTTCCTCTGAGGCTCAGAGGCACAAGTAGATGTGCGGTCCTATTAGATGCAAAGTCTTTACATCTAGGTTACGATAAGGATGAGGTAAATGTTACCTCTAGAGGTGCGAATCAGCGGGCCATCCCAAGTGGTCGTAACATTCTTAAGCAGGGGTGAAAGCATCGCTGATTACTTAATAGTCAGCTCGGGTGTCAACTAAGGCAATAACCATGCGACCGTCGATAGCCACTTCAAATTCACTAATTCGTGTCCTTAAAATACATTTTGTCTTCGATATCCGATCTCTACTTCGCCGTGTACTCATGTTACGGCCGGGGCAACAGTTGTCACTTTCCTGAGCGGTACTGTCTTCTTGGGCTCCAGTCGTGTTCCCATCGATGACGACGTCGTGCGCAGCACTGGTTTCGCATTGAAATTTGGCAGCGTGATTGTTGAGGACGGCTTCATTGAGAGCTGCTGCGTAATGGCCGCATCGTGGTCTTTTGTTGTCCGTGGCAGAGGATATTCGTTCGTTCGCCGCATAGCAACCTTATCTCCAAAGCTTAATCTCTCTAGTTTAACCGGCGCGGTCTGGGGAGCTTCCGCGCACGTAGCTCTGGCCCGGCGCCGCAAAGCGGTAACGACTTGGTAATGCGTGCGCTCACCTCGTCAGGAAGTCGTCGATGTCTCGTGGTCGCCCGCTAGGAGAAGTTCGTGAGGCGTCGATAGCGAAACCACGCAGGCCGACACACATGTACGGACCGTCAGGAAAGATGTGTCCAGCCTCACCCCAATGGAAGCAGAATGGTCGGTTGTTAGAAGTCCTCCAGGCATCGCATTTCCTTGGGCCTGAGGGTCGTTCGTAGCCTTAATTAGCGGGGGCAAAAAGGTGGCTTTCGAGGACAGAACGGTAGCAGCGAGGGCTTGGAATGCAACTTCGGTGCGCTGGATGACGTAATGCAGACGCATAGTTTATAGCTGTTTATTCCTGTTGCTTGGTTCGTCTTTCTAGGAGTTGAACGCTGCCACGCGTTGGAACAATTAGAGACAGTCTTTCGCATTAACATCCTCGTGCGGTCACCCTTAAAACCAGGGGGGGGGGGGGGGGGGGGGGGCTATCGGTGTTGCACGAAATGCAAGAGTGCTTTCAGTTCGACTTGCGCCCACGAAGAACTAAGCAACTCGGCGGCAGCGATAGCAGCATATTTGCTGGATGGTCGTCGAACTGAGAAGACCCGTTTCACTCGTCAGCGCTAAATTTAAAATGGGCGAAGAAACATTTGAGATGAATATTATAATCAGGAATTTTATAGCTACAGATTGAACGGTAGAAAGAAGATGGCTACATGGTATGAAAGAACACTGAACAAGCGTAGAGAGGGGACTAAGTCCAAAATTATTCATAGAACAACCTCCGTCTATCACCTCGCGACTAATGGCCTCACTGAGCGTTTCAATCGTACCCTTGGCGACATGCTCTCTATGCACGTCTCCTCCAACCAGTCAAACTAGGACCTCGTCCTTCCGTATGTCACTTACGCTAACAATACCGCCACGCAGTCTACTACTGGCTTCTCTCCTTTTTTCTCCTCCATGGCCGTCACCCCTCTGCTACAATCAACACCATACTCCCGTGTCAGCCAGACACATCAGAGTATATTTTTGCGTCTCAAGCAGCCTAGCATGCGGAAGACTGTCGGCAAATTGCCCGCGCATTCACGGCTAACACCCAGTACCGCCATAATTCCAACCATGGCAACCAACACTTGACACCGAACTTCTCGTCTGGCACTCTTGTGTGGCTGTGAATACCTTCCAATGCTCCTTGACTGTCTTCAAAATTTTTTGTTGAATATCATGTCCCATACCGAGTTCTGGAGAGCATCTCTCCGGTTAATTATGTGGTGGAACCTTTTACGCCGTCTCATGATCTACGCCTGTGCGGGCGCGAGATTGTGCACGTCCAGTGCCCCAGACCCTCTTACGGCCCTGCCGTCTTGCTCTCGCCGTAAGTTGTCAGGATGTCTCTTATTCGTTCCGCGGGTAATTGTGAAGAGGAAGATGTGCTCGAGGAACATTCCAGTCAGTGGCATCATGATCGCTGTGCGTGTCGGACCTGACTGTATTCGCTGTCGCTGTGTTCGCCGCTGATCTGCCCAGTCCTGCTGATCTGCTCAATAAACCCCCATTTTACAATACAAATAATAACGAATTCGGATAGCTAATTGACAGCCTACGTGTTTCGAAAGGTATTTTTGTTCTTGGGGCTCTCTGAAAGAACTGGACGAAATAAATCCATTTGGTCGAAACGTTGTCTCGGCTTGCGAACTGAGGCTCCCCCTCTACCCTTGTTAAGTGCTCTTTCATAATGTGCCAGCCATCTTCTTTCTCTCGTTCTACCCTTTTGTTGCGGAAGCAACTCTACGCTAGGCGTCGAGCCATTTCGCGTGGCACAGTGTGGGCCAAGTTGCGCATGCGCGAGGAGCAGCATGTCGTCCGAGGTAGTAGCTGGTGTGTCGGAGCTGCTGTCGCGGCCGTGCTCCGCCGGTGCCGTAGAAGTTATGTCATAACCACAGCCGGCGCTAGCTGCACATAATTCTCTCCGTTGGTTGTGCTGAGAAGAGGTGTGTGTGGTGTATAAATAACTAGGAGCGCGCAGCCAAAATCGACCAACTATAGATGAGAGCCCGGCCGCTTCTCAGCGCGGAGCCTGAGCTATCCTAATCGTAGGAATGCATCCGTTGCTTTCGCAACTCACCTAAGTTTAACCGGAGCTAAACCACTGCCAAGATTTTCCTCGAAACAAGACAAAATCATTGAGCTACTACTAGCGAGGCAAAAGTTGCTTCTTCTCAAGGCGTCATCACTATAACACGCGATCTGAAACGTTATGCCAATTATTAGCCTACAAATTCCGATTTCCCTTGCTCGCTGTCATCTATATTAAAGGCTGGAACTAAAGACGATATAACGGGACATTTGGCAGGAGGCATGCTATAAACATGACTGGTTTCGCTTTTGAGGTTCGAACCGACCATATTTGGTTGTCAGATATCCTTGAGTAAAAAAACAAAGATATGTATGTGCTGTCTCGCACGAGGTACAAGGGACGACCAGGCGAGTGGGCTTAGCACTTTAAATTTGAATAAGACTGGGTAATTCAAATAAATATCCAAACGTTAACGCATGGGCATAAATGACTGGTTGCCTTTCAGTTACGGAAGATTTCTCGAGTCTGTTTTTTTTTTTTTGAAGCAAGACAAAAGCTTTGAAGTACTGCTGTCGAAACAAATGTTGCGTCTGCTTAAGCCGTCTTCACTATACAACACGTGACCTGATATGACACTCGAGAATTATAGTTCGACAATGGCTTCAGATTTCCCTCGCTCGGTATCCTGCATTTTAAGCGGTAGAGTTAAATGAGATATTACGCGACATTCGGCAGGTTTTTTACTAAGCGTAGAAAACTGTACTAGTTGGTTTCTAGTACACATATGCGACATTGTTCCAGCACACGAAAAGCACGTAAACGAAGGTAGAAGAGACAACACGAACGCCGCCATTTGTGTTGTCTGTTCCACCTTTGTCCTTGTATTTTTCGTGCGCTCGAACAATGTCCCTCAATTCGGAAGGTGGCGCGCTATATAAAAGGTTGGCTTCCCTTTTCGATGTTCAGATCGACAGACCCGCCTTGGTGTTACATACGTTTGAGCATGAAAAAAACGGTTTTCGCGTGTTATCTCGCATGGAGCAAGAAGGTCAAACGACAAGCAGGCCTAAGACGAGTGCATATTTACACTGAAATAGAACCACTTACCAGGTACATTTGTATTTCAAGTAACAATAGAAATAATAACAAATTTGGTCAAATCACTGTTCTCCCATCAGTTCAGAATGTGTTTTAAGGTTTTGTTACTGGAAGTAAAAAAAATTGTTTGAAGTGCTGCTATCGCTGCGCGAGCTGGATCTATCATATCAGCTTCGTCGTAAAACACACAACCTGAATTTACACCGCAATTATGGTCTGACAACTTCTGATTTGTTGATCGATTGATTTCATTTCGTACAAACAGAACAGGGTATGTATGTTACAGCATCTGGAACCCTAGCTAGAAGCTAGTTGGGATACACGCAAGAAATGTTTTATGAATAACTTGCATACATGTTGTATTATTACTTAAAAATTTGGTATACGGCTCTCACAATAGTATACACATTTCAGACATTGCTATATTATCAATTACATTCCTATCTAGGTACAAAGTATGGAGACAAAAGCAAACAGTGCATAAAGTTACACCAACGTCTCTTTGTGTAAGCAGGAAAAAAGAAAAACAACCATACAAACTAAAAACGCGCATTTTAATTATTCTGGCTTTAAATGCTTCTTCAATAACACAGGAAAGGTATTGCTATGTTTATTGTGTCAAGTTAGTTGTTCTAAACTTTATTTCCAACACAAACTGCGGTCCTTTTGCCTTAGACATCGTTAGTTTTCGGGAGATGATTTCAATTTATGGCGCTACGGAAGCTTTTCTAAAAGGCCTTGTAAATAATGGTGAATATAATGGATGATTGTTTTAAGGCATGTGTGAGCTCTCAGTGGAGTCCTGTACTAAGACAAAGAAGAAACAAGTAGTCTATCCATCTCTCTTAGAAGGGGAGCCGTGAGAGTGTTACACTCTGACTATGTAGTAAGTCTAATTGCCTTTGTTTCTGATATCCTAAGTGGCTTTAAATACTTCTTGTAAGTGTTATCCCAGAGCTAACTGCAGTATGACCGCGGAATTAAAAAAAAAAGAAAACTAAATGGTTCGACGTGTTTCATTATCCAAGTTCTGAAGGCATTTATAAAAATGAAAAACGTGGTTCACGTAACTCTTTAAACGTGCCGCAAGGTAGGGCTTCCAAAGGAAATTTTCAAACAGGATTATTCCAGCTAAGTAACGTTAGCTACATGTTCAATAGGTCTGCCAAGCTACTGCACATCATGGGTATATCAAGGCACTATTTTTCTTGGAACGGTGCAGCGGTGGCGTAGCGGTAGAACATCCGCCTCGCATGCAAGAGGACCGGGGTTCAAATCCCGGTGCCGCGCAATTCTCCACCGGATTATAAAAAAAAAAATCCGCGTGTCGATGGAATTGCATACACAGGTTTGGGGTGCGACCTGCTGCCGGTGAACACCTCCGGCAACGCACTCCCTTACCAGAACAGGAGTTGGCCACCCTGGTGCAGTAATTGGCCACAACCTCGTATGATAAGCTCCATAAAACCCCGGCCCTCAGTCACCAGCCGCTGCGGAACAACTGACCACGGGGGCGGTCAGACCTGTGACGCAGCAGGGGGTGCTAAGAAAGCCTGGCTCCGCTGGACAGGCCGCCATTGGAAACTGACCCTGGCAACGTTTAATGCTAGAACCCTAGCTAGTGAAGATAGTTTAGCAGTGCTCTTGCAGGAACTAGAAGGTATGAAATGGGATGTCATAGGGCTTACTGAGGTTAGGAGGCCGAATGAGGCATATACTGTACTGCAGGATGGGCATGTACTGTGTTATCGAGGTTTACCGGAGAGGCGACAACTAGGAGTAGGTTTCCTTGTCAATAAGTATATAGCGGGTAATATAGATGAACTCTATAGTATTAATAAGAGGGCTGCAGGCATCGTAATTAGGCTTAATAAGCGGTATAAACTGAAGGTTGTACAGGCCTATGCACCTACATGTAGTTATGATCACCAGGCAGTTGAAAGGTTCTATGAAGATGTAGAATCGGCAATGCGAAAAGTAAAAACGCAGTATACTGTACTAATGGGCGACTTCAATGCCAAGGTAGGGAAAAAACAGGCAGGAGACAAGGCAGTAGATGACTATGGAATTGGTTCTAGGAATAGCAGGGAGGAATTACTAGTTGAGTTTGCAGAGCGCAATAACTTACAAATCATGAATACCTTCTTCAGCAAACGGAAGAACTGGAAATGGACATGGAAAAGTCCTAACGGAGAGACTAAAAATGAAATCGACTTCTTAATGTGTTCAACCCCCGCCATTGTGCAGGATGTAGAGGTAATCGGGAAAGTGCGATGCAGTGACCACAGGATGGTGAGGTCCCGAATTAGCCTAAATCTGAAGAAGGAACGCAATAGATTAGTAAGAAAGAAACCCATCAACGATTTAGCGGTGAGGGCGAGGGCAGAAGAGCTCAGGATCTCGCTACAGAATAGGCATTCAGCTCTAACTGAGGATGGCGACATTACCCTAGAGGCAAGGAACAATAATTTCAGAAATATCATTACTGAGTGCGCGGTAGAGGTAGGTGGTAGGATAGTTAGAGAGGATACCGGTAAGCTTTCTAAGGAGACGAAAGATTTGATTAAGAAACGCCAGAGTATGAAAGCTTCCAATCCAACAGACCAGATCGAATTGGCCGAGATATCAAAGCTAATCAATAAGCGCAAGGTGGCCGATATAAGGAAGTATAACATGGACAAAATTGAGCATGCGGTAAAAAACGGGGGAAGCCTTAAAGCGGTAAAGAAGAAATTGGGCATATGCAAAAACCAGATGTATGCGATAAGGGACAAGGCAGGCAACGTCATCACTAATATGGACAAGATAGTCAAAGTAGCCGAGGAGTTCTATACAGATCTCTACAGTAGCCACAGTAGTCAGGACCGTAATGAGATTGGCGGTAGGGAAAAACAGTGAGACGTTCGACCAGTGACGAAGGACGAGGTCAAGAAAGCACTAGAAACTATGAAAAGGAGGAAATCAGCTGGAGAGGATCAGATAACTACAGATTTGCTGAAGGACGGGGGGGATATCGTGCTAGAAAAACTGGCCACCCTGTATACGCAGTGCCTGGTGTCATCAACGGTACCGGAACCATGGAAGAACGCAAACATTACCCTCATTCACAAGAAAGGGGACTCTAAGGACCTTAAAAATTACAGACCAATCAGCTTACTGTCTGTTACGTATAAGGTATTTACTAAGGTAATCACTAATAGAACCAGGACAACCTTAGACTGCAATCAAGCGAAGGATCAAGCAGGGTTTCGGAAACGGTACTCTACTATCGATCATATCCATACCATCAATCAGGTGATAGAAAAATGCTCGGAATATAACCAGGCCTTATTCATGGCATTCATTGATTACGAAAAAGCATTTGACTCAGTTGAAACCTCGGCGGTGATGCAGGCATTGCGAAATCAGGGGGTAGACGAGCCGTACGTGAAAGTGCTGGAAGATATATATAGTGGCTGCACAGCAACCATAGTTCTGCATAAAGAAAGTAACAAAATTCCCATAAAGAAAGGTGTTAGGCAAGGAGACACAATCTCCCCAGTACTATTCACAGCTTGTTTAGAGGAAGTATTCAGAGACTTGGAATGGGAGCAGTTAGGGATAAGGGTAGATGGAGAATACCTCAGTAATCTGCGATTTGCTGATGACATTACCTTGCTAAGCAACTCGGGGGGATGAACTGCAAATAATGATTGATGACCTAGACAGAAAAAGTAGAAAGGTACCCTACTGAAAAAATTGTATGTGAGCTGTACAAGAAAGTGTGAGAGCGAATGAGAATGTATAAGAATATGTGAGTTCTTGGTAGATTAAACGTGGATTTATGAGAGCACGTAGAGCCACTGTGCAGGAACGCATGAGATTGTACAAGTTCTTGTGAGTTTGAATGAGCCCATGAGCGAGCTCACAGAAGCACGCACAGCCACTGTGCAAGATTGAATGAGAATGAGCTGGTCACGTATTTGTGCGAGCTTGTAGAAGCACATGGAGCCAGTGCGTGAACAGATGCTCTAAGAGAGCATGCAAACTACGTGGCCATGTACATGCTTGCATGCTAAAAAATTAGTCGTTGAGACTGTGTAGGTCCTTCCAATATGAAAGAGGTCAAAGTTAGAGCTTTCATATAATGATTACTTCATGATTATTTGCGACAGGTACACTTTTTCATATTTCACAATTTTGGTCTTGGCTTGCAGCACATTTTCAACATTAGTAGAAAAGTGCTTGCTTCCATTCATTATGAAGAAATCTTTATATGACAACATGCACGCTGAGCAACAACTACTCGACATATCAAGCTTACTGTAAAGCAATGTCAAAAGCGAGATACTTCAACTAGATCTAATAGCATCATTTGCTTCTCTTTCAACCGTTCGTTTCTGAAAGTTGGACGCAGCCATAGATGCACGACAAAGGCTGTGTGCACAACATTGATGTGTTGCCTGCCAAGCAGATGACGGTCAAACTGGCGATCAAAATCTCCCTCACATTGTGTTTTGCATATGAATGGAGACAACTCACTATAACTGCACACTATTACCACCATTAGGCATCACAAGTTTGTATGAAGAACTGGCTTGTAGTTTCATCTGTAGAAGGAAAAGTAAATGTGATAGCAGAAATGTGAAAGCCAACTCCAGTACTAAACTTCACGAGCTCATATTCACTTGTAAAGACCACAGAAAGACAATTCTCAAACGACTGAACAGCACTAACAGATGGGATGGGAGAGAAGATGACAACAATTCTGCTTCTTTATCTCCCTTACTATCTTAGAGCACTGTTCACTTAATCGACTCATTATAACCAACCAGCCTGACTCTTTTTCAGCACAAGGATAGGCTGAGCAAAACAGCTCCTACAGCCTTTTGAGTTTTGACTTGCACATCTACACCTATATACACCATTTTTAAGTTTCCTGAGACTATAGCAAAAATTTGCTGAACTGCACTACTCTGAATTGAAGCTTTCTGCTGCGTAATGACACTTGCAAATGTTGTCCGTCTCAATGTCAAATAAAAAGAAAAAAAAGAAAGGATTGAATCGGTGATCTTAGACTAATGAAGAGATACACAAATCCTAGTACTTTATGAGAGGCGATACCAACAGTATGTGTTGCATCTTGAAGCTATGCACACTATACACATATATGCTGAATCATCATATTGCAAGGAAATGTATTTTTTTTGGCATATTTTTCAGTGTAACTGTAGGCTGCGTCACGCGAGAGGCATTGAGGAAAGCTGCATGTGCAACTCCACGAATATATGTTGTGCAGTTTCCACCAGCAGTGCATAATCATTATGCTGCATGGAAAGAGCAGCTTGATTGCTTTAGCTTCTTTACTGTATGCTGTAGGCCACAGAGATAAGTTGAAATATTTGTATGGTCAGTTTCTTAATTGAAGTAAAGAGCGTGCAAACACCCCACACTGCCTTCACTTGAAGCGTGACCGGTAAGCTATTTTTGCATATCGCATATCTTTCCTGATTGAGAGTTCAGGCTTTCACCCCACTGTCCTTGCTTTTGCTATAAGCTACAGGCATTCAAAAATTTCGACACCATTTAAGAGTTAAACACTGAAGTAGTGAGGCACATATCACACAAGAAATTATCGCTCTCAGGTGACCAGTTCGAGCTGACAGCCATAGATGTGGCGCCCATAAAGGAACAGCGGGCGAGCCGAATTGGGCTCGCCCACTGTTTTTTATGAGCGAGCACAATTAATTCAGCATCTTCTGTTTCCAAACAAATCACTTGATCTGTAAAACGCCGTATAGTCTTTCAATATTAACAAACAAACAATTGCCACTGTAACTGTTTATGAACAGGAGTTTTCGCAAGGAACTTGGCAATGAATTTGGGCCAAAGCTCCGATTCGCCGAACCACAGACCGCGGTCAACCTAACGTCCATGACAAGCAAAGCACGCAGTTTGTCCAGCATCGCGAGAAAAGAAGCGAAACTCACGGTGGTCTTTCGCTAGCACTGCTAATTTTTGAATGTACAAACTACAGGCGCGTATACACGACAAACATGCAGCGTTAGCGCGTAGACGCCCGACATCGTGCTTGCCACTGTTCGGCGAGCAGCAAAGTCGTTAGGTCAGCGACTTCCGAAACCGAAACAAGTCGAAACCAGACGAGGCAGCCGAAGCGGATCGAAGTGCTAGCCGTAGCCATTATGAGTTGGTGGCGTCGCGCCTTTTTCTCTTGTGTGTTGTTGGGGGCCTTGCTGCTGGCGGCTCTTTATTTCGAGATATACGAGGCACAGAGCGCAACAAAATAGCTCGTGCGATGTGCAGAAGCGTGGTAAGGTTGTGTGCATACCTGTGCAAAAAGTGTGCTCGCGTGCCCGACAGGTAGTGCGTTTCCTTTGTGCGCTCTCACTGCAAACACTACGCTGACGACGGGACTATTGGAGGGCGGCCACCACTCGGCATACATTTGACATCTCGGAGGTAAGTTAATTTCCATCTTCCCTGTACATTCTCCTAAAAACTTTGCGCAGAACTGATGATGCATGCCAACACAGCGCTAGTTTGTAAACATCAAGACGCGCATGTCATTATAACATACGGTAGTTTGCTTTTGACGAGGGAAGGGTGAATGCGTTTGCAGTGTCTAGGAAAAGAGACAGTTAGTGCCAGGGGCTGCACGCTCAGAGTAGAATATGCCGTACAAATCATCACTCGTAAGACCATTGCGGGGTGCACGATGCTGGCGCCTACTGCAATTCAGCCTTCGGCAAGAATTTAGAATGGGCCAGTTCCAAGTGCCTCGACCCGGGCCTTATGTTGCGCTGCAGTTGAAGATCCGGCGCTTGTGCAGTTGCAACTACACGGATTGAATAAGTGGTAAAACCTACCTGCGTTACAACAGGGCTAGATCATTATTCTTATGTTCCATAAATATTGCGGATGACGAGATATGGAGCCGGCGAACATGCGACGGCAGTATGATTCAGCAGCAACCGTACTTAAACTCCATTGTCGAGCCTTGGGTAGCAGAAGGGGAAAAAAAAAAGTTTTGAGCTATTTTGAATTTTTTTGCCTGTATTGGGCTTGATATTTTCGTTTTCATACTTTGGTCGTGACTGAAGTAATCCCCAAAAACTACTAAGCGCATATAAATGACAGACACCAAACTCAGACCTTCAGTCCAGAAATGTCAGTAAGGTGTAAAGGTAATTATGCATTCAACAGTACCAATAGTATTGATTTTCTTGTTTAATTATTTACAAATGAAGCGAAAAAAAATCTTAGTGCTGAGATGCCCCATTTTTATCTTCTCTAATATGAAATGTGAATCAAAATGTGCAGTTTTTCTGTACTCAGTATACCACTGATTCATCACAGATGTGAGAATATGAAATTCATGCAAGTTTCAAAATGAAGAGTGCATGCAGAATTCCAAGCAAAGCAAGCCTTTGCTTAAAGTATCATTCAGTTGTGGTGTTTTTGTTTAAATTTATGCATGTTTTGTAGAAGCAACGGTAGATGTTGATATGGAATTAATGTTGTGTCTGGATCTAGATTATGAATGGCTACCACATTTATGAATTGCTTGGTTGCCACATGCACTTCCAGACATTGTTTGAACAGTCACATCACATTCTGCATTTGGCTTCTTTTTACTTTTTTTGCATGGAACTGTTTCCACTTTAGAGTGTGTAGCCTTTCACAATTCATAATTGATCGGGTGAGCATGTTTTGGCATGATAAAAGGTTTGGAAGTTCGAGAGCATTGGCCCTTCATGATGCACAAGGGGCAGACTGCTTACTGCACTGGTACCACTATCTACCTAGATTCCTAGATATCACTCATATTTCTATACAGAATACATGTTTTCAGAAATCCATATTTCTTGTCTGACTCTGCACATTCTTCAGTTGACATAATGGGAGCTAGGGACGAACTTTTGCCTTTCTTGGTGCACTGCTCCTATTTCATTTAAAGAGCCGCCACATTTTCTGTAACCCGATTTGGGGTGCAAACACTGCATGTTCATAGGGTGGTCAGGGAGCAAACTTGGTGGCCCTGTGAAGGCCATGAACAATATGCTGATGATAGGCTGCCTTTAGACTGACTGGCTTGCATTTCTCGGTGTGTTTTGTATGTGCGAGGGTTCCATAAGCTGCCACATATATTGCTTTGATTTGATGTTGAGGTGACTGGCATGATTAAAAAGTAAATGGGATGATCGAAGTCTTCAGAACATTCAGAACATGCTGGGATTGTACTCCTGGCTTAAGTTGCAGACATTGTTTGCTGGTTATACCTTTGAGAGGAAATCTAGTAGATAAAGCTATGGGCAGAGTGCTTGCTTGGTATTCCAACCTAACCACCCAAATGTCACTGTTTACTGGAAACAGATTGTTCAAGCTTCCAGCCTTCCACTTGTTTACTCGTACATTGCAGTGAAGTGCATTTACGCCTTGGCACATGGCAGGCTCAGGGGCTCGTTCATCGCCACTGTACTAGGTTAGACCTCCAGTTGACTCGAAATGCCTTTTGCCATTGCCATGAAATAGTGTTTAAAAGAAGGTTCGATGACAGAAATACTGTTTGCTCTCTTAGTAGGTAAAGAAGAGTTAGCATAACATTTCTTTCGAGTTACATTACCTGGCATCTCTAGATGCGCGTTGTGCCTGCTATGGGCACTGAATTCTTGGTGTGATATCAGAGGTTCCTGCAGAATCGCAGACTTTTATAATGCTACTTAAATTATGAGCAGATCGAGGTGATAGATGACAAGACTTTACTAATAGTCAATTCCAATCACAGGGTTTATGACTTACAGAACATTATTTTCTGCTCTTTTTGGAGTAACTGTATTCCAAATGCAGATCCGGAACACAGGTCCCATCTTCCCAATGCAGATGGGGAGCGATTGCTGAGCCAAGATCGGTCCCTGGAGCAGTGGATTGCTCTTCCGAAATCAACAGAAGCGGCTAGAAGTTTGCTTGAGTATTTGTTCAGCTGCACCTTCTATTTCGAGTAGCATGCTCTGCTGTGCTGACTGTGCCCTCTGTGCTCCATAATAGATGATTATTACTTGCCACTGCTATGAATGCAAATTGCTGTCATGAACTAGTGCTTACTCTTGAGGACAGCAAGTCTAAGAGTAGCAGTATTATGCAATAATCTTTTTTAAAGACCTCAGCTCGGAGTGTGACTAGAAGATTTTGTGCGGAAATCATCTTTATGTGCTATTCATGATCTTAAAGCCATTCCTGAACTCTGAAACAGTGAAAATGGTGAACTGCGACTTCCTTTTATTAGAGAATAGTGCCAAAGAAATTTTACCCTGCTTGCCCGCACTCGGCTATACGAAAGAATGGCATAAACTGTTGATGTCAATGCCATCCCAAGAAGCAGCGGGAGAAATGCAGACCTATTACAGGTTTAAAAACAGCTGGCACGTGTAGACGAAGCCCGGGCTAGCACACAGAATAACAGGCAATTCTTCTGTCAGTTCATGGGCACCACCTACTTGCGCTGGCATGAGTTCCAAACGCAATGGGGACACAATCTGTACTGGATGCAGGTGCTCTTTTGCGGAGCAGGCAGACCACTTCACTTCTGGGATTGTAATTCACTGTATGTGCAGAGGAAAAGCAGGTGAACGTGTCTCTGCTGGCATATGTCGCATTGCCTGCTGTCATCCTTTTTACTTTCAATATGTGCTAATGACAGGAATGCTCATAGCACAAGTAGAGTGAAGACACTGATCTGCGCCATTATGGAAATGCCAAGATGTTAGCATGGGCAAACATCTCTTTGCATCACTGCGAAGCTTGCTAAGGCTCAGTTCAATATACGAGCAAGCTAATACAATGCGGGCATATGTCAGAGAGCTCTTTAGCTATGGGCCTACGCAACTGCTGCCATACCTTTAATGAGAACTCTTGACTAAAAAGGCAACATTTTACAAAGAGCAAAGTAAATGATAATGACTTTTTTTTTTCATTTAACAAAGCTGGTGGTCACAGTGAAGAACTCATGCCACGATTGTTAATATGCCTCTACTGCCCCATTTGTAAAGCAAGCATATTGAAATTCTCGAATGAGCATGGTTACAGTCGTGAGCAGCTCTGTTAGATGTATGTCCATGAGGGTGGCATATTGTTTCATTGTTCAAAAGAATTCTAAACAATAGGTGGTTTGGAACTTAAAGGAGAAAGAACAGAGAAGCTGGCTGTAGAGGCAGAAATACTGCAAATGGTGGGTGGTGGACAGGTGCCAAGCTGTCGGTATCTGCACTTTGCAAGGAGCCTCATGCTACTCATTAGCCGCAGCTTGGCCATACCCAGCTTATATAAGCTTGGCTTGTACAAAACATGCCTGCAAATGTAACCCTCTTCAAGGCTGCCTGCACCCCACTGTGGTGGTTTCAGTGTTTAGGGCATTTGACTAGTGAGCTGGGTGACGCGGGCTCGGTCTGAGCCGGGGTGGTTACATTTCGGTGGTAGCAAAACGCTAAGTCCCCATGTGCTGTACAGTGTCAGTGCACATTGAAGAAGTGCAGATAGTCAAAATTATCCAGAGCTACCTACTATTGCTGACCCTCATTGTCTAAGTTTCTTTGGCATGTTGAACCCTGTCATCAAATCAAGGTTGCCTACTGTTAGCGTTAGTAGATGACCTTCGTAATGCCACAAAGTCTGCTCCTCACCACTCTCCGAAATTTTGTTGTTTGCAACTCAACTCAGGTTACTTACAGTTTGATGACCCCTTTTTCTGAAACACTAGCAGTTGACGAACTCACTCCCATGCAGTGAACTCTGAGAAAAGTGCTGATTTAGTCATAAACATTTTTTTTTTCATGAGAATTTGGTCAGTCATATGACCATTGAAAAGTCATCTGTTGATATGTTCATGTAACAAGCTAGGTAGCTTTATAGATGGCTTGGATATGATATCAGAAGTGCTATGATGGTGAGCTATGCTTAGTGTCTGCAATACCTTCATGATGAATGTGGTGAATGCAGATGACATTTTGCTCCACTTTTATTTCACCAGTGGGTGCCTGGTGAGTTGTCAGTGCAAGCTATTGAGTTTCACTTTCTTCATGCAGTTTACAGAGCTGTGGAATCTTGATAATAGCAGAAGTATTATATTTATGGTTCACTAACTACTGTTTTTTTTTAAATATAAAATAAGTAAATGCGCAGTCAGCAACCCTGGAGTGCAGCGTGCTATTCACCTGGACACCATAGATATTTTAATCATGCCATACCCCTTTGTTACTTTCAGTTTTCAGTTCTACAAGTCTTGATCACGGTAGCTCATCACTATACTCGGGGATAACTGTGGCTATGCAGCTGAAGTTAGGCAGAAAGGAAGAGGCAACATACCTCTTTCCCCTTGCCATGTAGAGTGGGTTACTTCAGCCCTAGTGACCTTGCATTAACTCTCCAACTTCCTCCCTTCACTTCAGCCCAGTACACTCCTAGCCCAAATAGTGAGCAAACCACTCTTCACGGCAAGGGGACAGAAACTTTTCTCCTTTTCTTTCGTACCTAGACTCGGCTGCATAGCCCCAAAACATTGCCTCCATGTACAGCAAGATTCAATGCCACATTTCTTCTCAGTGTCAGAGCACCCTCTGCTTGCTCTGTACCGCCCTTGCAGCAGCCCAGTGTTTTGTTTACCACAGAAAATCATGTCTGTGCAAGCTGTGTTGGCATGGAGAGCTGCATATCTGAGCCAACTTTCATGCTTTATGATGAGGCTCTCATTGATTGGCTTTAAGTTCCATGAAACGTGGTCATGTGTGTTGATTAGTGTCACATGAAGTAAAATTTCACTGACTAAAATACAATCATAAGGATGTAATTTGGGTGAGTTGGTAAGGTGTCATCTTGAAAGTAGCAGCACGAAAAAACAAGGACGTGAAAAGAAGCAAGCAGATGCTAACTCGCAACTAATGTTTATTGATGCAAATAAGAAATATATAATGCCAAGCAACACTGCAAACCGCTCAGTCACCAATAAGCAGACAGCAAAACATGAATCACTACAACTTCCGAACGGTTCCATTTGAGTAGATATAGGTAGAGGTCAACTTGGCTGTGCATTGTAAGAATGCACTGGTTGCTTTCAGTTTCTTTCTGCTGTGCACATTCTGGCTGTCATCCATTGCAAATCAGCTGAGAAATCATTGAAGCTAGACATATTTTACAACTAGGTAATGAATGTGTTAGTGAGCCATCCATCATGTTACCATGCAGTGAGTTGGGTTATCTAGATAGGGAACTGTTCTTAAATTTTAGTGATTCATGTCTTGCTTTTTGCTTATCAGTGATTGAGTGGTTTGCGTTGTTGCTCGTCTTCTCTATATATTTCATGTGTGCTTCAATAAACATTAGTTGTAAGCTAGTGCCCGTATTGTCTCCTTTCATACCCTTGTTTTTTCTTGCTGCTTCTTTCAAGATAAAATACAATCTTTGCTACTTCGGTCATAAAATGAATTTTAATGAAGTTCCACATCTCTTAGAAAAGTAGTATTGTAGTTGCAGGCATGTATTAGGCCCTGCAGTACCAATTAAGGTGCTCGCTCGATGTAAAGCATAAAGAAAGGGAGGGCTTGTCTGATCTCGAACCTAGTGGGAACTGGTGGATTATGGATAGGCTGTTAAAATGCACTTGCAGTTAAGGTCAAGTAAATGCTTTTTTATTTGTAACTAGGGGCACTGTGATGCCTGACTTGCTCTTTTGCCAGGCTGGCGACGAGATGGAGTGAAAGGAGTTATTTTATTTCACTGTTGGTATGTCTCGGGTGATGTCAACATTGTTTCTTCTCTGGCATTGTAGGCAATCGCCCTTCAACTAATTGAATCCCAAAGTGAAATTTTGAATTAAAAAAATAATAATTTAAGATTATTTAGCAGGCAGAGGCAAATTTCATGCAGTGACCTGCACCAGCATGTCGTGCATCATTTCAAGAAAAAAAACAGAATTGTGGTGTTCCTACTCTGTGCCTTTATTTCTTGCTCACAAAGCCTCTGCATGTACGTGTTGCACCATATTACGTTTTCACTAATTTCTTGGGTCATGGTACTTTTTACCTTGCAGCAAGTTCCATGTGGCTTCGTAAGCAATGGCTCCTTCAAGCTCTATACCCTTTGCCGGAATTGTGCTGTGCTGTGGTGGGCAAGAAGCAGGACATTGATGTAAGTACTGAAGACATCTTTCAGTATGTGTAGTTTTTTATTTGCCTAACCCACTACTGCATTTGTGACCCCTCATGTTTATTTTGACATTTAGGTTTCTTCAGTGTTTTCTTTGCTTGCTGCCGTTGCTTATTGGCTATGACATTTGGCTGTTGAGTTTGAGAATGCGGAGTGGAATGGTGCCTGTGGCCTGTTGATATAGGCAAAATGCAAATTTGCCTGCCCACATTTGGTGCCACTGCATAGCTTGAAGAACTTCTGTGGAAGAGGGCTCTGGAAATTAACCCAGAGCCCTCCTTCTTGATGTCTCTCATAGCTCATGTTCAGCTTTAGAGTAATAAAAGGACATTGAGGACAAGCTGAAGCTGTCTTTTATTATAAATTACTGCATTCTATCCACTAAAGTGCTACTTACTGAAAATGCGAGCTTACTTTAAGATAGGAAAAGCCAGAAGTTTTGAAACAGATGTCATTACCAGCTGATTTCATAAGTTCTACATGATGCATCCATACTTTATTGGGCACAGGCCCCAGAGGCTGGGCTGGTAAGCCATTCCCTTCAATATGATGATCATGGAGTGTGGTTTACACAGGTCTTTGATATCATTGAGTACGCTTGGTTTTCAGGAACTATTTCAAGGAGCTTTGGAACTCCTGAAATTATTTGCTGCTTAAAATTCTCAAAAAAATTGCATGGTTTTTTTCTAAAAGCAGGCCTACATGAAAACTAAAAGTGCACTTCAGAGGGAACAATCGAAGAGAGCATGAGCCTATATAATATAAACCCAAAGTGACAGCCTGGCATGCGTCTAGACCACGGTTACAGGTGGCTCTCTTTTTCGCAGTTGCCACCTCTCTTGTCCCTATTTAATTTTTCTTTTTTTCAGCATGTTTGTCTTTGTTTTCCTAGATTTCACACATTTATGCAAAACTACTGTGAATAAATTTTTCTCAAATTGGAACTCCTTGAAGACCTTTCTGGAGGGTTATTTTTCTGGTCTTCCTGTCTTCAACTAGACCCGTTGATGGCTGCTTTCTTATAAATCAGCTCTGACAAATTTCCTCTCTAAAAGGCCCCCCTGCACTTTTTTGGTAGCTAAACTGAGTGCGAATATAATTTGTATGTAAAGTGAAAAGAGAAAACAGGGGAGTGTTATTGATTACACTATGCCATATGTAATCATAGACCATGAATGAAGTATGGGGTTTTTCTGGCAGAATATTTCTGCAATGCTTCTCTGCTCAGCGCAAACCCCTTCACTGTGGCGACCAAACCTGTTTTGGGGGCAGAAATAGGTGGCTGCCAGGAGACATTTCTTGTGACAATGACCACATCCATTACCTGCTCCACTCAGTAACAAAATTCATAACCCCCCCCCCCCCCCCCCCACTTCCGCCCTTCTGGTTTTCAATAGTGAAGGCATGCTTCTCGTCAGATTCGTGCATAACATGAGGTTTGATACAGAAATATTCAGCATTGCACCCTCTGCCCCAAAGGGAATTGGGAGGATATTTTTGCATGTCTTAAGTGCACAATCATGTGATACATCAGTGACATAGCCTATGTGTTACGTACACATATCTTGTGGAGTTTGTATTCTTTTTTTCCTTGAGAGAGAAGCGCTGCTCAGTCAAAAAGCATGATGCAAGGGAATTTAGAGTGAGCGCCGATTCTGTGCATTTGCTATCTTTTGCTTAGCTTTCATTCTTTTTCTTCCGGTGGTTTAGTGGCGTTGGTGGTATTCGAGCAATGCAAGGACACGGAGTCAAGAGTGTTCTTCTTCACAGTGCGCTGCAGGGATTGTGCATTTGTTTTCCTCATTGTAATGAAAACATGCAAGGCTAGTGCATGAGTTACTTGCACACACGCATGCCACACACATGCTGTTTTGCAGTGGCAGAAAAGAAATAACTGTCAAGACTGAGAGCATCTTCTAAGGGCACATAAACGTTGGTGTTTGAAGTTAAGTTGTAAATTCATAAAAGATGTGGCTTAGCTTATGAACCAACAATTTTCCGGCACTATCGTTTCACACAACGGGTTTAACTTAAGGTACAAGGGTGGCCGATCGAGCCCTGTGCTCTAACGTGCTGCGCACAGAAGCAATCAAATCTTGAGCGCTCCCTATACTGCTGCTCAGGTCAAAGCAACCCAAACCTCATTGAAACAAAAGTGACGTGGCTATGTCACTCCTGCATGTCCTGCATGGGCTTTTTTTTTTCATTCTACTGGGAGAGAGTGAGAAAAGGGTTGCCCGGTCTGTGCGGGAAGGACGCAAGGGTGCTGGGATGTTGGTCCTTTAAAATGAGTGGCGGGTGGGAAGGGGGAGTGGAGGTAATGGGAGGGGAGTCTAGCTGTCCTGCGAGCTAAACGCACAGCAGTATGCATGCTTTCTTTTTTTTTTATTTAGCAGTGCGGAAAAAATGAATGAATCGAGGGGCAGGCTGGCCAACGCAGGCAGCACGGTTTCAAGTGAGTGATGGCTTGGAGCTGCCTCGGCAAAGCACAGAGCAGTGTGCATGCTTGCTTTTTTTTTGTAGCACCGAAGGTTTGACTGCTTCTGTGTCCGCACATGGGCTGGTTTTGTACCTTGAGTTAAGCCCCCCATGTGATACAAGCCTGAGTCGCTTTGGGGCGTTAAACCCCATAAAGCAAACCTTATGTGAAACATCTTGTATAATTCCATTGCTTAATCCAAACGTCAAAGTTTACGTGCCCTTTAGAAGATGCTCTGTCTTGACAGAATTACTTTTTTTTGCGCCACTACAAAACTGCATGTGTATGGGCACGTATGGGCATGCGTGTGTGCAAATAACTCTCACTCTGGTACTCAATATATATGCAGCCCCGCACACGGCAAGTACTCTTGCACATTTTTTTTTAGACTGCAGAAAGCAAACGCACCATCCCGGTGACATGCTGTGAAAAAACAGACTCACGACTCCAGAATCCCGCATCGCATTGCATACCAGCCGTTCCACCAAACTATCGGAAGAAACAGAACGAAAACAAAAAATTGCAAACGCACAGAATCGGTGTGCACTACACTCCCGCGCATCGCGTCTTTTGACTAAGCAGCATGCCTCTGTAAAAAAAAAAAAAATCTAGGAGATATGTGTATGTGACATATAGGCTACATCACCCATGTATCACGTGACTGTGCACCCAAGATGTGCAAAAATATTCTCCCACCAAGATTTTGCTATATAATATAGGTGACGCATTGAGTTTTGCAAAGGGTCCAAGTAGGTCATTGTGCTCCTACTTTCTCCCTGGCCAATTCAAGGGGTGAGAGGCACCTAAGAGCACAATTACCTACTATAATCTATATGATCTCGAATGGGCCAGGTGCAGCAGACAGCTTGTGAGATTGAGTATAGTGACAGGAAATCTTGACTTCATAAGAATACATTGACTTCAACTCCACGTAGCCCTGAATGCCTGCTTTTCATTTATTGGCAGTTATGTGACCTTGAGGGCTCATAGACTGGCACTCAACTTGTAAACACTTGACATCTTATCATTTGTTCTCTCTGTGGGCTTTGTTCTGCGGGTTTACAAGCTTTTTACTAAAGTGGATACAGTGAGTATGCACAGATCTGTTCTCTGAAGCTTTGGCTGAGTGACAGCCCAGGTCAAACCTGGTTAACTTAGAACTGGCTGGCATATTTGAAAGCCCACCCCGGCCGCTTTGCCAGATGGAGGTTATGTCTTCAGTAATTTGACGTGACTTTAGTCTACAAGTCTGGATGCAAGCATTTTCGACGCAAACTGCTTATCACGAGTTTCAGTTTACGCTGCCCTGAAAGAAGACGACAATGCTTTTCTGGACCGGTAAGAGCCAGCAGTTTATTAGAACAGCAGCGATGAGACCCTGGGTTGAAAGACCTAGCCAATTACTGGGAAGGCAACACCGCTTCCCCTCCTGCTGTGTTCAAGCGCCAGTAGTCGTCGCTCGCCTTAAGCAATGACGTCCTCGTGACAGAAGCAGGCAACCTCGACGTCGTCGCTTGTCTCCAGCGTGCGAGAAAGCCCGATGACTCGCAAGTCTGCGTAATAAAGATCAGCAGCGCACAGACACCCGGCGAAAAATCTTACGACGAAGCCACGCCGAGTACAAGCCAGTCGACAAAATGTGTGTATGGACGGCGATCCGTCGTCGTGGACTAAGTGAAAAGTTACTACACCGATACTTTGGGACATACAAATTCTAAGGGCCGCGTTGCGTCGCCATACCGCCACTATGATGACAGTGTGTGGAGAAGGTCACCTAACCCCCGAAGGCGAAACTAAAGGCAGTAACCTTTGTAGGTGAAGTTTCCTTTGCTGTTGCAGACTAATCGAGATATATCTCGAAGGATTCCAGCCACGCGCTTGTGTTTCTACAATGTTCGCGGTTACTCTAGTCACTATTTGCGTTTTCGTCCAGATGTTTGTACACCACTTTTAAATTGAGCGCTGACGAGTGAAACGGCCATTCTTAGTCACAACGTGCACGTTTGTTGTTATCGGCGCCGCCGAGTATCTTAGTTCTTTAGCGAGCGCAAGTTAGCCCTATAAAAAGTTAATTACTGTAGTTTAGCTACCTGTCCTATTCGTGGCCTATGTCAGTGTCACCACCACGTGACAATATTTTCTTCCTGACAATAAAAAATATCGTTGCCCATTTAACATTCAACGGTTTCTCATCTAAGCAAGCCTATTATTAAATAAAACACTCCTGTCAGACTATCACTTATACTTGCTTTGTAGTAAAAAAATATTCAGTGCCAGTTCCTTCTTCCAGCTACAGCTGTAACAAACGTATTTGATTCTACCTTTGGGACGTAACATAGTAATGTATGCATGAGTCAAGCAACACAAAACACCTTTAAATACAAAGCCATACTTGTGAAGTATATCGTGGGAACGTCTCGTCCTACCTTAGCGAATTCTGTTAGAACAGCGTAAATGAACAAACACTGCTCCTGCATTGAAAAAAATAATGCCTTTGTCGAAATATACAGAGAGTATTTAGAACGACTGATTTCTCAGGCAATGTAACCAGCACAAACATATTTACCACCGAACATCTTTTTATATGTTTAATTCGCGTTGTACTATAAAACGTTATGAACGATAAGATCACAGTGATAACTGAAAGCAGTGCCGTTGCTTTATGGTTACACTGAAAGGAGGAAAATGTGTCGCATTTGCGGATTTTGCAGCAACTCAATAACAGATGTATATTTAGCTTTGTAATGAATACGTAAACGAAAGAGCATATTTACAGCACCTTCACAGTCAAACTTTTTCCTTCATTTTGTTATAATGTGGCTGGTCATTTCAGCCAACACGACGCTGTTCCCCAAAAGGGTTGGCTCCCGGACTAGGGGTAGCAGTGATGGCTTACTAAGTATTGGACTACACTTGACCATATACTCAACTACTTCGGTGGCAATGAGTAACTAAATGATACTAATTAAGAGAAATTGCCTTATACAGGCTCCTATTTCATTCCACCACCACGACGTTGCGGATCATCACAGCGTTTACCCGGCCCCTAAGTTCACAATCCGAAAGACGCAACAAACTCTGCTTTGTATGATTTTCCACTGATATATGCGTGTGGATGGATGGATGGAAACAACTTTATTTAATTAAAAAAAGTCTTCCAGGGTGGTCCCCTACTAGTCCAGGAGTTCACGGGCTTTTGCTTCACTTAGAGCCCAATCGACCAGCCATTTCTGACCGGCGGGTTGAGCTGTCCGCAAAGCAGCCTCCCAGGTATGCGTGTGTGTATGGTCTGCAAAATTATTAATGCTCAGCGAAATTTACGTTCAGTGTAGTTCTACATCTCAGGCCTAGTATTGGCTTGCTTGGCGCGACGGACATACTTCAACCATTGCTTTGCTGCATACCGTAGTGTTAGTAATAGTTCTGAGATTTGACCCTATCCTATGTACGAAATAAAACTCTTGCTTCATTGCTCAATACTTGACAGAAGCGGGCTTGTCACTTAACTATATTGCCACTAGTTACAGCTAGCCCAACAATTTAAAAACCGTGAATCTATATTTGCAGTTTTTACCCTACTTTATTTCCATCTATTAAGAAAAATAGAGGCCAGGATCGCATCGCCCATTTAACATTAGAGAAAATGAAATTTGCAACGAATTCCGCTGCAGCTCTGCATGTAGACACACATTACAGAAATTCAAGTTTCTCATCTATTTTTCAGAAATATGACGGCAAAACAAATGAGACTTGCAACAGATCCAATTGAAAAATGTCACTTCTCAAAGACCAGAGAGCCAAATTACACACTTGGCGTATCCTGTCAGGGAAATCTCATGTATCATAAGGTAATTATTTTTCGAAAATTTCATTTCTTGCAGTGACAGTGCTTTAATTCAGTGGATCGTATTGTCGACTAGACGTACGTCTCTCTATTACTGCTTCTTCATTACTGTGATTGCATTTTCTCTTCAGATAGATCACTGCTAATTACAAACCACAGATGTCACTAAAATGAAGGCATATCCTGTACAACCTCTATTGTTTGGGTTTGCTTTGATCAAAAGAGGATTTTTCATGCAACTTCATTTCTTTTGTTGCACCTAAGTGTAGTACTGACGTTACTGCGTGGCATTACTTGGCTGCAGGGTACTTACATACTAGATATTTGCACGGCGAAGTGGAGGTGTCATTTGAAAGAAATTGCTCGCTCTGCATTTTGACAACATATTTTGTGTTTTCAAGCAAGCGCTCTACTTCATTGTTGTCTGCTTTTTATTCTGACATTCAGCTTTGAGATGAGCTTATCGTCATTTATCTAGAGTTTTTTTGCACTCGCAACACCAGAACAAGGCAAGAATGCTTGGTGAAACCTGGGTTTCTGTTTTGTCTTCTGTCTCTGTAATTACGCGGTTCTTAGAGCAGTGCTTACATTTCTCGAGTTCAGTTTTATTATTTTTTTGCCATGTAAGGCAAAATTACATGAATAAATCAATAAACAGCGCGAGAAGATGGCCACATATCTTCTATTTAAATTCATGGCAGAGAACCAACTACTGGGACGAGAAGTCCCATTTGAGCAGGCAACACTCGCCTTCTCCTCAGGTGGCTGGAAGGCAGTTTGCTGTCTGCTAACAAAAATCACTGCTTCGATGACCGCGTTAATACATCAGCCCCATCTCTTATCATCCACTTTCATCTTTTCCTGACTTTCTGTTGTATTTTCTCTCCCTCTTTTTTATCATCTTCAAAAATATTGCAACCGGACAAACTTCTAGAGAAATGCGTTTTGTAGGCTTTGTTTCTATGCGGATGCGTGTTCTGTAAAACACCATTATGTAATCAACACGGGGGAAATATGTTTAGAAAAGAATGTTGAATTTGCTGTTTACTGTCAAAAACTGCACTACTGTAGATTGCTACCTTCGCTGCTATGGAGCATATTGATACGGGGCAGAAGGCTAGCACAGAAACCACAGCAGGTGAAGGGCAAGCGTCCACAGCACAGTAGAGCAAGTTTTCAGGCAAGTCTCAACGGTTTCTTCAGCTTCGTCTTCCTTTCGCGGCACTACTGTTAATCGTCCTCTTCTTCAACATCCAGCAACGCGCAGGTCATATATGTAACATTACCCCCCACGAAAAGCACAGTCTCGGTGCGCATTATGTCGAACTACTGCAGGTGTAGTACGGCTTCATTCGGGCGACATGAACGATCTCGGTACGTGGCATAGGGGACTGTTGCGGCGGATGCACAGGGGTGATCTCATATGTGACAGGAGTGACTGGCCGTAAGACACGGTAGGGTCCTGCGTTGCGTGGCATGAGCTTTTCACACAGCCCAACTCTACGAGCGGGAGTCCAGAGCAAGACGAGAAAACCCGGAGAGTAGTGTACGTCGCGGTGACGAGCATCATGGCGGCGTTTCTGGGAATTTTGGTAGGAAGCTAGTCGGCGGCGAGCAATAACCCGGGCGGCGTCAGCTCGAGATATGGCGTCACGAACATAAGAGCTGGCATTTACGGTGGGAGGCAGTACGCTCTCAAACGGAAGGGGAGGGTCGCGGCCGTATAGAAGATAAAACGGTGAGTAGCCCATTGTGTCGTGACGGGAGGGATTATATACGAACGTTACAAACGGCAAAGTAACATCCCAGTCACCGTGATCATCCCATACATACATTGACAACATGTCCGTGAGCGTCCGGTTGAGGCGTTCGGTGAGGCCGTTCGTTTGTGGATGGTAAGCGGTGGTGAAATAGTGCTTAATGGAGCAGAACCGGAGAATTTCGTCGACTACCCGAGCAAGAAAGCAACGGCCACGGTCAGTGAGCAGCTGGCGTGGAGCACTATGGAGAAGGATGACGTCGTGGAGAAGAAACGCAGCCACGTCAGTTGTACAGCTGGTAGGTATCGCTCGGGTGACAGCGTAGCGCGTAGTATAATCCGTGGTCACCGCAATCCATTTATTCCCCGATGAAGAGAGTGGGAAAGGCCCGATGAGATCAAGGCCAACTCGGGAAAACGGGTCTACTGGAATGTCGATCGGCTGCAGGTAATCAGCAGGCACCACCGATGGCTTCTTCCGTCGCTGACACCGGTCACAAGAAGCCACGTAACGACGAACAGAGCGATAGAGGCCCGGCCAAAAGAACGGCGGCGGACGCTTTCGTACGTGCGAGATAGACCAAGATGACCCGCAGTGGGCACGTCGTGCAGTTGCTGTAGAACGGTGGTGCGCAGGTGTTCGGGGACTACAAGCAGAAGCTCGGCGCTATCTGGTCGCATATTCCGCCGGTATAAGGTGCTGCTGTGGAGCACGAACAAAGCAAGGGTTGCATCAAGGTGATTAGCGCTGAGGCGATTGATAATACTGCAAAGCTTGGGGTCTAAGCGCTGTTCATGGCGAATGTTTAAAAGGTCAGAGATGGCCAATACACATGTGTCATCGTCACACTAGCTGGTGGGTGGTGGATCTACCGGGTTGCGGGAGAGGCAGTCGGCGCCAGCGTGCAATCGGCCGGACTTGTGGACGACAGAAAAAGTGTATTCCTGAAGAGGGAGGGCCCAACGCCCCAGGCGACCAGTAGGGTCCTTCAGCGTAGAAAGCCAACATAAGGAGTGGTGGTCGGTGATGACGGAGAACCGGCGGCCAAACAAGTAAGGGCGAAACTTTGTGATGGCCCACACGAGGGCTAAGCACTCACGTTCTGTGAACGAGTAATTCCTCTCAGCCGCAGAAAGGAGGCGACTGGCATAAGCAATGACGCGAGGGCGACCCATCTGCTGTTGGGCAAGAATGGCACCAATACCGTGACCACTGGCGTCGGTGCGTACCTCCGTTGGTGCTGAGGGATTGAAGTGCGCCAGGATGGGTGGGTTGGAGAGGGACCCAATCAGCGCAGAAAATGCTTGAGACTGTTCTTGGTCCCAGTAAAATGGAGCGTCGTTCTTCATAAGATTGGTGAGTGGGCGAGCAGTCTCCGCAAAGTTGGGACAAACCGCCGAAAATAGGAGCAAAGGCCTAGAAAACTACGCACGTCACTGGTACAGCGGGGTGTAGGAAATGCTCTTACAGCACGTATTTTGTCTCGGTCGGGTCGAACGCCACGTGCGTCGACCACGTGACCGAGCACCTTGAGTTCACGTCGGCCGAAGCTACACTTCGAGTTAAGCTGAAGGCCAGCTCTTCGGAAGACTCGAAGAATGGCCTCAAGGCGATGGAGATGGCTCTCGAAGGTCGAGGAAAAGACAATAACGTCATCGAGATAACATAAACACGTCGTCCATTTGAAACCGCGCAAAAGAGAATCCATCATGCGCTCGAATGTTGCGGGCCCATTACACAGACCAAATGGCATCACCTTGAATTGGTACAGGCCATCAGGTGTGACGAAAGCGGTCTTCTCTCGATCCCGTTCGTCAACAGCGATCTGCCAATAACCAGAACGGAGATCAATCGAAGAAAAATAGCTGGCACCGTGCAAGCAGTCAAGGGCATCATCTATCCTGGGGAGTGGGTAAACGTCCTTCTTTGTATTTTGTTGAGATGTCGGTAATCAACGCAGAACCTCCAGGTATTGTCCTTCTTTTTAACAAGCACGACAGGTGATGCCCAGGGACTGCTGGAAGGCTCTATAATGTTCCTTGCCAACACCTTGTCGACTTCATCTTGTATGAGGCGACGTTCAGAAATGGCGACTCGGAAAGGTCGTCTGTGAATTGGGCTGGCGTCTCCGGTATCGATTCGATGTGTAACGAGGGACGTTTGACCCAAGGGTCGGTCACCAAAATCAAAAATATCTCTGTACGATGTCAGTAGGGTCGTAAGTGCTTTAGCACGATCAGGGCGCAAGTCAGGAGCAACCATGCCGGATATACGGCCCTCCTGAGGTGGGAACGGTGCAGGTCGCGCCGGCACTGCGGCAATAGGGTCACGTAAAAGAGCAGCCACAATAAACTCCGACAATTGGGTCAGTTCGGCGAGAGAAATGCCCTCAGGAAGAACTTGCACAAAAGAGCTGAAGTTAAGGACTGGAATACAAGTGCTGTTATTCGCTACATGCACTATATTGTGAGGTAGAGCGATGCTACGCTCAAGTGTCACGTCAGTTATGGGGCAAACAACGTAGTCGCCATCCGGAACGGAGGGAAAAGGCGACATCAGCACATACACTGCGGCTTCTGGTGGTAGGCGACTAAATGTAGCGGAGCGAAGACGGAGCGTTGAAGTTTCAGGAGCTTTGTTGTCAGGGCAGAGGGGCAGGTCTAGATGAATCAGTCCAGAATAACAGTCAATGAGAGCGGAGTGTTCTGTTAAAAAGTCGAGTCCTAATATAACTTCATGAAGGCAACTGGTGAGGACTGTAAATAGCACAGGGATGTGGCGGTCGGCAGTGGTAACTCTCGCAGTACACATACCAATGACAGTAGTTGTGTTGCCATCAGCAACACGAACGGTAGACGAGGAAGCAGGTGTGAGGACTTTATTGAGGCGTCGACGGAGCGAGGAGCTGAGAACAGAAATGTGGGCTCCAGTATCAATAAGGGCAGAAACGGAGACTCCGTCCACAAGAATATCAACGAGGTTTTGTCTAGGTGTGGGGGTCAGTTCCGAGTTGACAGTCCGGGTCGGGAATGCAGCGTCACTCCAGGGCGCTGCACTCGCTAGTTTCCCGAGTAGGTACCGGCGTGTGATGGGGAGGAGCTGCGGTGAGATACCGGTGAACGGGATCGACGAGCCAGTGGGGATGGAGATCGGCTGGTGCGACGGGCAGGGGGAACGGTTTCGTTTCGAGTCTCATCTTGTTGAGAAAGATAATGTCCTGGTCCATCGTAGACTGGTAAGAGCTCCTTTGGTTGGACAGGGAAGAGTATCGGCGGTCGGCGTTGTAATAGGAGCGAGGAGCGGAGAAGGCACGGCTACGGCAATAACGCGCTCTGTGACCGGCGCGACAGCAAATGAAGCAAATTGGCCTGTCGTCTGAGGTGCACCACTCTGCAGGATTGCGACTAAGGTAGCGACGTGGGGAAGGTGGGCTGGCAGTAGCAGCAGCCACTACAGGAACAGAGTGGGATGGTGGCGTGGGCGACACGGGGCTGGAGGACAGGCCGACGTTTGCAAGTTCTTGGCGAACTACAGCCTGTATCATGGCCACGGTGTCGGGTAGCGGAGACATGAGTGGTGTAGGAGCTAAGGCCTCGAGTTCTCTCCGGACGATACAAGTTATGTTCATGGGATAGGAAGGTTGTTGCAAAGGGACCAGATCATCGCAGGATGATGTAGCTGCGGTGTTTGGAAGGCGCTCAAAGCGATGTACGAGGCGTCGTTGTTTAGCCTGCTCGAATTTTCGACAGACTTGAAGCACTGAGTCGGCGGTGGAGCAATTCATGCAGAACAGGATGTTGAACGCATCATCCGCAATCCCTTGAGGATATGGCCTACCTTGTCATTTTCTGTCATTGAGCAGTTGACCTTGCGACACAACGCAAGCACGTCTTGAATATACGCAAGGTAGGACTCCGTAGAGGATTGGATGCGAGATGAAAGTTCTGTTTTTGCTGCGGCAGCTCGACCAATGGGCTTCCCGAACAGGTCCTGAAGCTTTTCCTTACAGATTGCCCACGTCACCAGCTCTTGTTTGTGATTTTGGAACCACGTGCGAGCGGTTCCCTCCAAATAGAAAATGATGCTGGCCAGCATAATGATCGCTTCCCAGTGGTTGTTCTTGCTGCAACGCTCGTACTCATCCAGCCAATCTTCCACGTCTGTCTTGTCTTCGCCATTAAATATGGGAGGGTGGCGTATTTTTGTGAGCACGACTGGCTGAGCAGAAGTTGCCGCGGTGGTAGGGGCTGCCTCGGATGTCATAGTGGTAGTTGTTGACGTCGTTGAAAGCCCAGGTAGATGACGGCCACTGCGCAAATCCAGGTTTTGCCAGCGCAAGGGGTAATCTGTGCGCACGGGGATCTTTGGTCACCTCCACCAAGATGATACGGGGCAGAAGGCTAGCACAGAAACCACAGCAGGTGAAGGGCAAGCGTCCACAGCACAGTAGAGCAAGTGTTCAGGCAAGTCTCAACGGTTTCTTCAGCTTCGTCTTCCTTTAGCGGCACTACTGTTAATCGTCCTCTTCTTCAAAATCCAGCAACGCGCAGGTCATATATGTAACAATATTATTTTTTTGTTACATTTGCTTAGAGACATTCACGAGTTTTATGAGAGAGCCGAATATATAATAAAGAATAAAAATTTTTGTCGTTAACGGTATAACGTCCCAAAGCATTTCTACGGTACGACAGATTCGCAGCGGAGGGCTCCGAAAGTTTCGACACAACTGGCATTTTTACCGCTTTGCTTCACGCCTGCATCGAGAGTTGCCCCAAGGCCAGAAATAATGTAGCATGAGAATACTATGCAGAAAATGTGGTCTAAAGTTTATTCATGTCGCGGAGGCTGCCGAAAATCCCGCAAATAAACGTTAGGATTCAAACCGATCTCACAGTTGTGCGGTGTCTGCCCAATCCTGAGAAAACATAAAAGCTACGCTTCTGGCGTGCTTTTATTGGCAGAAACTGTTAGGATGGGCCCTGAAAATATATGTGAAATAATCTCCTCAGCGATCGACAGATATCTGTCTATACAGCGGTACTTTTGAAGAGATACGAAAAGCAACAGCCTTTGCGTACACCTCAAGTCTGCGGTGGGTGATTGTTGTTCCGGAAATCTGATCAAAGATAGAAGACAAATTAACACGTTAATACAACGACGACACTTATGAAGAAATAATTGTCATGCAGATTTATAATAGCTTGCAAAGCATTAACATAAAGGTTGAGCGCGCTGTATGTGAAGAATCTAAACTATGAAAAAAAGGAGCCAAAGCTTAATCGTACTATCAGCACAGAAACTATCCATATTACAGGGCTCACTTTAAAGGTCTTTTTATCGATTGAGACAAAATTTCGCACGAGCAGCCTCACAACCTGCCCACTGTGTTCTCCAGAACATATCTTCAGGGCATGCCTTAAGTGCCAACTGATATCAATTGTTCGGATGATTAGAAGCACCAACGCACTATAGAGTGCCTGGAGGTGAAAATTTTGCTTGCGGTCTCAAAGATGATTACAGGGGCTGCGCTGCAACGCCCAGAGTTTTTGTCCGTCATATAAGCAACATATAACGTCATATAAGCAACATATAAGCAACATATATAAGCATATAACGCCTTGACGAACTACAGTCAATACGCCTGCAGCCTGATCCCACTTCATTTGGTTTCACTGCCGAAGCTGACCTCCGTGCTCTTATTCGCGGATTAATTCGTGAAGAGCTCTCGGCTCAAGGTAATTTGTGCCGCCCTGCATCTGAGCCACATCCTTCAAGTGCCGGCCTGCGTAGCATTGTCAAAGAAGAGCTGGCCTCAATGACCTATTGCCCGCCAACATCGGTCGCTCCTACCATCTGTCAGGCGCCAACGTACGCCCAGGTCACATCCTTGCCGCCTGCAGTTGGAGCGCCTACGCCACCGGCGCCTACCACTGCTCATGTCGCTGCATTGGCACCACCTGCCGCGGCGCCGACATACTACCCTAACTGGCGCCCAGCCCGCCCTGTTTGTTATTACTGCGGGTACCGAGGCCATATTTCCCGCTTCTGTCGTCGCAGGCTCCAGAATGAACGCCGCGGCTACGAATCATTTGAAGCAGACTACCCTCCTCGCTTTTCCGGCTCTAACCACCGTTCATTCCCTGATTATCCCCGACGTTCATCACCCCCGCCAGAAAGCCCCGCTCCGCCTGCTGGTTACAGGCCTTCAAGACGCCGTTCTACTTCGCCTTTTCGCCGCTCAACCTCGCCTCTCCGTCAAGCTTCTCTGACGACCCCCCGCTTGTCGGAAAACTGACCACTGCAGTTTTAGGAGGGAAAACTGCACTCTTCGACCATCCCAAAAATCCTCCGGAACGTCCCTGGAATATTATTTTAGTGCGGGTTGAAGGTTTGTCTGTTGAGGCTTTGGTTGACACGGGCGCCGCTGTTTCTGTGATACACACTGACTTGTGCTCCCGCTTGCGAAAAGTGAAAACGCCTTATGATGGACCTGAACTCCGTGGAGCTAATGGTGCAATAATTCGGCCTTCTGCTAAGTGTACTGTGCGAGTTTTTGTTGATGGTGTCCGCCACCATGTACAATTTGCCGTGATGTCACCCTGCGCTCACCCAATTATTTTAGGCTGGGATTTTCTGTCTGCCGCATCAGCCAGCATTTCGTGTCGCGACAGGGTCATTTACATGACCGAGAGCGATCCGTCTTCTGAACCTCCCGAGCCCCGTTATCGCCTACTTGCCGCTACTGACTCAGTGTTGCCCCCTGGATGCGAACAACTTGTTGCGCTTACTGCTACTGACATTGATAACGGAGATGTGCTAATCGTGCCTTCTGATCGCCATCTGACCCGTGGAATCGCGCTACCACCAAGTCTTGTTCGGTTTGAGCATGGCACAGCGCTTGTCGCTGCTTCGAACACTTCGCCAGAGCCCATTGTGCTGACTAAAGGGACATGTTTTCCTTGTGCCCTGGACATTCACCCGGTGTCCCTCACCACCCTTACCGCCCCCTCTTCCTCACCAGCAGCTTCTTCTGATGCTTCTCTCTGTGTTCTCTTTGGCACCATCAATCCCGACCTTCCTGCGACTCACCGCCAAGCTTTGCAGGAATTACTTCGAAAACACCAAGCCTCCTTTGATGTCACTTCTCCGACCTTGGGCCGAACGTCTTCTGCACAGCACCGCATTATTACAGAAGGTACTTCTATTGTTAGCCGCCGCCCTTATCGTGTTTCCTTATCAGAACGTAAAATCATAGAAGATAATGTGAATGATATGCTCCGACGAGACATTATTCGGCCATCAGCTAGCCCCTGGTCATCTCCGGTCGTCTTGGTGAAAAAAAAGGATGGCTCCGTGCGTTTTTGCGTTGATTACCGCGCACTTAACAAAGTCACTCGCAAAGACGTTTACCCTATGCCACGAATTGACGACTCCCTCGACTGTCTTCAGGGCGCCGAATATTTCTCCACTTTGGATTTGCGTTCCGGTTACTGGCAGATACCGATGCACGAAGCCGACAAAGAAAAAACCGCATTCGCTACTCCCGATGGGCTTTACGAATTCAATGTCATGCCTTTTGGACTTTGTAATGCCCCCGCTACGTTTGAGCGCATGATTGACACTGTTCTTAGAGGACTTAAGTGGAAAACATGCTTGTGCTACCTGGACGACATAGTTATCTTCTCTGCGACTTTTTCTGATCATTTATGCCGCCTTGATCAAGTATTAACGTGCCTAGCATCCGCCGGTCTCCAGCTGAACACAAAAAAGTGTAATTTCGCCAAGAAAGAAATCAAGATCCTGGGCCACCTCGTCAGCCGCGATGGCATTCGACCCGACCCTGACAAGCTTGCTGCAGTTTTGAACTTTGCACGCCCTCAACGGACTAAGGAACTACGCAGTTTCCTTGGCCTGTCTTCGTACTTTCGCCGTTTCATTCGCAATTTCGCTACCATTGCTGCACCGCTCCACCGCCTCCTTACCGACAGTACTACTTTCAATTGGTCCGAAGAATGCGAAAAAGCTTTCCAAACCCTAAAGAATGCCCTCACTTCGGACCCTGTTCTCGCTCACTTCGACGACACTGCTGCTACCATTCTCCACACCGATGCCAGCGGCCTCGGTATCGGCGCCGTACTTCTGCAACGTGACACCGCTTCTCGGGAAAAAGTAATTGCGTTTGCCAGTCGAACTCTAACACCAGCGGAACGCAACTACACTATCACAGAGCAAGAGTGCCTCGCCGTCGTTTGGGCAGTTCAGAAATTCCGCCCCTACCTCTACGGCCGCCATTTCACGATCGTTACCGATCACCACGCTCTGTGCTGGTTATCAACCCTCAAAAATTTGACTGGACGCCTTGGCCGTTGGATTCTGCGTTTGCAGGAATACCACTTCGATGTCATATTCAAATCAGGTCGCAAACATCGAGATGCCGATGCTCTTTCCCGCTGCCCGCTCCCAGAATCACCACCTAGTGCTTCTTCGCGCCTTCCTGCGTGCACCCTCGGCGTCGCAATGTCGTCCAGAGCTCCAAACATCCCCTGTGCTACTCCTGCCGCTGCTCCAGATCGGTACGCCATTATTTCACACCAGCAAGCCGATCCCTACTGTCTTTCCCTAATCAACCTTCTCACCGGTGCTTCTCACCCTCCTACCGCTAGGATGCGCAGACAACTCCAAAATTTCAAACTTGACAACGGCGTGCTGTCCCGTTATATTTATTGCTCTGAAGGCACCCGTTGGGTCCCCGTTATTCCGAAAGCGCTTCGCACCCGTATCCTGGCGGCTTTCCACGATGATGCTACAGCCGGTCACTTAGGCTTTCATAAAACTTACCACTGCGTGAAAACCCGTTTCTTCTGACCAGGCCTCGCCTCAAGTGTGGCAAAATACGTCGCCTCTTGTCTGCCATGTCAGAGCCGCAAACGGCCAACTTCTCCTCCTGCTGGCCTACTACAGCCGCTACCTTGCCCAGCTACTCCTTTTGCCGTTGTTGGCATAGACTTATACGGGCCACTTCCATTGTCCGCACGAGGTAATCGCTGGATCGTCACCGCCGTCGACCACCTAACACGCTACGCTGAGACCGCTGCCCTGCCTAATGGCTCAGCACATGAGGTCGCGACCTTCTTTTTGGAATCGCTCGTACTGCGTCATGGGGCCCCTCAAGTGCTTCTCAGCGATCGTGGTCGGACATTTCTGTCGACGATTGTAGCCGAAGTTATTGAGGCCTCAACCACACATCACAAATTGACCTCCAGCTATCACCCGCAGACCAATGGGTTGACTGAGCGGTTCCACCGCACGCTTTCTGACATGTTGTCTATGTACGTCGACCAGGACCACCGAAACTGGGACGTAATACTTCCTTTTGTTACGTTCGCCTACAATACGGCTGTACAGCGGACCACAGGTTACACCCCGTTTTTCCTCGTTTACGGCCGTTCTCCTGCTACCTTTCTTGACGCCTCTTTCCTTTCTACACATGCCAGTTCCTCGCCCTCTCTTCCTGACCAGTTCCTTTCCCGAGTGGCCAAATCTCGCCGGCTTGCTCGCGTCAACACGGAAGCCAGCCAGGAAGACCGCAAATGCCGCTATGATGCAACCCATCGCCAAGTTTCGTTCCGTCCCGGCGACGAGGTGTTACTTTGGACCCCATTACGCACTCCTGGTCTTTCTGACAAGTTACAGCACCGTTACATTGGTCCTTACACAGTTCTTGCAAAAACCTCCCCGGTCAACTATCGCGTCTCTCCTCTTCACCCTCCTCCGGACAGTCGTTACCGTGGCACTGAAGTTGTCCACGTTTCACGTATGAAACCTTTTATTCGGCGCAATCCTGCGGACTAACTGCGGCCAGGCTGGCCGCTTCAACTGCGCGGGCGAAATAGTGTGAGCACTGTGTGGCGCTTCTTCTTCCACACGGCTGAACGTGCTGCAGCCACCGTAGTGCTGCTTCATCTTCATCCTGCTCCCTCTTGTAGATACCCATCGTCATCGCGGAGTGTGTTTGGCTGCAGTGTGCGACCAAGGCTTCAGGTCTGCAATAAAGCCTGATTCCCCAAGTCCGACCTTCGCGTTACCTTACAATATATTGATTATTCTTCCGCTGTTTCCCTTGATTTATTGGCATTTCACTCCATCAAAATAGATATCCTTAACGTAACCCTGCTGACATGTTACGTTTATGTGTAGGTATACACTATTCCGATAGAAGTGTTTTTCAAACACATAACAGATAAACGAGTATGATTTACCTATTGCAGCTCACCGGTTCAGAGCGACAAGGTTCTCTATCTAAGGGCTTGTGCCTTGAAGGAGAGGAATAGAACGTACACGCAGTCGACGTATACGGCGTACTGCCTTTTGATGTTGGAAACTAATAAACAGGTCATCACTCGTTCGTTTTCATTGCATTTGTGCCCGCAGATTGCAGGAGTCGAAGCGATCCAATGCTGGACTGCTCACATACACGCTTGCCGTGGCATCACCAATGGCCGAGCGTAAAGGGAAATGTTGTTCAACCTTTAACTTCTTCATGCCTCCATAGCAATGTTTGTTTTCTGTGTACAGCACAGGCAACACAGATCAGATAAAACTGCATCGCCGCGCCGTCTGACGCTGCACTTCTGGTGCCGAGACATAGCAATGTGCTTGCGCGTTCTTCCATTCTTGCAGCTATCTTTTTGCTCGTTTTGGTAAATAAACAGCGCGAAGGGACGTAAGACAAGAAGAAACCAAACGGACCTCAAAACCTCAAAACTATTTTGTATTCAGAAAAAGCACGTGTATAATTTAAAAACGTCACGCGACCTGACGTCGCCCGCACGCGTGCCCAGAGTACAACAGTCTAAAAACTGCAACATGTGTCAATACTAACATCGTTACAACTCGACTTCAGAGCATCGTGACTAACTGAAAAAACACCAGACAGACGAAAACAAAAACCATACGCACTAAATTACATCACGTGTTGTCACGAAACGAGATCTCTTAATCTACTAACAATAAGGAAGGCTGGCTAACGCATTCACCCTGCCTTTTCCGAATAGGATATCCCTCAATGAACGCCCTTGGTTTCGTATCTTTATGGCGAAATAAAATGCCTGTGCGCATGACTGAACGTCTGCACAATTTCTTATTTGCTTCTTGCGGGCTTTGCAGTGCTCTTTTAGATGTGAAAAGCTTGTGTCCGAGACGCGGAAGGAAAAAGAAATAATTACTGTTGTGCCTTACATTCATCATTTCTCCCACAGACTAAAAAAGATAGCGAATAGAGCACGAGTTAAGGTTATATTTTCTGCTCCAAATAAGCTTGGGAAGATGTGCAAAATGGTTAATACTCATTTCGTTCCCAGAGATTGCGACATCAAGCATGAAAATCGATTCGTGTCATGTGAAGAAGGTGTAGTGTATGCCATTCCCTTGTCATGCGGCAAGCTGTATGTGGGTCAGACGGGGAGATGCCTCAATGAACGCCTGAAGGAGCACAATAATAACGTGCATAACACAGTAAAAGGGCATCTCGGGATTCATTGTAGAGACTGTGAAAACAAAACTTGCCACCCTGACTTCACTAGCACACAAATTTTAAGTAAACACAGTGACCAATTAACACGCGAAATAATCGAAGCAGCGCACATCGCCTGGTCTAAAGACGCATGCGTCAGTAGCCCCTCTTTATCGATCAGTTCAAAAGAATTGTCATTTTTAGTGAAGGGAAAATGATAATGTTGTTATCGTCCTTGTTCAGTGTGACATGCATGAATTGACTATGAATCTATGAAGGATGGTTGTTTTCCTTGTGTTGTTGGAACTGTGTATATATGCCTCGTTCCAAACAATAAACACCAGTTGAAAGTCAGCGCTCGTGTGTGTCGTGTCTCTCTTCTTGTCTTTGTCTTAGTGCGCGCTGTTCCGGTCAAAGTTGTGTCCGAGCATCTTCGATCATTATTGGACTCAACATATTCACATCTAAAAGAGCGCTGAAAACCCTGTATGAAGGAAAATAAGGACGTGTGCAGACTTTTAGTCGCACAGACACGCATAACATGCGCATAGCGCCGCATGTTATCAGCTCGTGCTCGGCAAATTAAAAAAATTACAAATCTGCCAAATTGAAAGAAAGCGCATGAACACTGCTATGTCTCTGCACCAGAAGTGTGATGTCAGGAGACGTGGTGATGCAGTTTTATCTTATCTTTGCCGCCTGTCATGTGCCCCGACTTATTTGCAGGCTGGGTGTAACTAAAATAAGCAATCACGAGAACAGCGCTACTTCAAAAATAACATATTATAGCATGAAAAAAAAAAATTCATTTCTAGATCGCTTAAATATAACTGAGCTGTTATAGAATATTTCGTTATTTTATTGGCATGTATGGTTCGTGATTAGGCGTGACATTTACTCCGAAATACATGCAGTCATAATATTGCAAACTATTTAATCGAGGTAAATTTCTTAGTTCATAATTATAATCGGCAATTCAATACACTGAATTCAAATTTACAGAATATTCGATAAAGAAGAGCACTGTGACACAGTACCTAGACTGTATAATTTAGCTCTCTAGTCTCTCACAAGACGTGACCTTTTCCAAGTAGAGAGGTTGCGAGTCGTATTCCTCTTGGGGTCATAGTTTATTAAAACAGATAAAAGAACGGCATTGTTGAAATGGCGCTCTACATGGTGAGCTCCAGCGATATTGGTAGTGCGTTTCAATTTTTGTAGTACTAAATGTGTGTTGCAGGGTTCTGTTGTCATCATCATCATGATCATCATCATCCTCAGCCTGACTACACCCACTGCAGGGCGAAAGGCCACCTATTAACCTTCAATTAACCCGTTCCTGTCTAGCTGTATCCACCTAACCCCTCCCAACTTCTTAACCTCATCCGCCAATCTAGCTTTCTGCCGCCCCGTGATACGTTTTCCTTCCCTTGGAATCCAATTTAGTATACTAAGCAACCATCGTTTATCCTCTCTTCCCAATGCATGTCCCGCGCATGTCCACGTCTTCGTTTTCACTAGACTGTCGGTAAATTGAGTAATTTTTCTGACCCACTCTGCACGCTTCCTATCTCTTAGCTGTACCCCTAATATTTGCTGTTCCATAGCCCTCTGTCTGGTTCGCAACTTAAGTAGAACGCCCTTCGTTAGTCTCCACGTTTAAGCTTCATAAGCCGTCTTCTGTATTTACATTTATAGCTTGTAACAAAATCAATTTTAAGCGTGCAAATACAGTTCCATGCTTTCCTAGTAAGTGTGCTAAAGAGTGGTACTGGTGTAATCGTAAATTTTGACAGACAAGGCCTGCTAATACAAAAAATGCAATGACACAAGGCAAGTATTTAATTACAAATTGATGGGGCCGAATGAGTTGCTTAGTAACACTACGGCATGAACCAAAGCAATGCTGACTTACATTCATCAAAACAAGCCAGCCAATAAAGACCCCACGTTGTGGAGATAGAGAGAAATAAATCTTGGGTACTACATTTAAGAAATTAGATGCATAAATTCAAGATTCATTGCGAGAATATGGCAAGCAGCTTTTTTCTGCTCTCTACAGATTGTGGAAGTAGAGCGCCGAAAAACTTGATTCCGCAAGTGGTTGTTGTCGCATGATGGAGAAGCAATTGCTATGATGCCGCAATTTTCTACATTGATTTGTCGAGGCTTTAAACCATTCATAATATTTCCAGTTGACAAATGCCGATACCGCAATTAAATATATATTACGATATTGTCCAATAGTTTCTAAAGAAGCCTTCACAGGTGGCGGTATCTGCTAAAGCAGGATGTCTTGTGCACCGGGTGACACCCAGGACACCGAGGGACAAAACTCTACATCGCCGTGTTTGGAGGAGGGAAGTTCATGGTAGTTAGTCGTCACTGAGTGTTTGGACCTTTAGGCTCTTCGGCGGAGGCAAAAACGTTTTTATCCGAAGCTCCACATAAACGTACCTCCCATACGATCCCACCAGTAAAATGAGCAGTCGCCTGTTCCCAGCCTCCTTGCCCATATTTCGCTTTCACATCCTCTTTCTTACTTCTATCTCTTCTCTCTTCTGGCTGCTATAGATATAAGAGCACCTAGGGAACACCTTGTTTGGTTAGCCGCTCTTCGCTGCTCAATATTGGGTTATAGTTAGGGCGCACAGCAGCGTTGGCAGTACCTGCTTCTAGTTTCTGTCCCGTTCCTTAGTTGGTCTCTCTGGTGAGTGGCTGCAGCACTGACCAAAATGCACACCTCTCGTTTGGTTTTATCTCAAATTTCAACTAATCGACAACTTCAAAACCAGAGTACACTGAATTCTCTGAGCACTTTTTGTGAATAGTAATGCACCTTTCCAAACTTCTCTGTGACTGATAGTGAACAATAGAGGATACGTCTTACCGTATCATGTCTCAAGGCCCTCAACTGACACAATACGTCAAGGTTACAAGACGAAAGAGCAGCTAATGAACACCTTCTTTGAAAGTGTTTTACCAACACAAAAACAAAAACCTATCGCGAGTCACAGAACTGCGACATGTTTTCTTTTCAATTAGCCTGAACAGATCATTAAACTCTGTTTCTTGGTGTCATTTGTGATGAGCACCTAAAGTACTTAAGCGAAGAAAGTATTGACGATCTCAAAGCACAAAGTGTCATAAATGCATTCCGAGCCAACACCCGAAAGTGAAAAACAGAAGTAAGAATTGAGGACAACTCTCCTACCATTGCCCTTACCCACGACGCGGCTTCAGCCGTCCGAAGTACGGTTATGACCACAGAGTCCCTAGGCAACTCATTTATGCTAAGTGTTCATCTCATCAGATTACAGTAGAAAAGCGTTGCCCAACCGTATCCTTTTACAAAATGTGAGGACAGTCAGCCCACCTACTCAGATGACTGCCCTCTGTTGACCGAATTAACAAAGATTTCACACTTAATTTTGAAGAAAGCATTACACTTTTAGGCACGCAGACGTCTTTCAACACAGGAACTAACCTACATTGTGGCCCAGCATAGCGCTGTACCAAAGAAGTGGACGCAGATAGGGCTATTCACTATCTGCAATGTTAGCTGCCCAGCCCATCCGGTCACTTGACATAAGGCCTTTTCTCATCCGGGCCTAGTACAAATTTTCTAGCGCATGCTGAACGAACGGAAGGCGCATTAGAGAATGCCATAGAAACAACAAATCACTCTAGCCTCCTACATCTATGTAACGCAGAATTGCTTAGATCGACAAAGGTGCGAAGCACCCGATCAAGGAGCCATGCAGAAACACCTAAATAAACACTGCCCACATTAAATAAGATGGCATGTTTAATACGCTGAAAGTTGCAAGGACTGCTCACTAACCTAGGTTCACCTATTAATAACATAGACAACTGTCGTGCTATGCTTACAAGATGAGAACCTAGGTCCCTACCACACAAGCATTCTAAACTAAAAAAATTTCAATTCTTTAACCGCACCCAAGGGCAGGATAGAGGGCTCTCAGGCAGTGTTGCCATCATAGGTCAGAACGTAACGTCAGGAGAGAAACTGAAGTATAAATCTGAATTAAAAGCGTCCGCACCCATCAAACATATACTAAAATTATTTACGTTGTAATGTATCTATCTAGCACAAGGAATTTTGATTACTATCCTTTATTTCGAAGAGATGTCTATACCAACTACCTGTAACCAAACTTGATTATGGAAGTTCAATGCCCACAATACTTCTTAGACTTTACGGAAAAATATACTTCAGGGCGAGTCGTTGATAATTATATATCAAGGAGGAATCCTTGTTTGCTGAAACAGTTACACCTACCTCATTCTCCAAATGCTCAAGAAAAATGAGTCTTTAGGTTTATTTCAAGTTCACACTCTATTTTCCAGATTTTAGGCGGCATGTATTAACCCTTATCGCAGCGACCACTTACCCATAGTAATCAGTTCATAATCCTCAAAAGTAGATACCCTCACTACACAATACCGTTAGACGCTGCACCTAGCCAACTGGCAGGTTTTTTTTTTAGAAAAGCAAGTGAGGACCACTTTTTAAAACGAAAGCTTCATAATGATAGGTGGAGCCGGCCTTCCCGTGGGCTCGAATTTGATCTTTATTTGCCATTCAAAAAGCAGTCGGACAAACGTTTGCTATGAAGTTCAGGTGTCCGCAGAAAAATGCGACTGATACTGTGCTTTTTCTAACAACCAGCACACAATATCAGCGTGGGCGAGCCATTGACCTTCAAGCAGGGCCGGATTCTCCAATGTTCAAAGGAACTGGGCCCTATGTTTTGGGGGACCTTCGAGAGCCGGAAAAGAATGGGCGATGTTTATGTTTGACCCGAAAATAGTCTGATCACCTACTTCATAATTTCCTTCGGTTAAAATTATAGCTTATGCACGGCAGGGTCGCATGCTTCAATTAAATGCTGTTCGTCGGATCGTACGTTCAATCCCGCCAGACAAAGTACAAAATATTGTGCTCGCCAAATTGATAAAAAATGCAAGGGTTTTAGCTCTTTCTAACTGACCTCCGTTGAAAACAGCTGATCCCAGCAGGCACTCAACTGTCATTAGGTGATTCTGGGATCCTACCAGTTAGACGTCAGCGGGTCCGTTAGGATCGAGTGGAATCAATAGGTTCTAGCTGGCTTTCAGATGGGAGTCAGCTTGTACCATCTGATACACCACCATACCTTTACCATTACTGCTGTTGATGTCACTTGTGCGTTTCCTTTATTTGATCGTAAACATTGGAAGCTGTGAAAAAAAGAACAATGTATTTTCAGTTATAGATTACGACTGCTATAGCTGACAGACATCACAGTAATTTGCCGCTGCTGAGGGCGGAGACGCGAGATTCCCAGTATCGTTAACGTTGCAAATACTCAAAAACAGTTACAGAAATATAAATACCTCTTCACTTGAATAAAGATGTAATGGAAAAGCAGACATGTTAACAAATACAGCCGCCTTTAAGAAATTGAATGGCTGTGAAATATGTAAACTTATAACTGCTTCTTTGTGCAAACCGATAATACTTCTGCAAAACAGTTCATTTCAGTTGTTCTGTCGTGTCCGACTCTTCGTGACCCTATGGACCATGTCACGCCACGCTTTCCGGTCTCTCACTATCTTTCTAACATCACATAACTTCATCTGCAGTGCCTCGAAAATGCCATCTAACCATCGCGTTCGCTGCCTACCCTTTCTCCGGCGGCCCTCAACCTTTCCCAACATCAAATCTTCTCATCAGATGACCAAAGTAACTGAGCTTTAACTTTAGAATTTGACCCTCCAATGAGCAGTCAGGGTTTATGGTCGACAATGTCGACTGATTTGATCTTCTGGCAGTCCAAGGAGCTCTCAAGAGTCTTCGCCAGCACCACAATTCAAACGCGTCAATTCTTCGGCGGTCAGCCTTTTTCACAGTCCAACTCTCGCATGCATACATCACAACTGTAAAGACCATATTACGAGTTATACGGATCTTGGTTGGCAGTGTAATGTCTCTGCTCTTTACTAGGCCGTCAAGGCTAGCCATGGATCGCTTTCCCAGAAGCAGGCGTATCCTAATTTCATGGCTGCAATCTCCTTCAGGAGTAATCTTGGAGCCCAAGAAGAGAAAATCTGTAAAACAGTAGCAGGGCGCTTAATCTTCGCCTTGAAGACGCTATAGTACGACATAAGTGTTCACCCTAAAGTTCTTGCTCGTCAAGGAGGATTCGCAGGGGGAGTCTGCAAATAGGAGTCAATAAAGCTCTAACCGCATGAGGCGGCAATTCGCGGCGACATGCCGCGTGATGCCGTCGCGCGACGGACTGAGGGCCGCCAAAGCATTGCCGCTCGACACTGATGCTCAGTTTCTGGGGTTTTTAAAAAGTTCGCATGTCGCCCGGAAGCAGCTCGCGAGGGAGCCAATCACAGAAGGCTTTGGGGTGCTCAACCTCCGTTCTGTTTTTTTTTTATTTGTTTTTGCGTGTGAAGTTTGTTTTTCTAGTCTGATTTGGGCGATGAACCTGGTGCCTGCAAGCGCTCACTTCATCTGATCCGTGTATACATTAGTGCATGGAGACAAATCAGTAAAAGCTTGGAAGGGTAGCAAAAGAAAAAAAAGCTAGCATACGTAGATGCTGCTAACTTTGGAAAGGAGCAGGAGAAAGGCACTTCTTGCAATGCAAGCCGGCATCGCAGTGTAGGAGCGCACTGCTGCGCTGTGACTGGTTAAAATGCGATGCGTTACAAGAAATTTTATCAGAGCTTTAAAGCACTTCGTTTTTAGTGTTAGAAATGGATATGGCGTGAGCGCACTCCCCTTGACCGAATGACCAGGCGGCGGTAACAGAGCAACGCAGAGAAAGCGCCTCTGTGTCGCTGAGCCCCGTCGCTCCGTGCGGTATGCACCAGCGACAACGACAGGCGTTGGCGGCGGCGTCGTGCGACGGTTCGTTCGGGGCTGTCGCCTCATGCGGTTACCGCTTAGCGCGGTCCTATAATACACTTATTTATGGAGCTTAAGCATCCATGGTCTTTTTTCCGACCACCATGTACGGCGGCAACAGCTTCTCGGTGGCGCGAGCGCTGCATATGTTATCTCGTAAAATTTAATCTTGTTCTGTAAATTGAAAGCAGCAAAAGTGTCTGATACATGCAAACTTTCCTCTATAAGTTTAAAAAGAGAAACTTATGTGAAGATTGAAAATAAATTGTACGTGTAAATGGGGCCATTCTGTATAAAAGGTATATATATATATATATATATATATATATATATATATATATATATATATATATATATATATATATATATATATATATATATATATATATATATGTCACTGATTATTTGAGCATGGTAAACCTTTCATTTTCGGCCACTTCAGTAGCAATGCCATTTTCTACAGGCGCCACGTTTCCAAAAAGATTGATCTCCCGCGCATTATGACAACTTCTGGTGATAAACATTTCATGCTGTATTTCAAATCAGCATGTAATAATAATATCTGAGTTTTTGCAGAAACACTGTCTTATGCGAGCCTCAACTAGTCTTGCTGCCTGAATCCACAAAACTATTAGATGACTGGTAATGTATTTATGATAAGAATTTGCGAACAGTTTAAGGACAAGAGTCATCTGCATATTTTGTGTACTCAAATGCAGCGAGTCGTGCTGCGCTATCGATTTTACAAAAAGAAGAAAAAACGCTGGAGAAATTTATTGTTCACGAATGCGCGTACTCAGTTTTCAGGGAGGACGTTGTGTATCTAGTCATCTTCTAGAATTGATCAGTATGAATTCCAGTCTGTCAGCGTGATCTGCGGGAAAGTGTAACCCAGGAGATGTTCATAAACCGCAAAGGGATTGTTCGACAAGATATTTGCTCTATTCTGCGTAGAAAAATCTAAAACCCGTAAAGTCCCAGACATGATCATCGATTGGGTGGAGAGAGATTGTAAGGGCCCACCTCATAATTTTACAACCGGGCCCTCGCCATTGTTAATCCAGCCCTTCCTTCAAGGAGCCATAGGACAAACTGTGGCTGTAATTATGATGTGCCTTGATTTCCCCTAAACATCCAAATTTTTGAAGTGTAACCTATTCTATTCGACCCCCTTGGTATCGCACCACAATGCAACGATCTTGCCCGTGATAACATAGATCAATGGGTATAATACGAGGAACAATCGCAGCTACACTAACCGAGCCATGACCGCTAGTGGCAATGATGCTGCGATTAGCTCGTTGTACCGATACCAACACAATCGCGCTACCAAAGTTCTACCAAGCATAACCCTGCTGTGAAGCTTTCGCTGAATACCATGTTTAACGTTGATAAACTTCTGCTATTTTTTTCTCGCAGGATTCACCGGTTCCTTATTGGGCAGTGAACTAAATAGAACAATTTCAACCCACATCAGTATTGCTGCTCGTGTAGCCCTCAATGAGGAGTGGTAAAAGAAAATAAAAAATTTGGTGCACACAAGAATGTATAATAAAAAGCAAAATGCAGCCTGTGGAATTTGTTTGCAGGCACCTTACGCCAACGAATCTCATAAACGTTATAAAGGCTAGCGGCCAAGCACGGCACATTCATCTTAAAACACATTCATCCTGGCAAAGCCTGTATGACGACCGTAAACAGCTAAATCCCCATTTAATCGAATATGAAATCAAGTTGGCAACATAATTTGTGGATTCTGTGAATTCATAATTCTTTACTAATAGTCATTGGTACACAAACAAGTATTGAAGTACAAGCACACAATATTAGTGCCACAATGTTCGGAAGTTTCTAGTTTATTACACTACACGCTCACTTAACGAACAAGTACACCTCTTGAAGACTTTCTAGAAATGGTATGCCGACGAGCCTTGTAATATTTTACCTGCTCTAAAAAATCTAAATTAAGCTCTGTCCACGTGTAAACAGACTACACCTGTCGCGAGATAAAGTGCATTACCATAGGCTAACACATCAATTTGATTCTACTGCAGCAGTGTTTCTAAATCTTTAAAACAAAGCACGAACCACAACAAAATTAGCGGATACTTGTATAAAGGCTAGAATGCATCATTCCTCACTTATAGTAAGCCACTAAATTCTCATTGTAGTTACACACCAAAATACTCAGAAGATGTCTAGACAAATTCTTATAAAATTTTCTGACTATTCAACTGATGTTTACTCGAATCCCATAAGCTCCTTGTTGAGCATGGATACCATTTTTTTTAAGCATTCGCTACAGTTGACCACCGCTCTCTTCAGAACAGCCAGCCAAGAACATTCCTTCACAAACAGTAGAGTCCGGCAGTGTTTTTCGATGTAGAGCAGGCTTACGCAGTACACGCAGATTCGGGGTTCCGCGAAACTTTGCGGACGTGGGTGTGCTGGGCAGAATGCTAAGAGGCGGTTTCTTGTCTGACAGCTCATTTTAGTTCGCTAGGTGCCGCCACGTTATGGAAATTCAGTGATGAAGCAGAGTATTGCAGGACTGTATTTTAACCAGCAGCCTCCTTTTAATAAACATAAATTCTTACCTAAATTATCCTAAATTTCATTATGTATTCAGATTATGTCGATGACTTGGCAGTAACCTGCACATCCTCCAGAACCAACATAAGAGTAAAATACATATAACAATAAAGGAACTTGCTAAATGGATCAGCAAAAATGGATTTAAATTATCCACACAAAAGCACTAGCTTTCCTATTTTCACTTAACAGTGGGGTTACAGATCGACCCCACTTTATCCCTAAACAAACACTTAATTCCGGTAAGCGGTAAAAATGTTCTACATATATTTTTGAGAATCACATTCCCACTGCGAATATATGCTCTAATGAAAGCATCTGAAGGCCCACGTTTCCTAAAGGTACTGTTCCGGAAGCGATTGGTCGCATCTAGGATATTCCTTCGGAATTTTCTTTTATTTCTCGTACTCTCCGCTTCAACTTTTCCTTGCACAGTTTACGGTTCAGTAGGGCAATCATATTTAAAACACTAAGTTCAGTACATAAGCGTTATTCCCTTAACTGGAGAATAAAGTAAGCAGCCTCGAATAGTCGGTGTAGCGAAAATTATGAGGTGCCCCTTGCAGGCAGTAACATGCGTACATATTCATACACACTGAAAATAAGACCCCTGCCGAAACATATCTATCACACATAACAGCACCGTCCAATACTCTGCTCATCAATAAACCTGAAGCCGTGTACACTATTTGTCCGCGTCACGTCACAGGCCCAATCACATCGAAAGCACGTATTGGCGACAACTCCAGACGCATTGTCTTCGCGACTCGCCCATATATTTCAGCACACGGTCTTCCCACCGTACAGCACCACTTGCAATGCCACCCCATTCAATCTATACCATTACCTTAAGGAATGTGCACATCCCATCCTCGCTCTTCCCATTCAAAACCCCACCCCTAAGAGGCAGCCCTTCTGGTCATGCAACCCGCCGATCAGCTAGGACTGGGAAAGCGGCCAAACTTGAGGTAACTGCCAGAGGGCTTCTCTACTAAGGGGACCTCCTGTGTGTGTGTGTCTAATTTCATTGAATAAAGTTTTTTCGTCTTCATCCTGCCCCGTATGAAACGAACAATCAGAGAATAAACATATGGAGCACTATTTTTATTATTCCCCAGACACCAAGCCCTCTCGCGCCATGGTTTAGGCTTCCTCATTGCGTTCGAGCTCCAGCTAAGATGCTTTGGTTAAATTCAAACTTCAACACATACTTCAAGCACTCTTAAATTTAGATGATAAATACAAAAAACATACCTGATTGCATACACATCTTTGAAACACTGAGCAAAACGTTCGAACTGCACAAAATCATGAGAAGTAAGAGAATGTGAGAAAACAATGCGAATATCTCAGTGCCCACCTGCTTTCACTGCTGAGCCGAAGTAGAACTGCTCGGTGAACATTCGCAAGTGCACGATAAGTCCACATGATGCGACGCATTTTCAAATGTAGCCATAAGAAACTCTACAGGGGCGAAGATGAATAAAAAAAATGTTGCAACCTTGTAGAAAAAATGTAGAGAACTCTGCAAAAAAAGACGGGAAAGATTTAGTAGTACTCATATAGAGTTTAAATTTGTTTAGTTGTGGCGGGCTTTTTCTTTTGACTATACAAAATACTAATGCTACTACACAGATTTCCGTTTTAACAAACAGTCTCGCTGTCGAAGACCGTGCAAAATTCTGTTCAGACAACAAAATATGTTCCTAAAGGAGTTAACTGCTGAGCTAGTTGCTTGTCACGCAAAATTACAGGGCATGCAGCGCCAAACAAACACACACAACAGATATCCCTTTTCCTGTGTGTGTGTTGCGCAGAATTCAATGTAAAAATATGTTCAGTATGTTTTCACACTTGGAAGCCATAAAACAACAGGGCATAAAAATTCTCAAGGTGATTACGATATTCCCTAATGTGAAATTGGAGCGCCTCTCTTTAGCTTCAGCTACGTGAGCAGCCAATGGTAACACAATTGATAAAGCAGTTACTTGGTTACTAAATACTTGAGCACAAGTTCTTGTTGTTTTCGTCATTAGAATGACACATATCCATAAGCCAAATTTGCATTACAGGCGGTAATTGCAGTATATTATGAATAAAGCTGACGAAATGATATATTAGACGTTTAAGCATATCACTTCACTGACAGAGATGTTTGATGGCGGTATTGGGCTTCCTGAGCGAAGTTCAGAGTGAAGTGAAAGAATGACTCGATACCCACTCCTTCTGGGGGGATACACACTATCGTATGTACGATAACAGCGATTGCTAGGTTTTGTGATTGACAGTAATCTCTTGCTCACCTCAGATTAAAAACACCTACCAAGATAATCACTGCAATATCGCAGGTGTTTAGATTCATGGCGTGAACACGGTGGGGCAGCAACTTCTGTTGGATGGTTCTGCTTGAAAAACCCCAAGTTTGAGGAGCGTTTAAGTTCTAATTCACCTCATCTGTCTCCTCAGGAAACGGCATGTAGGGCAAGAAGCCATAGTCAGAACTGGGCATGGTCTCACTGATTGGTTTCCGATTGAGTAAGGAGTGAGACAAGGCTGCATACTGTCGCCCTGCCTATTTAACCTACAGACCAACACCGTGTTTACAAACAAAGGGGGCGCTCGGGCCGTCGCAGCCGACTGGGGTGAAAAATAGGGTTAGCGCCCATAGGAATACATGGAACCGAAATATTTCTAAGCAGTTTTCTCATTTCACGGGGCACCGGTGATGTCGTTATTCGGTACAAAGCAACTATGAACATCCTAGAACAGATCACGAAAGTATGAAATCTCATTAACGAGGCGAAGTATTTTTAAAATACCGCGAAACGTATGGGGGTGCAAGTTGGGAGGGCGACCCGTAGAAATACATGTAAACACAACTTACCTGAACATTTGTCTCATTTCACAGAGCATCAGAAGTGGTGGCCGGTCGTTAAACGTTGACCAGCGCTTTGAAGAGGTGTGTGATAAAGTAGGGTGCGTCATTACGGAGGCAGTCTACTTTTAAAACTCCCAAATAACCTGTGTTATGAATCCAGACACCGCCAAAAGGCAAGCTGGGTGTAGCGAATCGCGTTCTGATATGCTGCCGCATAGGGTAAATAAGCTTGATAATACTGTCGCTCCAGTGATACGTGCTAGACAGAATTACATTTAAAAAGCAGTTGTCAAACGCCATACGACAATATGAACCGAACGAGATTCGCACATTGCAGCAGACGACAGCGTATCTGGCGATACCCACCGCGGCCGCCTCCAGCTCCGGAGCGTCTGCTAGCGACAGCGGGTGGTGCATGGTCGTTTGCAACTGTGCGCGGTCGGTTTATCGCGCTGTGAACTGTCCCGCAAGTCGTCAGACTTGCAGTACTTGCAAGGGAATGTAGTGTGCCATGCAACATGATGTCAGGGCGTGATACAAGACATTCACCAAAAAAATGAGAAGGGTTCAACGCTACTGAACCGAGTAAATTGTTGCGGTAAGTTGTGTTTACATGTGTTTCTATGGGTCGCCCTCCCAACTCGCACCCGCATACGTTTCGCGGTGTTTTAAAAATACTTCGCCTTGTTAATGAGATTTGACACTTTCGTAATGTGTTCTAGGATGTACATGGTTGCTCTGTACCGAATAACGACATCACAGATGACCCGTGAAATTAGAAAACTCCTTTGGAGCATTTCGCTTCCATGGATTCCTATGGGTGCTAAGCCTATTTTTCACCCCCAGTCGAACCACGCTGGCGATAGAAGCGCCACCGCATCGTGTTTACGTCACAGATCGGTGTTGGTCTACATGCTGAGTGCACCATGAGGAAGGCCGGTCTGGACGAGTCTTCAGCTGGAGTAAAGATTGCTGGGGAACATATCAATATCCTTAGATATGCGGATGATACCACGTTAATAGCCGAACGTGAAGTGGAACTCGAGACTTCTGATGCGCGTACAAGTAGAGAGTGAGACGTTTGGGCTTAAACTGAACATTAAAAAGACAAAGATCATGGCGTCTTGCCCTATCAAGTCCTGGAGCATCAAGGGACAAGAAATGGAAGCTGTGGCAGATTTTCTCTTCTTGGGCTCCAAGATTACCACGGAAGGAGACTGCAGCCATGAAAGTAGGAGACGCCTGCTTCTGGGAAAAAGAGCCATGGCTAGCCTTGGCCGCCAAGTAAAGAGCAGAGACATTACACTGCCAACCAAGACCCGTATAATACGTGCTATGGTCTTTCCAGTTGTGATGTATCGATGCGAGAGTTGGACTGTGAAGAAGGCTGACCGCCAAAGAATTGACGCGTTTGAATAGTGGTGCTGGCGGGGACCATTGAGAGCTCCTTGGATGGACAGATCAAATCAGTCGATATTGTCGACCATAAACCCTGACTGCTCATTAGAGGGTCAAATTCTGAAGTTAAAGCTCAGCTGCTTTGGCCATCTTATGAGAAGAGAGGAGACGCTGGAGAAAGATTTGATGTAGGAAAAGGTTGAGGGTCACCGGAGAAGGGGTAGGCAGCGAACGCGATGGTTAGATGGCATCCTCGAGTCGCTGCAGATAAAGTTATCTGGTGTATGTTATGTATAAATACCCAAGAAAGTAGCAGAGGGGACAGTGGCCGATGTAGCTCAGTTGGAAGAGCACTGGACGCGTTATTCGGAGGTCGTGGGTTCGGATCCCACCATCGGCACGTTCTTTTTTCTGCTACTTTGTGTTTAATTATCTTCCCTTAAACAGGTTACATTACTGATTTCTGTGATTATCCAAGTAAACATTAAAAAGAAAGACATTAAGTACCATCCCCAACGCTTTCCTTGGCCTCGACGACTATTGGCTTCTTTCCTTCATGTATTATAACGAGCACCCTCATTTCCCCTTAATTGATCTGCTTGTAGCTTCCGGGCGTCTCGGTTCTGGCAGTCTTGAAGCCATACTTAGCGTAAGAGGGTTCTAGCACAGCTTTCGCCCTTGCTCTTGATCACGTTCTACGTGACGCTGGCTGTAACAAAGGACGTTCCACGTCCGCCGCTATGGCTGAGGGTGGCGCTGGTGAACACTCTCAAGGTTCGTATACAGACAACATAAATACCCTAGAAAGTAGCAGAGGGGGCAGCGGTCGATGTAGCTGAGTTGGAAGAGCACCGCACGCGTTATTCGGAGGTCGTGGGTTCGGTTCCCATCATCGGCACGCTGTTTTTTTTTCTACTTTGTGTTTAATTATCTTCCCTTAAACAGGTTACATTACTTATTCTGTGATTATCCAAGTAAACAATAAAAAAAAGACATTACGTACCATCCCCAACGCTTTCCTTGGCCTCGCCGACTGTTGCCTTCTTTCCTTCATGTATTATAATGAGCACCCTCATTTCCCCTTAATTGATCTGCTTGTAGCTTACGGGGGTCTCGGTTCTGGCAGTCTTGAAGCCATAGGTAGCGTAAGAGAGTTCTAGCACAGCTTTCGCCCTCGCTCTTGATCACGTTCTACGTGACGCTGGCGGTAACAAAGGACGTTTCACGTCCGCCGCTATGGCTGAGGGTGGCGCTGGTGAACACTCTCAAGGTTCGTATACAGACAACATAAATACCCAAGAAAGTAGCAGAGGGGACAGCGGCCGATGTAGCTCAGTTGGAAGAGCACCGGACGCGTTATTCGGAGGTCGTGGGTTCGGTTCCCACCATCGGCACGTTGTTTTTTCTTCTACTTTGTGTTTAATTAACTTCCCTTAAACAGGTTACATTACTAAATTCTGTGATTAACCAAGTAAGCATTAAAAAAAAGACATTAAGTACCATCCCCAACGCTTTCCTTGGCCTCGCCGACTGTTGGCTTCTTTCCTTCATATATATATATATATATATATATATATATATATATATACCATTTGTCCTTAGATACACATTTATTGTAGTCATTATGCTGTAGTCGTGATTATTAGTCCCTCGTGCTGATTCAGTTAGATCTGAGGCCGAATGGATTCCATGATTTGTGGAAGTGAATAAGTCATGGCAATCACTAGTGTCTATTCATAACACTCAAAAGTGTTGAGTCATGATCCTTTGGGAGCAACTAAACAGCAGCCAACACAAATTATTTAGTATTTCTCTGCTGCAGATCTCTGCAGTGCTCTCGAGGTTTTGTTAATTCCTTATAAATACTCCCTCTTGCTCACGACGGTCTGTTAAAATACGCCTGCGCTCCCGAAGCAGATGACTCTTTAGGAAAGCTTTTTTTGCTGAGGCTTCAAAGGTCATATTCTTCGTTTCCTGTTTAAATGAGTACCACTTTTGGAAAATACAGATATCATTCCACGACCACGTGCCTTTCAGGCGAGTTGATCGAACATGTTGAAGGTTGCCATCTGATAGGATACATTAATTTCCACAGCTGTCATCAAGGCTGCAGTGTGCGCCGGCTTTATAGGGCCGTCCAAACTGTGCGCGAACACGTAGAAGCATGGCCACTCCCCGCAGAGTGAACCCGATGCAGCTGCGCATCGAATTTAAGCAGAACGGGCTTGGTAGAAGGACCTCATGGCAGCGAAAGTTCCGTAAACGTCTACGTGACAACTGAGCGACTCTATATTCGTGGCGCCCCCTGAGAACTGTGACGCAATACAATCATGTGATGTTGACGTCAAGAGAACGCGTAACACAACACTGTGACATACCATCGGCAAGAATTTCCATCTTTTTTGTTTGGAATTAAAAACAAGGCCAACGACGACGAAGGCGGAATGATTCTCAGAGAGGGGGCAAAATGGTCGCCGTAACAGTTCTGCCAGCTTGACATGCTTTTCAACTGTACATTTTGCTTTGAAGTAAATGCTGCGGCATCCTCAACCGCCTCATCATGGCATTGTTCTGGCTTTGTAGTTGTTGGCCATGTTCTTATTTACGCTTTGTGTAAACGCATCCTGTTGCTATTTCTACAGGCACAGCTCTAAATAAAGGGGGCTTCAAGTGACTTCTGCAAGTACAGATGCGAATCACTTATGTTGAATTATTTCACTAAGGGCATATATAAGTCAAGCGGTTATCACGCTTTATTAACTTATTGTCATGTTCATAGATGCATCACAATATAATTCTTGAACTGTGGCAAGGTTACCACCTTCATTTGCCTGTCGTAGGCTTCCTATAAGCCTTATGACAACAAAATGTGGTAAGTGTAGCGTCTGAAAACAAGAGGCGGCGAGAATATAAAAAATCCAGAAACTTGCGAGCAAGAAAAGTACTATTATTGGCAAAGAAAAACGAAAGGGATAAATCTAACGCTAGCATTAAAACCTGAGGTGAGCATCAAAACTTGAGCTGAGGTAACAATTTGAAATGGGGATTTTTACTAAGACTTTAACGCGTCTGCGCAGTGAAAATCAATTGCGATACAGCTCCCATCTCTGGAAAAAAAGTCTCGCCTTGCTGAGCGCGATTCCAGTGTTTTGCTCTCGCTTTATTTGTCGCTGAAAGGAGTGAGTGTGAGGCTACAAATATATCTATGTAAAGATCCCGCTGACAAACAAGAAATTTCCAGTGTTACCTGCTAAAACGCATTCAGCTAACTTTGGGGCTTAATGAGACGCACGTATGTCAAAGCAGGCATGAAACAGAGCATACAGAAAGCTGAGGAAAATGCGACAGTGTCTTGAGGGCAGTGAGACCATAGAGAAAGAGATTGGTAAAGAGCGGACACTCGCATAGAGCCCAGCGGCCCATTTGACTGTAGCGCACCAAGGGGCCGGCGGCAACTACTTCCGGTCTTACTGAGACGCGCGAGATTTGAATGCTAGCATGCGGTGTGCCCTTCCCTACCCTTTTGACGCATTATTTTGGTTTTACATGGTCTGCTAGTGTTTTTATTTACAGCATGTAAACAAAATGAAAGATAGATTCCCAGTTCTCTAAACTGACCGTCAACGCAACTGCACCACAGCCTTTGCAAAACAGTATTGCAGAAAAGACGCCAAGTGCTTTGTGAAATAAACTTTTATTTTGCTGCATATAAAACACATAAGAGATGCAACTGATGTAGACGGATGCATTGACAAACGTTGGCACACATTAGGCGATGTGCACAGTGTAGAAAAATAAAAATACACGATGCGATAAACAGCACTTATAGGAAATATAGCATAACGTTGATATCTGAATTATAGCAAATGATATGTAACAAAACAGGCATTATACATAAACTATACAGTACCAGTCGCGGTTACAATAGCAAGGGTAACTTGTATTCTTCAGGGCAGAGAGGAGTACTGACGCTTGGGGGAAGGCCACACCGTTCACTTGTCGCATCTGCCATGCTTCGGCTGCAGTCCGTGGGTCCATGCAGTGCTGTTGGAAAAGGAACGAACATGATGAAGAAGGTTGCAATGAAATGTAAGGCCACTGCACCGCGCACACATCTGTGCATGTGGGTGCGTACTGAAGACTTGGTGAGCAGCAGTTATGGTCCGGAACAGAAAAGCTGTCATTCGGAAAACTGATACAAAAGCTACTCTCAATGTAGAGGTCAGAAAGTGCAGGCTAACCGAACCTGCCTGAAAATGCATTTCTACAGTGAGGGAAATAGCAGCCACTAAACTAACAATATTCTTCAAAAGCACTGAACAGCTGAAGCAATGAATCTTGCAGCATAATAAAACATTTCTCACTTTAACGTGGTCCCGTTAAATGCAACGCGACACCACGCAAAACTAGCCGTTCGCAAAATCGCGGCCGGCGAGCACGCCATGTTGGCTTGCCCTTCATACGCGACTTCGTCAAGCGCAGACCGCCGTGCTGAGTCAAACTGCCCGAAATGCCTCGCAGTTTGACAAAAATGAAACATTTCTCAACTTGCATTTGCCATGTTAAACGCGACACCACGCAAAACTAGCAGTTCGCATTACCACCTCACGCCATGTCACGTCACCGCGGCCAGCACGCCTTGTCATGCCTGTTAGCTTGCCCTTCACGCGCGAATTTGTGAAGCGCAGTCGCCGCCGTACTGAGCTCAACTGACTGAAATACTGCGCAGTTTGACAAGAAAGTCAAGAATGCAAAATTTCTCACCTTACCGTCGCCCTATTAAACGCGGCAGGTAGGAAAACTAGCCGTTTGGCAAACCGCGTTAGGCCTGGCTGCACCGGCCGGCTAATCCGCCATGTTGGCGCAACGGCGTGCCTTTGTGCCTTCACATGCCACTTTGTCCAGAGTGCTGAGATAACCTGTTCGAAATGCAGTTCAGTTTCGCAGGAACACAACATATTAAACCTCGCCGCGGTTGGAAACTGCTGGAGGGTCACGAACTGCGCCTGAACTTCTCTATGCCTGAACATCCGGCGCGCCTGTTCACGAGCTGCGAAACTTAATTGACACCGGCCGGCGTGGTCATTGGTAAACTGCTGGAAATGTAGCGTAGTTCAGCAAAAAACGTTACTCACCATGACGTCGTTCCAAACCGCAAACCGCGTAGCAGCCCACGAGAGATAAAAATATGCGGTCTGCGCTGCACAGGCGCGGCGAGGAGGCACGATCAGAAAAGCGCTCGCTCCCTTCTACAACTTCTACCGCAGCAGCGAGTGCCGTCGCGCGCGCGTCCGCACATGTCCGCGCTGGTGCCGCCATCAATTAATCGGCGGCAGCGCAAGTCGCGCGTAATTTCCTGGGGCCAGTTTTCGCCGAGTGACCGCTCCTTACCAATCTCTTTCTCTATGGTAAAAGCTCGCTTTCATAGTTCAGTGAAGAAAAGATGAATCGAGATGCCGTGCGTGTAGACACGTATCTGCACAAGCCACAACTTCTGCGCTGTGTCAGGAGGCCGAACGTTGACGTAGCATTGTCGCATCGTCCTACAGGGAGCGTGCACAACGGCAAGTAATTTCTGAGCGATCCCGCATAGTCTCCGCCTTGCTGCAAATATCCACTACGACCAGAACAACCACATATGGACATATTGACACGGATAACCCAGTTTGCAGGCTGACGCTTCTAAAAGTAAACACGCAAAGTCGAACCGGAGCCGCTGATGCACTCATCCCGCCTGAAAAAAAAAAAGATGCTTCGCTCTCTATCTCGAGCTATTACGCAGCGGATACAAAATGACTCTGCGAGGTCGCTTAAAACAAGCTGAAATATTATAACAGATGCGATACGTTTTTTCTTGGCAAAAAAACTCGGAGAGCACTGTGGAATCTACACTGAAGAAGTGCAGAATCCTAAGCGTTGCTGGTGCAAATGATGCATCACGTTCGCTCTTATTATCATTATAAACTAAAAGCACAGTCATTATCATTGCTAATGTCACCATTGTCATTATCTCTAATTTCAGCTTCACTGTCATCGGTGTTATCACCCACAAGGTAGACGAGAATAATTGTGACGTGCATTTCCCGATCCCGGCTGGGGTTCCAAGGAATGAAGGTTCCATTACCGGTGGAGAGAGAATTTATTTATATTTAACTATCGTCCTCGCGGTAGACAAGAAAAATTATGACATGCGTTTTGGCTGACGAAGTCATTTTATTGAGAGCTACAGTCGGACCAGGCGCCGTGAGTGCAAGACATTAAAGGCTTTCGCATTAAAAATCAAGGGGCAGTTTAAAGACAAACTGCGCCGACATGAAAGCCTTCAACCACCCCTGTTGCCGCCTTCTGGTCGGACACTGCTCGGTATCGTTACGTGACTCATACTGCATGACAGGTGTGGCTTGGGTTCAACATTTGCAACAATTCTATTGTGGTGCGAGAAATAATGGGATATGTTCTCCACAGCACCTGCGCTGTGCGTGCGTTTAAAATCTCAAAGGTTACTATTTATTTAATTACCATTATCATCATCATCACCACCATCAGCCTGACTATACCAACTGCGGGGCCAAGGCCTCTCCCGTCTCTCCAATTAACCCAGTTCTGTGCTAGCTGCATCCACTTGACCCCTGCGAACTTGACCTCATCCGCCCACCGAACTTTCTGCCGCCCCTTGCTACGCTTTCTTTCCCATGGAATCCAGTTTGTTACTCTAAGCGGCCATCGGTTATCCTATCTTCGCACTACATGTCCTGCCCATGTCCATTTCTTCATAATTTCCGCTACAATGTCGGTACCTTGAGTTATTTCTCTAACACAGCCTGCACGCTTCCTCTCTCTTTATGTTACCCCTACCATTATTCGTTCCATAGCCTTCTGCATTGTACTCAACGTCAATAGATCCCTCTTAGTTAACCTCCACGTTTCAGCCCCATATGTGAGTGCAGGTATACTTTCCTCTTTAGCGATACCGGTAAGCTGCTAGCCATAATCTGCGAGTGCTTGCCAAATGATCTCCACCCCAATGTTATTCTTCTTGGTATTTCCTTTTCATGGTCCGGGTCTGCGGTTACTGCCTGTCCTAAGTAGACATATTTGTCTACCACTTTCATTGCTTCGCTACCTAACGTAAACTGCTGTTCTTTCCTGAGGCTGTTGATCCTTGCCTTAGTCTTCTGCATATTGATTTGCAAGCCTACCTTTTTACCTTGCCTGTTTAGGACACCAGACATTCTTTGCAGTTCATCCCCCGAGTTGCTTTGCAAGGAAATGTAATCCGCAAATCTCAAATTACCGAGGTATACTCCATATACACTTATCCCTAACTCCTCCCATTGCAAGTCTCTGAATACTTCCTCTACGCAAGCTGTGAATAGTACTGGGGAGATTGTGTCTCCTTGCGTAACACCTTTCCTTATGGGAATTTTGTTACTTTCTTAATGCAGAACTATGGTTGCTGTGCAGCCGCTATATATATCTTCCAGAACTTTCACGTACGGCTCGTGTATACCTCCTGATTTCGCAATACCTGCATCACCGCCGAGGTTTGTACTGAGTCAAATACTTTTTCGTAATCAATGAATGCTATTGTAGCGTGTGCAACAGCAGCCGCTAGGTGGCAGCTCATCGAGAGTCTCGTGCGCGGACTGGAAGAAGTGGTCTCGTGGCGTTCGAGAAGAAGCTGAAGTCGGCTGCTGTCTCTCAGTGCTCTCTGGACCTACTCTTCTGTGCCTTCTAGGTCAACCCCCCTATTAAAACCAACCTTCTGGTTACGGGCCTAAACGGCTACGTGACACTGGTGGAGGTGAGGCCTTGAATTACATGTCTCGGGCCTCTCGCAGCCGCTCGTCGAGTCCCAACCGGCTTCCGCTCGTGTCGACACCCGTTCATCGCTGCAGCCGTCGCCTCCGAGGTCTGGCGCCGGAATTCGCTCCTCTGCCTGAACCGACGCCAGCTGATCAGCAGTTCGAGACTTCTGTAATGGCAAAGGCAAGTCAGCACCAGTTGCTGCTTCAGCAGCCTCGTACGCCCCCAGTTTCCATGGCGCTACTGGGGAAGATGTCGACGACTGGATCGACCAGTTCGAGCGAGTGGCGCAATTCAATCAGTGGAGCCCTGCTCAGAAGCTGCACAATGTGTATTTCGCCCTTGAGGACTGCGCAAAAACATGGTATGAGAATAGGGAAGCCAGTCTTCAAAGCTGGGATTCCTTTCGCCAGCAGCTGCGGGACACTTTTTCCAGCCATGACCGCCGTGATCGCGCACGCCGCCTCCTAGAAGCTCGTGTGCAACTACCAAACGAGAGCGTGGCCATGTTCGCTGAGGACGTGACGCGTCTTTGCCGACGGGCTGATCCCGACATGACGGAATCAGCGAAGTTGCGCCACCTGATGCAGGGCGTAAAAGAACCCCTCTTCGCTGGTCTGGTTCAGAGTCCACCTCAAACCGTCGCGGACTTCATCAATGAAGCTACCCTCATTGAGCGAGCCCTGCAGCAAAGATACCGGCGCACGGAGTCTGCCTGTGGTCAGCCCTTCAGCAGTGTGGCCACATTGAACGGATCCACTGACGATCACTCTCTGCGTGAGCTGATCCGCGAGGTAGTTCGCGAGGAGCTCCTCAAGTTCAACCTTGGATCGCCTAACCCGACTGCCGTGGCTGTCACTGAAGCCGTGCGGGAAGAAATACGTCAGACATTGTCCCCGCCTGAGTCACCGTCGGAGCCACATTCTATGAACTACGCAGCGGCTCTTCGTCGGCCTGCAGTGCCTCCTGCGCAACAGCTTCGATTCGAAGCACAGCCGCCACCCACTTTGCAGCCACCGTTCTACCAACCGTCCTTCCAGCCGCCATACCAGCAGAGCCTCGTCATACAGCCGTCCGCTCCTCAGCCACTATACTACCAGCCTTCCTACCAGCCACCGCCCCAGCAGAGCCCCGTCATGCAGCCACCGGTTCGGAAGGCAGACGTCTGGCGCACTCCTCGCCAACGGCCGCTGTGCTACCACTGTGGAGAACCCGGCCACTTGTACCGTCGTTGTCCATACCGTGAGCTCGGTCTTCGGGGTTTTTCTCGGGATTCCCCGCGTCCCCGGGTCGGCGAACGCCCTCCAGAAATCGAGGAATACCTCGCAACCCGTGCAACCTCTTCAAGCAACTGTACACAGTCTTCTCCCGCGCGCTACTCGTCACCTAGCCGCCGTGATTTTAATGATGCGCCGAGGCGCCGGTCGCCAAGCCCACACCGGGGAAACTGGAGGCGGCGACCTCAGGGGGGCAGGTTGCTGACGAACGGAACCGATATCCCGAAGACCCCCCCGTGACGACTCAGTCCGATGCTGTGACTAGGATGCCGCCGCCGCCACATGAATCCGAAACTCCCAATCAACCTCAAGCCGATCAAGTTGTTAGCGCCGACCTTTCCGTTCTCGTCGACGGACACCCAGTAACAGCTTTGGTAGACACCGGAGCAGACTTCTCAATAATAAGCAAAAATTTCGCAGATCGGCTCTCTAAGGTTAAAACTGAATGGCTGGGGCCGCAAATTCGTACTGCTGGCGGTCACCTTATGACGCCGATCGGACGATGCACTGCCCGAGTAACCATCGCCGATTCAGCCTTTGTAGCCGTTTTTGTTATCCTGTCACACTGCTGCAAGGATCTCATACTCGGCATGGACTTTTTACGTGAGCATGGGGCGATTATTAATGTTCCTCGCCGTACTGTAACGTTTTCGACGCCTGAAACGACGACCGCTGACTCAGAAAGACGCCACGCACCTTTACGCATCGTTGACGCGGATGTATTCATGCCGCCGCGTTCGTCTGCTCTCGTCGCAGTCAGTTGCGACGATCAGTCCTGTGCTGCCGGTGTTGCCGAACAGAACATAGAGCTTCTGTTACATCATGGAGTCTGTGTTGCACGCGGTATAGTTCATCTGACTAATGGTCTAGCTCACGTACTGATTACGAACTTCGGGAACGAACGGCAATGAATCGCTAAAGGCACCACGGTAGCTTACTTTGAAGGTGTCGCAGAAGCAGCCCACGGCTGCTTTGTTATTGAGACCAACACGTCTGCCAGCCAAACGCCCAACTTCGACCCTGATGCGAATCCCGCTCTATCACCGGCAGAGAAGGACAGACTCGTTGGGCTACTCTTTCAGTTTCAAGACTGCTTCTCATCCGCCTCCGCGGTTAAACAGACGCCCTTGACCAAGCACCGCATAATAACCGACGACCGCACCCGACCAGTCAGACAGAACCCCTACCGAGTGTCACCGCGAGAACGCGAAGTCATTGCTCAACAGGTCGACGAAATGTTAAATGACGGTGTCATCCAGCCATCGAGGAGTCCCTGGGCTTCGCCTGTTGTCCTCGCTAAGAAGAAAGACGGAAGTTTAAGGTTCTGTGTGGACTACCGTAAGCTCAATCAGGTCACAAAAAAAGACGTCTACCCGCTGCCACGCATTGATGACTCATTAGACCGGTTGCGCCACGCGCGCTACTTTTCATCGCTTGATCTCAAGAGCGGTTACTGGCAGATCGAAGTCGATGAACGTGATCGCGAGAAGACAGCGTTTGTCAACCCCGATGGACTTTATGAATTCAAAGTCCTACTTTTCGGATTGTGCTCCGCTCCAGCGACATTTCAGCGAATGATGGACGCAGTTCTATCTGGTCTTAAATGGCAGATGTGTCTAGTCTACCTGGACGACGTTGTTGTGTTTTCACCAACGTTCGAGGAACACCTCCAACGTCTCTCCGCTGTGCTACGGGCTATCAGATCTGCCGGCCTCACGTTAAAACCACAAAAGTGCCACTTTGGCTATGAAGAGCTCATGTTCTTGGGCCACGTCGTCAGCCATCGAGGAGTTCGTCCCGATCCCGCTAAAACAGCTGCCGTCACCAAATTCCCTACTCCATGTAACAAGAAGACAGTTCGCCGTTTCTTGGGCCTCTGCGCCTATTACCGCAGATTTATTGAAAACTTTTCACGCATTGCCGCTCCGTTGACACGTCTCACCCGGGATGATGTCACCTTCACCTGGACGGACGAACAGCAAAAGACATTCGACGAGTTACGACACCGCTTGCAGACGACACCTGTACTCGCCCATTTCGATGCGAATGCCGAGGCTCTGGTCCACACAGATGCCAGCAACGTGGGTCTAGGCGCTGTACTCGTCCAGTGGCAAGACGGTGCCGAGCGAGTTATCGCATACGCAAGCCGGACTTTGTCCCGTGCCGAATCAAACTATTCAACCACCGAAAAAGAATGTCTGGCCGTTGTATGGGCGGTGATGAAATTTCGACCCTATCTTTATGGCCGGCACTTTCGGGTTGTGAGTGACCACCACTCTCTGTGCTGGTTAACAAACTTGCCAGACCCCTCCGGACGCCTTGAACGATGGAGCTTACGTCTACAGGAGTTCGACATGACCATCGTGTATAAGTCTGGACGTCAGCACAACGACGCTGACTGCTTGTCCCGTTCACCTGTCGAGGCTGCGCGGGAAGACGAAGAACCAGACTTTCCCCTTATCGCAGCCGTCGACGCGCTCACTGTTTCACAGCAGCAACGTAATGATCCGGCTCTCGCGCCACTTATTGATTTTCTAGAAGAGCGCACTACAGAAATTCCCCGTCTCTTCGCCAGAACGCATTCGTCGTTTTGCATGCGAAACAATGTTTTATACAAGCTCAACTTCGCTCCGACGGGAAGAGATTATCTCCTCGTCGTACCAGAGTCTCTTCGCGAAGAAATCTTACAGGCATGTCATGACGAGCCCACCGCGGGTCACCTGGGGTATGCTCGAACTCTGGCCCGAATTAAGAAGAGTTATTATTGGCCAAACCTTGCGGCCGCAGTACGCCATTACGTGAGAACATGCCATGATTGCCAGCGACAAAAAACACCGCCTGTGAAACCGGCCGGTTTACTACATCCTGTTCAAGTGCCAAGATACCCATTCGAACAAGTTGGCATGGATTTGTTGGGTCCTTTTCCAATTTCTGATTCCGGCAACAGGTGGATAATTGTCGCTACAGATTACCTTACGCGTTACTCTGAAACGAAGGCCCTCCAGCGTGGTACGGCAATCGAGGCAGCGAAATTTTTCATCGAACGCATAGTCCTCAGGCACGGCGCCCCGAGAGTTATAATAACGGACCGAGGCACTGCTTTCACTGCCAAGCTACTGGAATCTGTCATGCAGCTAAGCGGCACTACCCATCGCAGGTCAACAGCCTACCATCCACAAACTAATGGCTTGACAGAACGTCTGAACAAAACTCTCGCCGACATGATGTCCATGTACGTGGATGTTGAACATCGGTCTTGGGATGACGTCCTCCCGTACGTCACGTTCGCGTACAACACGGCGCAGCAGGAAACAACGCAAATGACGCCTTTCTCCTTATTGTATGGCCGTGAAGTTTCGACAATGCTCGAAGCCATGTTGCCCCACGACGGCCGTGACCTCGAAGTTGGCGCCGAGGAGTTCACTCAACGCGCAGAACTAGCGCGACAGCTGGCGAGGGCACGCATCCGGAACCAGCAAGGTCGAGACGCCCAGCGGTACGACCACCGCCACCGTGTAGTGACTTTCGAACCGGGCGACAGAGTGTGGCTCTGGACTCCGATTCGACGTCGAGGACTATCCGAAAAAACTTCTGAAACAGTACTTTGGCCCATATAAAGTGCTCCGTCAGCTGAGCGACGTGACTAACGAAGTGCTTCCGGACGGCTTTTCTTCTACTCGTCGTCAGCAGAAATCCGAGGTTGCTCATGTCGTGCGCATGAAACCGTACTTTTCGCGAGAAAATTAGCGCACCGCCTACCGCATGTTTCTTGCTTTATTATTTTTTTCTTTCTGCTTTTGAATTCATCAAACTCGCATTTATTTCTTTAGAGAGGGGGGTAACGTAGTGTGTGCAACAGCAGCCGCTAGGCGGCAGCTCATCGAGAGTCTCGTGCTCGGACTGGAAGAAGTGGTCTCGTGGCATTCGAGAAGAAGCTGAAGTCGGCTGCTGTCTCTCAGTGCTCTCTGGACCTACTCTTCTGTGCCTTCTAGGTCAACCCCCCTATTAAAACCAACCTTCTGGTTACGGGCCTAAACAGCTACGTGACACTATGTATAAGGGCTGGTTATATTCAAAGCATTTTTCTATCACCTGATTGATGGTATGCATATGATCGATAGTAGAGTACCGTTTCCGAAAACCTGCTTGATCCTTTGCTTGATTGCAGTCAGAAGTTGTCCTGATTTTATTAGAGATAACCTTAGTAAATACCTTATACGTAACAGACAGTAAGCTTATTGGTCTGTAATTTTTAAAGTTCTTAGAGTCCCCTTTCTTATGAATGAGGATAATGTTTGCATTCTTCCATGGTTCCGGTACGTTCGATGACACCAGGCACTGCGTATACAGGGTGGCCAGTTTTTCTAGCAAGATATCCCTTCCCCTCCCCCGTCTTTCAACAAATCTATAGTTATCTGATCATTTCCAGCTGCTTTCCCCCTTTTTATAGTTTCTATTGCTTTCTTAACCTCGTACTTTGTCACCGGTGGAACGTCTGAGTATTTCTCCCGACTGCCAATTTCATTACGGTCCTGAAAATTTTAGCTACTGTAGAGATAAGTAGAGAACGCCTCGGTTACTTGTCCATCATGAATATGGACTATCTTGTCCATATTCATGATGACGTTGCCCGCTTTGTCCCTTAGCGCATACATCTGATTTTTTCCTATGCCGAATTTCTTCTTCACCACTTTAAGGCTTACCCGTTCTTTACAGCATGCTCAATTTCCTCCCTGTTATACTACCTTATATCAGCCGCTTTGCGTTTATTGACTAGATTTGATATCTCTAAATTTTATCTGGTATGTTTAATTGGAAGCTTTCATACTCTGGCGTTTCTTAATCAAATCTCTCGTCTTGTTAGACAGCTTACCCGTATGCTGTAACTATCCTACCACCTCTTTCTACAGCGCACTCAGTAATGATGTTTCTGAAATTATTGTTTATTGCTTGTAGGGTAATATCGCCTTCCTCGGTTAGAGCTGAATATCTATTCTGCGGCGAGATCCTGAACTTTTCTGCCCTCCCCTTCACCGCTGATTCGTTGATGGACTTGTTTCTTACTAATGTGTTGCGTTCCTTTTTTCAGATTTAGACGAATTCGGGACCTCACCATCCTGTGGTCACTGCACGGCACTTTCCCGGTTACCTCGATACATTGCATAATGGCGCGGGTTGAACACAGTATGAAATCAATATCATTTTTAGTTCCCCCGTTAATGCTTTTCCATGTCCAGTTCCGGTTCTGCCGTTTGCTGAAGAAGTAACCATGATTCGTAAGTTAGAGCATTCTTCAAAATTACTGACAGCCCCTATGGTTTTAATAAAAGAATGTTAATGCCATATACAAATAATATATACTCTTGCCACATGCGCGTTTTTCGTGTCAAATGTTTATCACGTATGCCTGCAGGCTCACCGTTCGCTTATTTTTCACACAACAAACTAAGTAAAGTAATGCTGAAAGTTGGGCAAGTTGGTTAACGTTCATAATGGAAAATAACTCGAAAACGTTCACGAAGGACGGAATAGCGAAGGATAGAAATAGCGCTTGTCCGTTTCCGTGTCTTCCGTCCGTCCTTCGTGTACTTTTTCGCGCTATTTTGCATCATGAACAAAACAAGTACTCTACAGCACGTTTTGAGAATGCCCTCTGACCACATAATGGCGATAATTGACGTTTTTAATGGTGCTTGCTTTTAAAAACAGCCAGAAGATTACCTCCTTTTATTGCTTTGCATTTTATTGTTTGGACAATTAGGGACACGCATTTTAGTTGCTGCATTAAAATGTATCTGTTAAATGAATGTGAACTGTCATCGGCGCTTATGAGGAGGAATACCACTTTCCGGTCCCATTCAGCGCCCTGTCACTTCCAATATCCAGGTATTTTTCTTGCTCTTGAGCTGTAACGCTGCTCCCGCCTCGTAAACTCTCTCGACCTCCTGGTTCGTAGCTACTGCACAATGTCCACCTGCATTTATGTGATGGTAGGCGGAGACCATAATGCCACAAAAACTTTCGCTCGCTCTGAAAATTGCTGGAAGCGCGTGCTTCGCGGAATGCACCGCAGCGGCTCGCGTCCTTGACCATCGTTGTTTTTCATACTTGGCGCTAATATATTGTTAACATATTGCTGATATATTGTCTTCATCCCTTCTTCCTCTTCTGCCCTCACCCTTCAGGTCCTGTCCATCATGTCATGGGTGCCATCGTCATAGACAATTTTCCTCGTCCGTGATTGAGCCTATCGCTCGGCGGCCCCGGGTAAGGTTACGAGCACGCTCCGTTGGCTGTGTGTCGCCACCGCTGGCGCCGACGTCATTTCACGAAGGCGGGACCATGGATTTCGTTGACTTCATGAGACATGTCAATCCAATGAAAGCAAAAGCGTTCGGTCGCTGTGTGTGGAACTCGGCAAGTGGCGTTCGCTTCAGTCCTCCATGGGCTGAAGCAATCAAATAAATAAAGTCCAATTCGGAGGCAGTTAGGCAGCACAGACGTTATAAGAATGTACCTGAAGACTCTGAGGCTGGAAAATGGAAAAGTGGCAGCGCGTGACCGAAGCGGAAATGGAACAGAGGTGTCACTTGCCTTGCTGCATGATCCGCGGAGGATGCACTTGTATGGGGACAATAATAAGAAAGGTATTAAATAAAAATGAATAAAAGAGAATAATATAAATTTGACATTTTATGCTGCCATAGTGAACAAATTCACAGGAAACCCAGCCTTTGACGTCTTCATATGCATTTCCTCTCTAGAGGTACACGGCGCTTGCTTCAGATAGGATCAGAGTTAGCGCTCTCACCGAAGTTTACCTTGTATATTTCCCAATCATGCCGTACGAGCCCCCCTTCGCCCGCTGTTATTCGCAGTGCTCAGAGAATGTGATCGGCGGCTTCTGCGGTCGCGCGCACATGACGATCCTTTCGTCATGCCTGACGATGCCTTCCTTCTTCGTCGACGAAGAAGCGGACAATGGCATGATCAGGATTGCTCCGGCATTATTAATAGTCATCTCAAAACCACTGGCATTTTCTCTCGTCACCGCCCCAAAACAATATCTAGCAGCAGACGGCGCTTTTTTCTGCCGATTTTTTTTTATCAGAATGCTAACCGGATTGAGTGTTAAAGTAACCGGACATTGCGCAGCTGCACAGGTCAAGCCTATTTCACAATTTCAACAAAATGGCTAATTGCCGAGAACATACAGCGTTCCTGCTGACTGATGGTTAGCATCGTTGGCTAAAACCAGACCGTGGCGGGAGTTGTAAGGTCAGTGACCACAACGCTACTCGGACTACCAGTACTCGGGCGGAACCCGAGACCTTTCAGCAAGTAACTAGGAGCTGTAGTTCCAAATACACCCTGTGATAACAAGATACATGCTAATATGTTTCCTTCGCAAAGTGCAGACGAATTACGGCACGCTTGCGATAGCCAGGGTTGTTTGATATGCAACGATAGCCTTCGATATTGCTGCATATTCCAAACCTTCGAGCACACAAAATGTCTTCGAGTTATTTTCCTGATTTAGTTTTTGCGGCTGCAGTACCTTCGCTGCAGATCTCTGGTGATCGTGGTAGTGACTTGGCATGGCGATGAATTAGCAGGCATTGTGATCAGTGTCACGCACGCTGAGATGCCGGTTTTTTCAAACAGACTGTTATCGATAGGTATTGCACTGACAGACAAATGCAGCCTGTTCGAGCGTTTTAGGCGGATGTTGGTTGGTTAGTTTATGGGGTTTAACGTTCCAAGTCAACTCAGGCCATGAGTGACGTCTTAGTGAAGCGCTTCGGCAAATTCGACCACCTGTGGTTCTTTACAGTGCACTGACTTCGCACAGCACACGGGCGCTTTGCTTTTCACTTCCATCGAAAGGCGTCCTCCTACATTCTTGAACACAGCATTCGAGTGCCCTAACTATTGCACCCCCACGGCGGGTCCCTAGGCAGATGTGCTGCCGATTGTTATTCACATATATAGAAAAGCGGCAATGTATTCTATACATGTTTTCATATTTGTGCACGCGCTTCCCTTTTCCCGTAAAGAAAAAATATCGGTTAATTGAACTCTCGAAGGAGAACACCTTCGGTAATCATAATCTCTGTCAACAATATTTTATATCGGATTTCAATTCTGGGCTAGGCTTCTCAGACCTGTTCGGCTTCCTAACTGGACTCACATTGCCCTTTTAGTGCCGAGAGGGCACAGTTTTTGCTTTGAGGTTCATACCGGTCAGGTGGCACGGCTTTACCCTCCCTACCAGCCATACCACTATTAGCTTCATATCAGTCGGTATATCCGGCTTGAGCGCTATACCCTGTTTCGCACTGTGAGAATACCTGGGCCAGCCTAAGCTGCGTTACTCATGGCACTTGGCACAAAGCGCGCCCCCGTATCATTTCCCTCGCCAGTGGGGCAGCCTTGGTTTATAATATTTAGCAAAGAATAATGATTGAGACATTCGCCTTCCTGATATCGGCGTGTTAGTATTTCGCCAGCAGTGCGATCATACATACACTGCTGATGTCTTTTCTTTATACAGAAACGAACACATAAACATGAGATAGATATCGAACCCTTGGGCGCAAGAAATTCGCTTTGTCGCAAAACGATTTTTTTTATTATAGCCGGCATATGAAAGGTTTCAAGGAAAAGTATGGAAGGGGTAAAATCATAAACAAGCTTTTAAATAGACAAAATAAATGCACGTCCGTAAATCAAGCCTCAATACATGAATCGGTAATTTTATGTGGCCAGTGCACCAACATGAACACGTGGCGGAAGTGAGCAAGGACAGAGACAAACCACGTGAGGCCATCTGTTAAAAGAGCGGTAACCATCACGAAGCTCTTTCTGTAAGCGCGAAGAACTTCCTGCTTCCAACTCATAAAACTGCTTACAGCCTCATTTTTCGCTGCTACACTCAACGCCCCAGAAAATGACGAAAGCCTACTCTCTCTCTCCTATCATTTGCTTGTCATTGTTTGCCTTTTATCAGCGTTCATTGACTTGTAATTGTAATTGGTTTACAGGAAAGGAAAGGCGCGGTATCTTTCACACTTTATCCGACAAGGGTGCGTTTAGACGGTACACTATCGCTCGCCTCGCGTGGCAATGCCAAATGCATGGACTATCTATCACCTTATTCTTTCCCAATATTCCCCGTGTGAGCCATCATGCATGGACACTAACATGCAAGGCCGGACTGTCATGCTGGTCATGCTAGCGGTTGTGGCCCCGGTCATTAAACCGACGCTAACAATTGGTGCTTTAGTCACAGAAGAGTTCTATATGCCATTAGGAAGTAAAAAGCATCTAGGACATCATAGGGATGCAGAATCATTTTTCGTACGTGTTTGCGGCTTTTCTATTGAGTTATTGAGGGAAGAGAACTAGCGTTTTTACAGTGGTCGCTGAAATCAGGTGCTATAGCGGTAACGCTACAGGATAATAGTAAACCGAAAGTGTAGGAAGTGTAAATGGGGACAGAGGTGTTCCTACTTGTCTGAAACCTAATCAAATGACTTTGTTTCCAATGCCAATAAGCTTGGAGTTTCAAGCAATGTCCCTGGTTTAACAGCACAAATGATACTGATAGGCAGGGTAGACGAGAGACAACACGCGCCGGTTTATTCGCGCTGTTAAACCGTGTTTCATTTGCACCCAAACCAACTAGCTCAATTTTCTGTTCTTCACGGTATTATTGATATCGAGTTCTCAGTGTTGAGTGCTGGCCGATATTTCGATAGCGAAACGCACACACACTCTTAGATGGAGCACGCAGTAGGCCGTCGGCTATGGCTTATTATATGGCTGATATCTGATAGCTTGTCAGATATTACTACTTCCACGAAGTTAGCAATATAGCTTGGCTTTTCGGAGCCACATCTCCCGAGTTTTAGGTCAGCTTTACGCTATCCATGGTCAACAGCGGTTGGAAAAAGATTTGTGGAGATCAGCCAACCGGCATCGCTACGATCGCCGTCAGAGAGCCGTTCAGATATTCATGGGCACACGTCAGCCGGATAAATTATTAAAATTATAGAGCAGAGTTTTATTTCGCACGTGCCTTCATACACCGATAACAGCACATGCACTTTTTAAACTCACAATTTACAGAAAATTACTCACAGAGTCTGTTCAAATAATCTTGATTCTCGAGACTTTGTAATGCTTTAGTCAAGTATCATTAGCTGAGGTTACCGCTTGTAATTGCAATGTTCCCAAAACTGTGAAACTTTAGAACGGCAACTTTAATATTCACATCCAACTCAGATACACCATTGATAAAGATGTACGTGGTAAACTGGGCGTGTTGGTACATGTCTTGAACAAATATATGGCATCGCAAAGAGACAAGGACAAGACGGGACGGGCAGAACGGCGCTGAATTTCCAACCGTCATTGCGAACGAACCGCGTGAAAATATGTACCCTCTGAACAATCAGACGTCATCGCCAATGCATGAGCAAATAAGCGCTTTTTCAGAGAGTGATAGAAGCGGAACTAAAAAATTCTTCTTCCCTATTGCATACTAGCTCCGGTTCCGCGATTTCTCGTGTTACACTTTGTTCTTTTTTCTAATAACAGGGCTAGCAAGATTCGGGAAACAGTCCTCAGAAGTAAGGCAGTGAGTGGCTAGAAAATCTTCAAACTTTTTTCCGTCATGGCATTTCTTACGTTGTTAGCGTGTTCTCTCAACATGTCCTTCACGCATTTTCCAGTTTGGCGGACATAGATTTGCACAGTTGAACGCAATTTCGTGCACTACGCCTTCTGCGCATTCAAAGAATGGCCGCCGATTCTTATTGCCGCAGTTCCTTTGGTTAGATCTGGATTAGTCGCCTTGCACAGTTTTGGCAGCTGGTGACGAGCAGAGAAAACGACTTCACGTCATACTGCTGCGCTACCTTTTTCAAGTTTTGTGATAGTTTGTGACTGTAACGTATCACAGGTGCTATTTTCCTATGCTGTGCGTGGGCATCACGCTTATTCATATCAGTGCGCATCATTTTAAGAAAGCCTTCAGAAAACGAAATGAGAAGGCCGGGGCTGCAGATAATCGGCACTGATCAGTTTTTCGGCTTGATGGTTCAGTTTCTCTGTGACGAAATGCGAGGAACTTTTGCCGAGGTCGTTTTTAAAACTAGAAGTGGCGATGGCTCATTTAACGACCTTTGATTGCGCGGAGGTGAAAAGCAGAAACGGTTTTTTCACGCGGTGTATAGCCCCACTAGATACCACCATCTTTAAAATACCGCCGGTCATCTAAACACATATTTTGGCCATTTACTGGGAGTTCGTGGGTTTGATCAAGAGGACTCATCACCGTTTAAAAGGTAGGCAATATATTTCTAGTAGCAGATCTAATTGCCTGCGCGTCACAATCTACTACTAAAAAGTCATCTACAAATCGAAAAACCCTGAGTACGGTTTGGTCTTTGATGGACGCGATGAGGTTTTTTACAACGACAACTTAAGCACTTATGCCTGGATAATCCGTTTCTGGTTAACACCTCTAACTAGGTTTTAGAATGTTTTACCAATAATTTTGACCACTGCTGCGAAGCCTTCTCAAGTGACATTAAACATCTTTTTTATTCTCTACCTTACAAGCTAATCCTTGAATGCGTTGAGCATTCTATTGATAATATTGGCTGCATTGCCTTCTAGAACGCAACTGTATTTCCAGTCCGAGGTTCTTAGAAATTTGAACCTTTTATTTACAGTCAACATACGTCAAGTTTGAAGGGACAACGCACATGCAAAAGCAGCGCATATGCATCATGTCCTGCATTGTCTTAGTCCTTAGTTACCCTAGTTCTTGCTCATTTTGATCTCTTTTAATCGTGTCCAACAAAGACCAAAACTTACTCAAGGTCTTTAGGTTTTCAGCTGACTTTTTAGCTGTTGTAGATTGTGGCGTGAAGACAATTGAATGCGCTGATAGAAAGATTATCTATCTTTGGAATAGTGATGAGCCTACTTGACCTAACCCACGAACTCCGAGTAATTGACTAAATAAGTGTTTTAGATATCCGGCTTCATTTTAAAGGAGCTGGTGTCTACTGGGCTATAGACCGCGCTCAAAACAACCGCTTCATCCTTTCAACTCCACGCACTCAAAGCTCTAAACAAGCTATCTCCACGTCGTGCTTTAAACACGCCGTCGGCAAACGTTGCCGCAGCTCGTCACTGAAGCGCTAAATCATAATGTCGAAAGGCTGAGGAGTGTCGGTTATCTGCAGCATCTTCTCATTTTGGTTGCTGAAGGCCTCCTGAAAATGATGCGCACTGGTGTGAATAAATGTGACGCCCACGCACACCGTAGGCAAAAGTTAGCTGTGATACCCTACATTCAAAAACTGTCACAAATCCTGAAAAAGGCAGTGCCGCGGTACGACTAGAAAGTCGATTTCTCTGCTCCTCGCAAGCTGTCAAAGCTGTGCAAGATAGAACGAAGCAAATGAACTGTGGCAGGAAACTTCGGCGGCCCTTCGTTCATTGCTCAGAAGGCGTAGTCTACGAAATTTTGTTTAACTGTGGAAAACCTAATGTCGGCCAAACTGGGAGATGCCTGAACGACAGCTTGAATACCTGTGACGGAAACAATTTTGAAGGTTTTCTGGCCACCCACTTGCTCACTTGTGAGGACTGTTCCCCGGATCTTGCTAGCACTGTTATTAGACAAAAGAACAACGCGTAACGCGAGAAATCGTAGGATCGGAGTTGATAAGGAATCGGGGAAAAGCCTGCGTTAGTTCATCCTCTATCACTCTCTCTGAAAAGGAGCTGACGTATTTTGGCGATGGTGCCGGATTGCTCAGAGTATATAGGTATATGTTCACGCGATTCATTCGCAATAAAAGTTAGAAGTTGAGCGCCGTCCTTGTCGTCTGGTCCTGTCCTTATTTCTTTGCGCTGCCATATCTTTGTTCAATAATGATGTGCTACGTCGTTGTTGGTAAGATGAGGCGATAACCAAGTTTCCGTGCCAAGAATGTTATCTCCATCACAGCATTGAGTAACAGCACAGAGCTTATCTTGTTTCTTTAAGAGGCTCCGAATATTCGATACGATTATGGCGTTTCCTTTTGACTACATCGTTTGTACGTCATTCGGTGCCATCTGTCGCACGCCTTCCTTGTAGAATGACCTGGTCCTGTAGGTGGTCATATTTATAAAGCTTCTTTCTGAACAACCTTGTCAAATAGCAGCTTATAGTTTTCGTCAGGTTCGCGTTCTGCTCGCACAAAATCCCGGCGCTTCTTTCTTGCGAAATGAATTCTGGGTAAAAAATCGTCTTCAGTCTATACTCGGGGCGTCTCTAGGTCTTAAGTTTGTGTGCGTTCCTCAGGATATTAGACTTGTCTTTGAAGTTGAAGAAATTTACAACTATTGGACGGATGCTGTCCTTCTTGTATTGTCCCACCCTGTGGGCTCGTTTGATTTCACCTGGCTGGATGCAAACGTTTTCTGATATAAATTCATTGATCCCCTTTTCTGTACCTTTCCATTTCTCTGGAGGCTCATCTTCAATACCTTTAAAAATGAGGTTGTTTCTGTGCATACTGTTATTAAGATCGTCAAGAACCAGGTTTGCTTGTTCGGTTTGCTTTGCCTTCAGGGTTTTTAGCTGAGCGTGAGATTCACTGAGTGTTGTGTTCACACTGTTAACGTCCTCACGCAGGTTGTCGACTACAATAAAACGATTCTCAAGAGTGGAGAGCCGTCGTTTCATCTCTGCGATGTTTGTGTAAATTTCTTTCAGTTTGATAGAAGTTTCTTTTTGGAAGTTTTCACTTGACAAGGCTAGTTCTTTCACAAGCTATAAGACTTGATCTAGGTTGTCCGGCCATGGGTTTGTTTTTACATCGCCAGCACAAACTAGCAAGTGCGCGGCACAAAACAAGGTTACGAGCAGACGTCCTCCTGTCTTCCACAAGTGAGACAGGCCCTGGTGACTGAAGCCATACAGTTGGCTGCGAGCGTGACCGCCTATTATGCTCTAAAAAACAGCCTATACGGGCACGATACGAACAGACGTCGATACCCATACCAAGTCAGTTATACATAAGTGGGATTTGCAGCCGATAACGGAAACACTAATGACCGCGAAAAAGCAGTGGGGCGGCACTCACATGCAAAACGCGAGTAGGACCCTTTAGCACACGAAAACATGGCTGAAAATCACAGTGGGCGCTTGTATTCGCGGCTACTTGTAGGCAGACGAGAGGCGCTGTAGATGTCGCTGACGGAGTCGCTTGCGCAGAGGGCGATGGTGGATCCTTACGCACGAGATAGCCGATACACGATGACTTGAAATCAGATGAAGCTTGTCGCATGCAGCCGCCAGGAACAGACTGATCAAAACTGTCGGTGCTCGCACGAAAAAGCAGCATGCGTGAATAACCTACAAAATGCGAGTAGGACCCGTTAGCACACAAAAACACGGCTGCAAATCCCCAGTGTGTTGCCAAACAACATTTTATATCTATTTGATAGAAAACATGCGCGCTTGTGTAACTCCCAATTAGCCGACCTTGTGGCAATGCAGATTTCACAACAGCTGTTAGCAAGGCAACGGGATGCTTGCAGTATCTAATAAAATTAAACCATTATAAAAAAACACCGTAAATCAGCCGAAGAAGTGAAAGCAGGAATACTGAATCCGTGCAATGAACATGCAGATTGAATCTTAGAAAGATAGAGATTTCGAAATAAGCATACATGTCAGTTAAAAAAAAACATTCCTTTAGTTGGATGGTTCGTTTATTGTTATATTTCACGTCAATGTATTTTTCATTTCAATGCAACCATTTGCATTCATTCCATGGCAGCGACTGCATTTCGAATACTTTTTACTAAGCAAGCCGCTGTGCCACAGCACATGCAATCGCTGTGGTGCTGTTGTTGTAGCAGTCGACCAGAAATCACTGAAGAGAGAACTCCCACAGACGGCGGCACCTGTCAAGGCCAAATTCTGCTCTGCATACAATAATAGTCGTCAATGAAAACATAATTGACAGTGCTCTTTTGGCATCTTACTACAACTCCTTCTTTCAGACTGTATTTGTTATGCCACCAGACACGTATGACTGAGCAACCGCCGTTTACGGAACCACATTCAGCAATGTCTGACAAAAATAACGTGCTACGCATTCAGCAGAAAAAGTGGTTCTGTCGATTTTACCGAAAAGAAATCGAATGGTCCAGATGGCATACCAAATGAATTTTTACATAGGTACGCGGAACGGATTTCTCACTACCTGCTAGTTATTTGTTGCACCTAAATCAACATAAACAAGTCCCAGATGATTGACGATTACCTAAGGTAGTGTCAACACACAAATCAGGAAGTCGACAAAACATCGCAAATTATAGGCCAATGTCTTTAACATGCGTCATTTGCAAAGCTTCTGGAGAATATCACTTCAAAATCCATCTATAAATATATGGACGTAATAAATGTCCTTTTCCCACCAGCACAGTTTTAGGCAAAAGCTTTCCACTGTAACGCAACCCTTGGAAACAACGGACCATTTTGCCAGGCCATTAGACAGCAGGAGAGAGGTTGACGCAATTTGTCTAGACTTGTCCAAAGCCTTTGACAGTGTCTCACCCGGACCTTATTGCAATACTAAAATTAAGAGGAATCAATTCTAACCTGATACACTGGATAGCTGCATACTTAACAGAGCTCAGTATGCTGAGAACGGTCATAAGTCAGAATTCTTATGCATAAATTCCGGCGCCCAGCAAGAATCTGTCCTTGGGCCAGAATCGTACCGTACGTCTTTTCGCTGCTGATTACTTACTTTATCGAGAAATAAGGACCAAGGCAGATGAATTCTTGTTAGGTGATCGTCTGATCAGGAATAAAAACTGGTGTGAGCAGTGGAAAATGAAAACGAATGACAAAAACAGTCATCCTAGGAATCACTAACAAGACTAAGCAAGTGCTTGATTATATTTACATGATGGGCACTACGGAACTAAAAACGGTCACTGCCGCAAAGTATTTGGGATGAACAATTGCAAGTGGTTTGAGAAGGAATGCCCACATTAACCAGACTTGTTCATCTGCGCAAAAGAAACTGTGGTTCTTACGTCGAAAATTACAACTCAGAACACAATCCTCTAAACTGACAGCCTACTTAATCTACGTGATGCCCACGTCAGAATATGCCAGTACTCTTTGGGACCCCTTCCGAATCGACTTATTTCAATTGCTTGAGAATGTGCAACGCCGAGAAGCCAGATTCAACTTATCGCTGTGTTCACGACAGGATCACACAAATGCTGAATTTACTACAGCTACCCTCTTTAGCAGATTGCCGAAATCTTTCAAAGCGTAAACTTCTTTTTTTCTTGTTATCAAGGAACACCTACAGCATTGACACAGCCGAGTATTTATTTTTAAGAGAAACAAGGAATCTGCGTAGAAGGCATGACCCCACAAACACACATTAATGTATACACCTATTCATTTTCCCCGCACTGTAGCTAAATGGAATTATTTACCGGGTGCTGTTTCAGAGTCACATACGCTGTCGTCGTTTGAAAATGTAATTATAATAAACCTCTGAAATGCATCTTGCACATACACTGTGACTATTTATGTTTTTTTTGTATTGTTTTATTTTTTACAAACATTTACTTTTTGTTATGAAAAAGTGTATTATCTTCCCCCATCCTGTAACTGCCTTCACCGGCCAACATTATTGGAAAATAATAATAATAATAATAATAATAATAATAATAATAATAATAATAATAGAGGTATACATAGAGGTGGAGGGAAATGCGGGACTTTTCTCTATATGGTATGTTGAAAGCTAGGAACGTCTAGAGAGTACGTTTTGTGGCGGGCGTGGGATAGTCGAATCGAAACTTGCAAACTCGTTTCTGGTAATTTAAGCAGTCGAGAAGCAGCACTGTGATCCTGACGGTACGTGACAATGGGAGACCAGAGCCTTTCAAATATGCAACAGGAGCTGTACAGCCGTATTGCTCTCGGCGAAATGGCCGCGCCCAAATCTCAATATTGACAAGCACAGGCGGGATATTTCAAGGCAATGTGAAGTAACTAGGAGAACTTGCCGTTATGCGCAAAGGAATCTTGAGCTGAAAATAGCAACGAATGTATTACGTTTTTTCTCGTCATTTGTGTATATAAAAAACCTAATGTATACGCTGGAGTATTGTAGCCATGGTTACACAACACACAGTGACACCCGATACCTGATAAGCGGCGTTCTTATTAACGGAGTACCGATGAGTGCGTGAGTAATAACTTTATTGAGTGTCCAGCGGTGTTTAGAGCAACTGTCGCCCACATGGGGACCTCGAGATCTTGTCTCGCCACCGCCTTGAGGGCTTACTGGGAGGCCCAGAATTGAGCGTTGTGGCTGGAGCTGCGCAGAGCGGCGGACCTCTTGGACGAGACAGTTTCGGCATTCACGTGCACTCCCAGAATATGTGTTTTAGTGTGGCAATGTATTTTGTAGACCTTGCACGCGTTCGTGTTATATATTTCACGGTAAATCATGTTATGCTGCAGGGGTCGAGAGCGTTTTTGTCATTGAAGCCAGACGACTTCCTGAGCTTTGTATAGTTTGTTGTTAGGCACAGAGAAGGTCCGGCCAGGTTGAATGCTTTGGTCAAGTCACTAAAGCTCAACGGTCTGCCCTCCCCTCTTCTGAACGGCTCTCGGGACATCGTGCAATGGAGTGAGCGACGTCACTTCTTTTCGTGCGGCTGTATACCTCACTGACTGAGCGACCTCCTTGTGATTAGTGAGGTGCGGAGGAGCAGCGGTAGTTACGTGCATTTGTGCTTTAACTGCTGGTTGCCAAATGTTCGCAAAATTGTTGCCAAAAGGTATTTCTCCTCTGTTCTCATGATCTACTCAGTTGTAAAGCAAGTTGTGTCTATCTCAATTCTACTGCACACGCACAAGCAGTCCCCCCCCCCCCCCAACACTTCTTACAAAAATACAAATGCACTCACTGCGCACTATGGCACACGTGGCAAGGACAAAGAAAATAAACTACGCAAAAACTTTTTCGGCTTCCGCTAAACAGATGCTGCACATGCGTCGCTTTACGCACGTGGAGTAAAATAAAAGAAAACAGCCAACGAGTCACCTGCTGAAACTCATCACTAGCAACGTTGCAAAAGAAGCATGCATCTGAAAAGAGCTCATATGTTTCATGTCCAACATAGGGGATAATGGTGGCAGTGTGCGTATGACTCAGTAAATATTTACAAGAGAAATTTTCCTTTGCTGGAATAAAGTAAGGATATATTCAACAATATCTAAGCATCAAAGCACGGCTAGAATTCGTTCAAATACAGACAGCATTCGCCTCAGCAGTCACTTACAACAGTGTGAGCAGATCGCAAAGCATGGCAGCTTCAGCATTTGTTATTTGCTTCAGTCTGGCGGCCTCATTAACTGTGGTCCTCTCAGCTGACCCAGGAGAAAGCGGTGAGAAAATATTTGCTGCTATCTTGTCCTTACTTGTCTACCTTTTTCTGTCATAAATGATCTAAACTGGAATGGGATAGTGAATGTACATCAGCTTGCTTGCTTTGATTGTTGTATTTTAACGTCCCAAAGAGACATACACTAAATGGCGCCCTGTAGTAGAGGTCTCTAAGTAATCTCCACTACATAGAGTTCGTTATAATCGTTATGATCTCGCAATAAACGGGCGCCTTGCGTTACAGCTACAAAAAAACACGGATGCTGAACTTAGAACAAACACCGAGTCTTCTGGTTCAGCAGGTCAGTACCTTGACTAAAACTTTGCACAGCGTCGGCAGTGACCGAAGCTTCAGATTGCTCCTCCAAGAAAAACGTTTTAGATTTACTAAACATGCATCATGTGGTTTGCGATCAGATTACGAAAATTACACGTTTCGTTGGCGCACACTAAAAGAGGTATCCTACTCAGATATACCACTGATTCAGTTCGAGTTTAAAACAGAACATGCAGTTCGCTTCGCAAGTCAAGCCATCGTTTCGCGAAGGGCGCTTGTCTTCCTCTGAGAGAGGAAGCCCCCTTTTCACTTAGAAGCAGAGCGTGCAGATGATGCCAAATCGTTGTATTTGCTTGTGAACTGTGACGTATATATATATATATATATATATATATATATATATATATATATATATATATATATATATATATATAAGCAGATCAATTAAAGGGAAATGAGGGTGCTCGTTATAATACATGAAGGAAAGAAATGTTTACTTGAATAATCACATAAATTAGTAATGTAATCTGTTTAGGGGAAAGATAATTAAACACAAAGTAGAAGAAAAAACAACGTGCCGATGGTGGGAACCGAACCCACGACCTCCGAATATCGCGTCCGGTGCTCTTCCAACTGAGCTGCATCGGCCGCTGTCCCCCCTGCTACTTTCTTGGGTATTTATGTTGTCTGTATACGAACCTTGAGAGTGTTCACCAGCGCCACCCTCAGCCAATAGCGGCGGACGTAGAACGTTCTTTGTTACCGCCAGTGTCACGTAGAATGCGATCAAGAGCGAGGGCGAAAGCTGTGATAGAATCCTCTTACGCTACCTATGGCTTCAAGACTGCCAGAACCGAGACCCCCGTAAGCTACAAGCAGATCAATTAAAGGGAAATGAGGGTGCTCGTTATAATACATGAAGGAAAGAAGCCAACAGTCGGTGAGGCCAAGGAAAGCTTGGGATGGTACTTTGTGTCTTTTTTCCAATGTTCACTTGGATAATCACATAAATTAGTAAGTAATCTGTTTAGGGTAAAGATAATTAAACACAAAGTAGAAAAAAATACAACGTGCCGATGGTAGGAACCGAACCCACTACCTCCAAATATCGCGTCCGGTGCTCTTCCAACTGAGCTACATCGGCCGCTGTCCCCCCTGCTACTTGCTTGGGTATTTATGTTGTCTGTATACGAACCTTGAGAGTTGTTCACCAGCGCCACCCTCAGCCATAGTGGCGGACCCCCATTTCCCCTTCATATATATATATATATATATATATATATATATATATATATATATATATATATATATATATATATATATATATATATATATATATATATATATTGTAATGTGGACAAGGCCGCTGACAAAAATGATGAGTCTAGGAGTGCAGGCAAGAAACTCTTTATTGGGCTCACTTTCGCCCGCAAAAGAACTAAACAACTCGGCGGCGGCGATAGCAACAAACCTGCTCGTCGATCGTCGAGCTAAGCATGCCTGTCGCACACATCAAAGACCGATTTAAAGGATTCTCCGAAGGATCTAGATAACGTCGCAAACTGTTGCTAGCTCAACCTGGAATATTGTAGAAACATACGCGACTGGTCGACATCTTCGAGACAGATCTCGGGGCATCTTGCGCGACAAGGAAATTGATAAAGGTGCGTCTCGCGACATCGAGCATTAACAAACGAAGAATACATAATCGATATGCGTGCCAGAATCACTATGAATAGGCCGCATGCCGGCGGCTGTTAAAAAACAACAAACACAGTTTTGAAGCTTATATGTATATATGTATATAGTACTGCTAGGCAAAGCTTTCCCGACGGCTGTTTACAAGATCAGTGATATCAACAACATTGCTGAAAACGAAGCATTTAGTACGTCATCGTTTCGGCCAGCAGCTGACCATCGTCAGAACTCCGTATCGGGATTTTAAACATTGGCTTAAACAAAGAGGCCAGCAAGAAAATGAAAGGTGGCGTGAGAAACACTAACAACAACTAGAGAAAGAAGAAAAGAAACTAAACTCGAAGCGGAGGAGCATGGAGGAGCATGGATGGGCGGGAGAGAATGGCGGCTCATCAAAGCAAGCCCTCAAGTAGGCATGACCTCATGCGATGTAGTTAAGAGGTTGTGCGAGGTTCCCTATGCGTGTGGAGGGCGAAAGGAAGCCGGAGGGGGGGGGGGGAGGAGCAGCTATCATTCTTTAGGGCGTTTTTCCTTTCCCTGGGGGGTGCTAGGAAGTGCAGTTTCTACCGTTCTATGGCTCATGTTGAGGATGTGCTGGCTCAGCATGCGCTTAACACGAGGTGAAATTTCAATAGGCCTCATTCATCTGAAGTGCGAACAGAGTGCCGGGTTTCTCAGTTATACCGATCTGAAGGTTGTTATATTAATAACCAAGTATGACTCCCTTTATTCCTGCTCATGGGAGTTGTTCAAACCGCTCTGCAGAAGGGTAACCCTTAGCTTGTGTAACTGATATTTCTGGCTAACGTGTTTTGATAAAGGAAGAAGGGGAAGAAATTTTATGTGAGCTGTGGTTATTAAATATCATTCGGAATGTATTCTCAATCTCACCAGTACATTGAATTTGACACTCACCACACTCGCGCATGTACGAAACATTACTGCTGTTACAATTTAAATATTCTCCAGTGGAATTTTTTAGATTTGTGCTTTGTGCTATCGTTGGTGTCTGCGTATGCTAACAAACTTGGCATCAATTTTTTTCACAAGGTAGGCACCCTACAGACTTTCCTTTGCCGATTGAAGAGTGAACTATGGAATTTTGCAAATGTTCGGTTGTCTGTCCGCAACCAGAGGATTATTGGAAAATTTTTGGAGAGCCGAGGACTTTATTGGACGACGTTGAAGGGCTTTTTAAAAATTTTTTTCGATATCTGGAAGGTTGTTCGTGACAGTTAAGATGAGCTTGGAGCAATGTTTATTTGTGAATGCTGACCGAGGCTCAGTAAACACTTCATTGCGTTATACGTATTTATTTATTTGGGGTCGACGTTTGTTAGGAGCCCGGTCATAAGATTGTTGTTGCGTAAGCCCGTGTTAGGCCGAAACCTCGACTCCAAATAAAAGAAATAGGGCATTTGGGTGGAGGAAACAGTGGAGTATTCTGCGCACTTGTGCGCTAGTGCACTTTCGGCATGCACCCACTCTTGCAGTGCAGTGCGTTCGGCTGCAACGAGCAAGACACGAGTGTGCGACACCGTGCCGCCACCATAGAGGTCGACATTGAGGCCTGTAGCGCATGCTAGCATACGCGCCATGCAGACAAGGTAAACGCAGTCGTAGTTCACTCTACAGTGGGTGATAGCAAATGTCAACGAAGAGAATTAAGTGACAAAGCATATCGAGCGGGCATATATTAAAGCGACGCTGAACACCGCAATGTGGGCTGCATTCACGCAGCCACCGGCCGACGTCCCGTGCTTACCTTAGTCTATAATGTGTGCAAAAGCATGGGGCGCATAGAAACCGGCAAGCATGATGCCGTGGTTTGGTACATCATATAAGGCAGCAAAATTGCTTCTTAGCACTCGCTCCAAGCGATTCTGTGAACCTAGTATGGCCTCCGGTAACTTTCTCTCGGAGGCTACGCAGGGCAGAAACAGGAAGATTAACGTCACTCTGCGACCTGCGAAGCAGCATGGAGGCATGATCCTCACCTAAAGACGCAATAAGTAATCTCTATGAAACGTTTCTGCGCTGATATATATACAAACACAGTGTATCTGTTCCGTCTTTATTCGCTGCTAAGTTATGGGATATTGAGTTATAGGAATACATTACCAATCTGTAAAGCTGAAGTGTGTTTAAAACACCTCTCACAAGAAACAAATTATTTTCTTCCTTTATTTACTTTTTTTCTTCTTTGGAGTATTGAAGAATGCAGTTCAATGTCATCGTAATCTAGTGGTGCATGCCTTAAGGAAGATAAGGGTGCGTTTGTGGTTGTGGGTGGACGCATTTTGGGGGCGACATGGATAAAATGCCTGTTTATAGCCTAAGGGTTCTGCACCGATGAATATTTACGGCACGTAAACGGCTACTAAATGTCTCAAAATATGTTGCCTGAGATTCGAGTCATCAAAAACAGGCGAATTTCTACTACCATGTATAAAAAAAAATACGCAGACGCGCAAACACTCTTGCACACTGTTGCAAGCTCTCGCCTTGCCTAAACAGGTTTATACGGAACCATAATTACCTGTCCTACATATTGACTAAACATCTGTATACTGAACTCGAAGCCGGAGTAAAGCTGACAGATCAAATTCGTTCACAGCAGAAACTGGAAGAACCTACCCGTTTAGGGCACTATCCGGACAGATCATTTGGGTTCCCAGCTTGCCCGGTATCATGATATACTCTGAGAAGACATTTGCTGTTCGGAGCTTGAACAGCATGGCCCAGTTCTCTATAGAGCTCAGATCGGACCGACTATGAGATGCTTTCATTTTTATAGGGCAGCACACTCCGGTTCGGAATTCTAAAAAGGAAGGCCATGGTCTCTCCAGCCTGATAGACCAGTCTAAGTAGATAATAAATCACAGTAGCCAGTCGCGTGTCTAAATATGCACTGTGTAAGTGTCCTTGAACTCCAAGACGTGTATTTGCAGTCAGTTTAATTTTTATTGGGAGATTAGCGCTATAATAAGAAACGTAATATATGCAGTAGGACCTTTCTGTGTCGTAGTGGCATTATTGTTGCTCTATGAATAGCTCGAAGTTATGAGGCCATCGGAGTGCACCGCAGCTACCGCTGAAGCTCATCGCATTTCTTCTTAAGAGTTGTACTTCGTACAGCGCTTCGTTGAGTATTTTGACTTTCAAAAAGCACACTCTGAAGTGAATTATTAGAATCGATGCTCTACGGGATGTACCGTCTTTGCCAAAAGTAACCAGGCTGCTGCGAAGGCTGGCGGAGCAAGTGCGCGGCCGTGTGGCGGCGTTGCGCTCGCTGTGGCTTATCGGTGCTCTTCAGCTCCGAGGGTACAACAGCTGACGTAACTTCGCACCCTCACTCTCGCTGGTTGGATGATTAAGCGCGTATGATGTGCGGGCTGCGGTTTCACGTGTGCGAAGCTTGGTTATGCCCAGCGAGGGCGCTCAGTATAGCGACAGGGCTATTCGCTCTTCTCGGCAACTTCCCTGAAGCAGATGTCGTGTTTCTCGCTGTATAATTATACGTGCTTGTGTTCTGCAATCCGCCACTGAAACACACCAGCAGAATTGCGCTTTCCCGCGTGTTTGATGCGCCTGTAAATAAAGAAAGATAACGCACCTTGAAATTTCAACATGCTTTCTCCGAGAAGCCTTGCGTACTGCAATTTTATGGGCCGTAACTCCTGTACAAAGTTATGGGAAAGCTTGTGAACCCTTCCAAGCCACCTTATCTCTCTTTTAGGCTTGCAAAATTATGCTGGTACCTTGGGGAGGCTGTGTATAAATAAGATCAATGTTTTGATTCTAACAAATTCTTGCATATGCTTGTAGGTAAGTTTTGGTATAGGTAACAAACGATAATGAAAACTTCCTCACGCTTAGCCATTATAGGCACATGACTACTTTCTCGTTCGCGGAACCCTTATTTCAGAGCAGCATTGTCTGGCAAATCTAGCACATATTCGTCCTAGAAACGAACAAGAGCTCACCGTGTCTGTTATCACCTGCTTTTTTGTTTTCCGCAGTTGCCGAGAAGAGATAATAGCCCCGTCGCTATACTGAGCGCCCTCGATGGGCACAACCAGGCTTTGCACGCGTGAAACCGCAGCCCGCACATCATACGCGCCTAGTTTTTATCATCCAACGGGCGAGAGTGAGGGTGCGAAGTTACGTCAGCTGTTGTACCCTCGGAGCTGACGAGCACCGGTAAGCCACAGCGAGCGCAACGCCGCCACACGGCCGCGCGCTTGCTCCGGCAGCCTTCGGAGCAGCCTGGTTACTTTTGGCAAAGACGGTACATAAAGCTAACTGACGTAATATACATATATTATTCCGGCAGATATCTGTGTACGCAGCAGCAATTATGTGTGTTGTAAGGCGATGACAAAACAGTCAGCACTGGGGCACTAGAATATCCTGAGATGCCCGTGAAAATAACCTGCTGCGTGATAAAGATTGGTGACGTAGGGAACACTTCTTGGCAGCTAGAAAAAAACGATTCCGCAATCTTTAAGGCTAATCAGCAAAATACGGATAGTACCTAAACTTGAGACAAAGCGTCGAACTGGCAAAGAGCTCAGTAACGCTATATAAGAAGCAATATTAAGCTCTATTTCAACTCTCCTTGTAGAGTAGCCGTTAGCGTGCTCGGGTCTGACACCAAAGACTGGTGGTTAAGTTCCGGCCTGGACACATTGTTTATTTTACACCTTTCACTTTTTAGTAACCCCGTAGCATATTATAGAATTGTACGTTTTCCACCCTCTTTTGGCTTTTTGAGATCGAAACTGGAATCACACCGCTCCATTAATCTTTACACAATGTAGCACGCACCACGGTAGCATATATAACTGGAAAGCATGATCAACGTGCCGCATTTCTTTACCGTACACGCCTCGTCCGAGAAGAGCGTACCGGAAACGCCGCTATAATTCGCAGTCGTGTCCAGAAAGCGGAAGAGACCGATTAAGAAGGCCTTTGTTTTGCCACAGCAGGTCGAATGCGGGAATTATTAATCAAAATAATGTGTCCTGAATGCGCGTGTTGGCTGCAAACAGTTCGCTCGAAGGGACGTGTCTTATTATAACCGCCAATGGGTTAAGTACGACTTTTGTTTTCGAAACTCTGTTAACATACAGCAATTAGGAATTTGGCAGACACCGTTTTTGATTAGTGGAGCACCGCAAGCATTCTGAATATGAACATTTTAAATACTTCATGCGTCTCATTACTACAATGTGAATTATAAGGGGCGATGTTGAATATCAAGATTAATAATTCGCATCGGCTTTACACCTGAAGGCATTTCGCGCTAACTGGACAAATGCAATGCTTTGTAATCGGCTTGAGTTCTGACGTAGGTTTGTGACCGCAAATAATGAATGATTTTTTTATCTTTCATTAGGATTTTGTGTGAATCTCACCCTGCCTGACATTGCTGGATTGGGAGAGGTAAGGCTATCTTCGGCTTATGGACTTTTGGCGCTCTTTTTGGCAAACCCAATAATATGCACTTGTACAAAAGCGTATATTGTGTCAATTATTCACCACAGTCTCTTGAAACCAGTTTGGGTAACTTTTTATATTACATGTAACACTTCTGACTAGAAGGATATCAGTAATGTACCCAATGGCGTCACATCAGACGAGTGAATACATATAATTACAGTGAAACTGGGCACGCTAATTCAACACAAAATAACTGCCCACGATTACGTTACTTCCGAAACAAATTTTCAGGGCAGCTCAAAAGCTGTTTCAGCTTTCTGATATGTTAAAGCAAAGAATTCCAGCAAGATAAGTGGCGAACGGCGGCGGCTATGCGCCGCCATTGATCCGGCGCTCTGACTGTCGCTGCACAGGGGTGGCACTGGAGGAGATGCGAAGAGAGCACCTTAGTTATCGGGAGGTTGCGGGAGAGAGCCGCGGGCTCATAGGAAAGTTGCGCGGCGAAGAGGCAGCAGAGACTAACTGGTGTGATGAAAAAACAGCGCTACAGATGTCTCTTCTGACTGATACCACTGATGCCGCTAGCGAGTGAAGTGACCGTGAGTTTCGCCTTGGGATGGACGCACAGAGATCCTGAGATGCCAAGCCGGCGCTTCGGCAACCAGAGAACACCATCGCCGCCACGCTGGGACAAGGGGGAGGTTACACGCATTGTTGAACACTGGCAGCAGAAGTGCGTGCCGCATTCGGATATCACACGCGGTAGCCGCCACGGACGAGGAGGGTGGGCGGAGGGGGGAGGGTACACGCAGCTGCTGGGTACGGTTCATCTTAAAGCAGCGCGAAATCTCGTCTCCTGTGTTTTTTTTTTTAGTCCTGTGTTTCGCGCTGCTTTGAGATGAATCCAATCAAACTCGACCAGTTTTCTATACTCGTGCGTATGGTGGCGGCAGGAGCGCGCGCATCAATCGGAGAACACGAGGGAGGTGGGGTATATGCAGCCGTGAATGGTGTTAGAAGGAGCGCGCGCTGCCGCTGTTGCGGAGCTGGTTACGAAGGACAACGGTGGCGCCGACGGCGACGCGAAGTGCAAGAACGGGAACCATGCAGCTGCACACTAAAACGTCGCGCAGTGTCACCATGACCCATGACATGGCACTGTGGAAAATAGCGGGCCGCAACTGCAATCTCTCCAAACCGCGTGGCTCAGTTTTCTGCAAGTTCGGAGCCCTGGTACTAAGAAATGTGCTGTAAGACTTCTGTCCTACTGTGCGCCGTCCTTGAGTGGCTTATCCCAGGGAGGCAACTAGACTTTAGGCACAAACAGTACTATCCTCCGATGCTTTAATCCACTTTAAGGAGTTAAACGTTTGCTTCAGCACACAAAACGCAGATCCGGTAAACGAGGTTCGACAACACAAGATGCGTGAGCTGGTGCAACTCGAGGCTATCTCTCCGCACAGAACGACATGCACCTACGCCACGCGACACGCTCCCGCTGCGACCGTAGGTGCACCAAAAAGCCCTTGCACGTCTCAGACTATTGTCTTTACCCTAGCGCCATAGAGTAAGGATCTGGCAAAAAGCGGACACTTCCACTGGGTCCAGCGGCTCAAATGACTGTAGCACACCAAGCGGCCGGTGCTTGACGCACATGCGCTTTCGGTTTAAAGCACGCAGTTTTAATTCTACCTAGCTATGTCGCACTGCCGCGCCCTGTTGGCACATTATTTGTGATCTGTACTGTATGGTACTATTTTACTATTTATTTTCAACATCAAAATATAAAATTAGATTCCAGGCGCCGTTGACTGGCCATCAACCCAGCTGCGTCAAGGCGTTTGCCACACAACAGTATTGTAGAAAAAACGCCAGGTGCTTTGTGAAATGAACGTTTGTTTTGCTTCGTATAAAAACAAAACCGACACATGTCTGTCATAATTTGTTGCATAAAAACAACCTGAAAGACAATTGAAACGTAGGATACCTAAGCCGACGTGTACATCACAAAAAACTGACAAAAATATTACGCATGGCAAGAAACAATACACAGGCAGACAAATGTAGCGTGACAGCCAGATATACAAATTATGGCAAAGGATACATAATAAAATAGACATATAATACAATGCTCACTTCCCTGTATTTTATTTTACACAAAGATTTCAAGTAAATACACTGGACGCAGTCTTGGCTATTATTCCACAGAGACAACACTGATTTCACCTTAAATGCGCACCCCTTCCCCATACCATCATGCGCTTTTGGGTACGACCATGGCAAAAAAACTCCAGCAAACGGTTACGTCTTTCATCCTCAGCCCTACCTTTTTCAGAAAGTATGAAGAAGTTTAAAATATAAATATGCTGTAAGCCCGAAATAAAAGGAAAAACATCCAGACTCGTGTTAAAAAGTGTGTTGCATTCATTTCGCGATAAAAATATAACTAGCACTCGTTCAATGCATAGCCACAATGCACAACAGTTTCAATATAGAAATGGCTCCTCTATTATTCGCGTCGTTATGGCTTGTGTCTCTTTGGTACGGTTAACAAGATAAGCCGACCAAATTTAACACGAAATACAATGAATGTCATAGTCAATTTCTTGGAATGTGAAAATGTGCACTGATACAATATCTGTCAGGAAAAATCAGGAACATTTATTTCATCTTATTGGCACATTTTTCAGGTAGATTCACTGCTATATCGTTGCAAAATTACATGATACGCCCTAAGTTATGTTAAATTGCAAGACGAAAGTGAAAGAAAGGTCAACAAACCTATCGACTTGTGGGATGCGTAAGATGGTTTCAGAACCTCTCACACGTATGCTGCAACGTTTTCACTAGGGCCCACAGCAGAGACTTCCGCTTCCTGGCATTAGCTGGAAGGTTTACAGTGGAAGTATTTGTCATTGCGATGCACCGTTTTTACCGAAACTCTGCAAATAGGCGAAACGTGATAAAGCTGTGAAGGAATGAAATTACGAACATGGTCAATATGATTTATTGAATCTCGCGTCCGTACCAACGTAAAATAAGCTTATTAAACTACACGGCAAAGATCCGTATCAGTAATTTCCAAGCGTTGCTCTATTTTACAACGCTAAGTTTTGGTTTTAAAAGCAGCACTGAAAGCCCACTACGCGTTTCATTCGATAGATATATCTCATAGAAAGGCGGTAAGAACATAGGGGCTATCAGCCAGACATTGACAAGGCGCGTTAGGAGCGCGGGTGGAAGGAGTTTTCATAAACGAACAGGACGGAATTTATCGGTGCGCCACTTGTTTAGTATCAAGCTTTTTAGAAAGACCTCGGCGTCTTGTTTTCTAATGCCATTTCCTAAAACGCGTTCCCTAGCTGCGCGTTTGAAAAGCAGGTTTTTCGTCGCCGATGACAGTCTCCTGCACAGGTTTCTAGTTTTCCTGCTTTTCTGTGTTATCTTTTTTTTTCGGCCGTCTTAAATATAGCGGTACCTTATGTACTACGCGAGAACCTCGTCTTTAACTTTTTAGCCTACTATTTCGATGCTGCTCAAGTTTCCCTTTGGCAACAAACATTACCTCAAAGAAATTGGGCGCTGGTGGAGGACATAAAAAACACCCAACACACAGCTCAACGCGAAACCACGCAAAACTAACCGCTAGATAAACCAAGCAAATAGCTCTGGCCATGACTTCACTCTTATCTAACTGCGCACCAACCGCGCGTGTCAGAGTGCCGAGCTAAACAGCGTGAAATGGATAGTATTTTGCAACCAGAAAATATTTCTCACCTTGGAGTTGCTGGACGCTGCCGGGGTGTCATGAGCTGATTGGTCCATGACCTGTGTACCGGCGCCTCTTCACGAGGTGTGCAATTTGAGGGTACGGCCGGCGCGGTCACCCTAAACTGACTGAAATGCAGCGTTTTGCGACGAAATAGCATTCCTCCAATTGGCATTTTTACAGACTAGAGTAGTTCCGCTTCGAAGGCCACGAAAACTGTAAAAATACTCAGTGAGTCCACACGAGCAAACCCGCAGCCCGCGTAGACGGTCCTGCTCTTCCGCAGTCTTCTTTGGTCTGTGCCGGCGGCAGCCGCACGCGTGTGACTAGTGGGTCTGGCACCACCAATTTGGTGTTGCTGAACTAACGTTACCAGTCATGCATCATTTCTTGGGGTCAGATTTTGGCGATTGTCCGCTTTTTACGAAATTATTCCTCTGTGATTGCAACGCTTACCATCTAGCGATGCCTTTTGCCAGGTCATTCATTCTCCAGATAAGCGATATTTCCAACTCTACGAAACGAGCATATTTTCGCTCGTCCACTGTGTTTCAAAAATCAGTGAGCGTAAAACTGAATAATTTTGGATATTTAGAGCGTAAAAAAAAGAGAGCCTGTGAAACAATGAGAGTGTGCTAATGTAGAGATAACTATCTGGGCTAGAAATACTTGAACTCAATATGTGCCCAAGACGCTGAGTTGTAGAGCTGCACTGACGCGCAACTAATACACATTCCTCACCTAATAATGAGCAAATCAAGCATGCAGCGCCGTATAAATATCACTCGAAGCGGCCGGATGCAAACGTTCTGTACCGTGTCGAAAAATGTTCACAAACTTATAAAAGTGGCTTGCGTGTGCCCTAACGTTAATCTCTCTTGGACGCAGTGTTTGGGAAACACGCTCGTGACATGTGGAACCTCGCAGGTAAGGTTGTCTTCATCTTTCACGCCAAAGATGCTTGCTTATCTATTGATACGTCTTGGCCAATACTGCATTTAGACTTTAAGATATTGCCGCAATGTTATCTTACTGGCGCCGCCATGTTGCGAGCTTGGGAGACTGGCACATGCTCGTCTTCTTCGGTTTCGGTGCTCGCCCGCTAATTGGTTCCGTGCCTGATCTTGCCGGTGCTTTTGCTTAGTTGTAAGTAAACCTGCTGAACCAGTTTCACTGGCTTCTGTGACATTTTTTCTGGAGGTGCTGGGTAGATCTCACGTACGAAGTGCCTCTGGCTGCCCCCTACGCCCATCTACACACCGTGGACACGACACCTGTGCACAAGGCGAGCCGTCGCTTGAGAGGCTTAGCACCCGAGTGTGGCCCTTTTGTTTCGCCACCCCGAACCACGATGACTACAGCGGCAATTCAGACCACTCAGCTTCCCGTGTGTGCCCAGCAGCTGATATGCCATACTCCACGTATGCCCACGCCGTTTCATGGCGGCAAGTTCGAAGACGTTGAGGACTGGCTGACCAGCTACGACCGGGTCGCTGTGTTCAATGCGTAGGACGAGGAGCGGAAATTGCAGAATGTTTATTTCGCACTAGAAGACGCAACCAAGATGTGGTTCGAAAACCATCAGGCTACCATTTCCACCTGGCAGGATTTCCGGCGGCAGCTGCTCGCAACATTCTCCAACGATGCAAGAAAAGAGATGGCCGAACTCACTCTACAGTCCCGAGCACAGCGGCCTAATGAAAGCGTCGCCATGTTTGTGGAAGAAATGACTCGCCTTTTCAGCCGGGCGGATCCGTCCATGTCGGAGGTAAAGAAGGTGCGCTACCTTATGCAAGGCGTCAAGGAGCAGCTGTTCGCTGGCCTTGTACGTGACTTTCCACGTACTGTTGCGGATTTTACGAAATAAGCAACAAGCATCGAGCGTGCCTCGAATCAGCGATTTTTACAATTTGATCGCTCTGCGAACATCGCTGCCGTATACTTCCGCTTGCCAATGGCTGGAAACGACAGGGAAGCCCTTCGCGAACTTATCCAAAGCATCGTGCGCGAAGAGCTGCCAAAGTTGCCCTCTCTCGAACAACATCCACGTGTTAGGGGCATCACGGATATTGTGCGCGAAGAGCTCCGCCAAGGAGTGCCATCAGTACCGTCACCCCAGCCGCCTGTGCCACATATCATGACGTACAGCGACGTGTTGCGTACCCCTGCGCCTGAACCATTGGCACCCTGCAACCCTGCTCCTCCCGCTCGTCATCCACCCCAATATCCTGTTTCGACTGGTGTGCCTGAAGCTCGACCACCCGTTCGCAAAGCACACGCGTGGCGCACGCCGAACAATCTGCCTTTGTGCTTTCACTGTGGCGAAGCCGGTCACGTTCTGCGCCACTGCCCGTACCGTCGGATGGGCTTGCGCGTATGTTCCCCGGATGCCCCTTGGCCGCGCCATGCCGAACGACCTCGGGACATCGACCAATACCTCAGCGACCACGTCCCACCTGCGTCCCTCCAGCGACGCCAGTCCAGGTCGCCACCGCCGAGGCAGTTTACAATCAGCCTCCGTTCTTCCCTCAGGCAGTCCCAAAGTCCGCACGGGGAAAACTAAAGACGGCGACCCTCGGGGGTAGGGCCGCCGTCGATGGAATCTACGACCAACATCCTCCACTCACCAATTCCATCACACAGACCGACCTTCGACCATTCGCTCCGACCAACAGTCCCACCACTTTTCGACAATCGCCGAAGCTTTCCTCCGACGTCCCCAATCGACGTACCGCACGACCAACGAGTCCGACGACCTCCCACGATCAGAGAAGCTTACCTTCGACGCCGTAATTCGACGCAATGAACGACCCGTCAGCCCGACGATCCCTGACACGCCGCACTTTGACGATGGTGAGCTACATTCCGCCGAGATACCGATCGTCGTTGATAACCATAACACGACTGCCCTTGTAGATACCGGCGCTGATTTTTGCGTTATGAGTCATGGCCTTGCTACCATTCTGCGAAAAGTCCTGGCTTTTCGGCACGGAGCCCCGATAAGGACAGCCGGAGGGCATGTAGTGACGCCGCTCTGAGTGTGCACTGCTCGCGTAGATATTCACCACGTAACTTTCTCGTGTTGCTTTGTTGTCCTAGCAGAGTGCTCCAAGGACCTGATTTTTGGCCTTGATTTTCTTAGAGAAAACGAAGCAAACATTGACCTCCGTGACTTCATGGTGACTTTTTCCCCTAACCGCGCAATTTCCGACGAGTACAGACAGCACAGCGACGATACACAGACAGGCCAGTTTTCCAAGTGTGCGACGACCACGTCACTCTACCTCCACGCACCAGCTTGTTTGTTACAGTGGAGTTCGACAACCCCCCCGCCTTTCAAGGCCTCGCGGAAACGAACGTGAATTTATTGTTGAGCCTACAAGTCTGCGTCGCTCGAGGGGCCTTTGCTCTGAGAAATAAACGAACTGAACTGTTTTAACAAACTTTAGTGTCGAATACCGCCATTTACCGCGAGCTTCAGCTATTGCTTATTTTGACGAAGTCAGTGCGCCATCCACCCATTGCGCCCTTTCGCTGGCCAACTAGAACCCTCCCGAGAGCACTGGACATACTGTTCAAACTGACGTGAATCCTGCTTTGTCTCTTACCCAGAAACGCCGCCTTCAAGCCATTCTGGACACTTACCGTGACTGCTTTGCCATCACTTCCAAAGTGAAACAGATGTCAGTAACCAAACATCGAATTATAGTTGATCCCACCGAGCGCTCTATCCGCCAACACCCCTACCAAGTATCGCCGAAAGAACGAGAAGCTATTCGGGCGCAAGTTGATGAAATTCTCCGCGGTGATGTGATCCAGCCGTCCACAAGAACATGGGCCTCACCAGTTGTGCTGGTCGCTAAAAAGGACGGAGTACTCAGATTCTGCGTCGAATATAGGAGGCTTAACAAAATTACGAAAAAGGACGTCTACCCATTGCCTCGAATCGATGACTCGTTCGACCGACTTCGCCACGCCCGATACTTTTCATCGCTCGATCTACGCAGTGTGCACTGGCAGATCGAAGTCGATGAAGTAGATCGAGAGAGAACCGCATTCATTACTCCTGATGGACTGTACGAATTTAGGGTGCTTCCATTCAGTTTGTGTTCCGCGCCCGCAACCTTTCAAAGAATGATGGACACTGTCCTATCTGGCCTGAAATGACACGTGCCTCGTCTACCTTGACGACGTTGTCATTTTCTCTGCGACCTACGAAGAGGACCCCAAATGATTGACGGCCGTCCTAAAGGCCATCCGCGGGGCCGGACTCTCACTAAAACCAGAAAAATGCCACTTTGCATTCCAGCAGCTCAAGTTCCTGGGTCACGTCATGAGTGCTGAGGGAATTAGCCGTGATCCAGAGAAGGCGGCTGCCGTAGCTGCTTTCCCGACCTCCACTGATAAAAGTTTCGTGCGTCGGTTTTTGGGCCTCTGTGCATATTACGGGAGATTGGTGCACGATTTCTCCCGAATAGCGGAACCATTGACTCGTCTAACAAGGGACGACCAGCCTTTCATCTGCGCCGACGAGCAGCAAAGGGCCTTCGAGGAGCTTCGCAAGCGCCTTCAAACAACGTCCATACTTGGCCACTTCGACGAGGAGGCCGACACAGAATTGCACACCGACGTCACTAACGTTGGCCTCGGTGCAGTTCTCGTTCAGCGGCTAGAAGGCGTTGAGCGGGTAATTGCTTATGCAAGCCGCACCCTGTCTCGTTTCGAAGCGAATTATTCTACTACCGAAAAGGAGTGTCTTGCAGTTTCGTGGGCGGTAACAAACTTTCGCCCGTAGTTGTATGGTGGGCCGTTTAGAGTGGTCAGCGAAAACCACTAACTCTGTTGGTTAGTCAACATTAAAGATCCTTCAGGCCGGTCAGCCCGCTGGAGTCTCTGCTTACAGGAGTTCGACGTCACTATTGTGTACAAGTCCAGTAAGAAACACAGTGACGCTGACTGCCTATCCCGAGACCCTATCCCGTGTTCTTCAAGTGAAACAGATGACTCCGTCTTTCTCAGCGCTCTCTCGACGCCAGATCTCGCTCAACAGGAGGGAGATGACACCGAACTGCGGCCCCTCATCCATTACCTCGAAGGAACCGCCTCATCGCCGCCTTTCCTTTTTACGCGTGGCCTGTCGTCGTTCTGCTTGCGTGACGGCGTCCTCAACAAGAAAAACTACGCTTCCACAGACATTCAGTATCTGCTGATTGTCCCAACGCCGCTCCGTACCAACGTTTTGCAGGCATGCCACGACGAGCTTTCTGTGGGACATCTCGGTTTTTCGCGCACCTTGGCATGAGTACGACAAAAGTACTACTGGCCCAAGCTTGCCGCTATGGTTCAGCGCTATGTTAGGTCGTGCCGTGATTGCCAACGTCGGAAGGTATCACCTGTCAAGCCGGCCCGCCTGCTGCAGCCTATTGTTCCTCCGCGAGTACCTTTTCACCAAGTCGGTATGGACTTGCTAGGCCCATTTCGTACGTCATCATTGGGCAAACGGTACATTATAGTCGCCACAGATTATCTAATCCACTATCGTGAGACGAAAGCTCTTCCCAGCGGCACGTCTACTAATATTGCGAACTTTTTCATCTTTAATCTAGTAATTCGTCACGGTGCCCCTGCCATAGTTTTAACCGACAGAGGCACGGCATTTACTTCAGCTCTAACCAAGGAAGTGATGCAGCTCAGTGGCAGTTGCCATCGCAGGACAACAGCTTACCACCCTCAGACGAATGGCCTTACTGAGCGACTCAATAAGACCATCGCCGATATGCTTTCTATGTACGTCGACGAAGATCATGAGAACTGGGGCCAGATACTACCGTATGCAACATTTGCTTAAAACACCGCATGCCAGGAAACGACCCGCTTTACACCGTTTCGTTTGGTGTACGGTCGCGAAGCTGTCACCATGCTGGACGCAATGCTACTGCCAGATGTTGCCCACCCATCGATTGCCGGTGCCGACCAATTCGTGCAGCATGCCAAGGCTGCTCGCCAGCTGGCTAGACTGATTGTGCGGACACAGCATTTTAATGATGCTCGACGGTATAACCTTCGTCACAGGGAGGTAATTTACCACCCTGGCGATCAGGCTTGGGTGTGGACACCTGTTCGCCAGCGGGGTCGCTCCGAGAAGCTCCTGCGCCGCTACTTCGGCCCGTACGAAGTACAACGCAAACTCAGCGACCTCACCTACGAAGTGACCCCGCAAGAAACTGTTCGCTCATCCCGACGGCAAGCACAATCGGAAGTCGTACATGTGGCCAGGATGAAGTCCTCCTACTCACGCTAGGTCAAGCTACATATGATTTTTTTCTTTGCTTCCTTTAACTACTTGATGTGAACGCGCATCCTCACTGACTACGGTTATCCTCCACCTTGCCACTCGGCATCGGGACGATGCCTTTCCCACCGGGAGGGTCAATCCGCAATGTTATCTTACTGGTGCCGCCATGTGGCGAGCTCGGGAGACTGGCACGCGCTCGTCTTCTACGCTCTCGGTGCTCGCCCGCCAGTCGGTTCCGTGCCTGATCTTGCCGGTGCTTTTACTTAGTTGTAAGTAAACCTACTGAACCAGTTTCACTGGCTTCTGTGACAATATCGTGACTAACCCTGCGGCTACGATTTCTGTCGTTAATGCCTCATCCCTCTAGTTAAGCGCAAATTCCCGCTGGGTCAAGCATTGAAAATGAGAGCAGGTAGTCGCGTTTTTTACTGCTGCCCCTACGCGCAAAATGCTTTTCACCTTTTAATATTGCTCCTCTTCTACAGTCGTGTTTCACCTGACCAGGCAATATTTTTTTTTATATCTTAGCAAACGGAAGCAGACCTATATTTGGGCAGTGCAGCCTTACTGGGTAGATACATTTAAGTACTCAATGTTGACAGCATTGTGATTACTTGCTTGTAGAAATAAATCTAACCGTCTATTTGGCCGCAGACACCGATCGAAATACTACAGCCTCTCCTAACGGTGAGTCCACTTTTCTTTAATTTAGACATTTTGAAACATACAGCAATATACGAAGAAATATGTCTCCAGGTTTCCAAGCCCTTATTGTGTAGGGAGGAAGCATATATTAGTTGCCGAGAAACATATTGTCTATTAGTATAATGATTATTACAGTCGACGGTTATTGTGAATAAGGAACATAAACATGGCTCTGGTAAAACAAAAGGGCCTTCAATGTGCAGACAATTGGAAGCATCACATATTCGCTAGAAGCTAAATTTTTGTCACGCCTGTTAATTGCTCTAGAATTGCAAGATATTCCTCCGCTGCTAATTTTAAAATTCTCTGTACGCTATCAAAGTGTAATTAATATTTAGATGGCACTTTTAAGGCGTAACTTTTCAAAGAAATTAATTATGTCTTCACTGCAGCCTTATCATGCAGAATAAGATTTCTCATTCTGCAGAAACATAGTAACACTAAGGACGCGCAACATGTTTGACATATCCTAGAATTCGTCCTACTTGCCGTGTACAATACCCTTATTTTCTTCCAGGGATGGCTTCGTTGAGTTAATTCGTTGCGTTAGTATTGTTCGTTGCGTTCATTTTCCTATAAAAAAGGATTCACTTCGACAGTCTTCTGGAGAACTCAATAATTAAACATAGCTGCAATGACATTTTTGCGGAATATTAACATTACTCAGCTTAGTTAGACGCAGCGATCATTTTAGTAAACGTTGCTGCTAAATCACTTCGATTTGCAAACACCAAGCATAAACAAAACTCCATCTTCAAACAAATGAAACACGCTTAGCATGCTTCTTCGATTAGGTAAGAACCAAAAATGACCTTTCACGCCACGTAAAAACGAGACTTGTCGGCATCCAAGACATTGCTTTATATAATCGTCATATTGCTAGAGAACCTTTATTTAAGACTAGCTCTGTTTAGATTCCATACCACGTTAAATGCGGTATTCAAATTCTCATGAAGCATAAGCAATTCAGGTAAATAAGGCAAAAGTCATTTCTAAAGCAGATCCTAAGCACCTCTATGTGGCGCAAATTTAGCGGACAGAACAAAATTATCCACATATTTATTTACATGAATTGCTAGTTACGTAACAGCCAGAACTGCACATGGTTTGACTCTAAATTTTTTATCAACTTGATGCTGTGTTATTAAAGTTACCGGCCTTTTGGCGGCTGGCTTACAGCACCGTCGCAATGATTTTCATTGAACTTGGTATAAAAAAGTATGCTTGAAACCTTCTTCGCATTCAGAGCCCTAAATTTATTTACGTTCCCACCTCATGCAGTGCACATTACAAGTACTCGGAGAAAACGGATCCCTTTCACAAGTGTTGAAGTCCTTTGCTAACATATTTTATTTGCTTCTCAACGCTGTCAACCAAGGATGTAAGTAGAATGTGCAGATGACCAATATGACTGGCAAAGTAGCATATGCATTAGGCGAAGTGGTCACTTCTTCATTTATGTATTATTTGTTTTTTCATAATATTGCAGCTTTTCTCGCATTTTCTGACGACTACAGACAGCGGGATTTGGCAGCATCATTCAGTCTTGCAATCACACCGTTAGAGGGCGCTACCTCCCCTACTCTCGACCCAATGCAAAAAACACAGTGACAATAAATATTTCAATCTCCATTCAAATTTACCGCATGAACATTTTCCATGCTTTCTTCTTCTTCATGCCAACAATGAACAACCAGTTGGTAGTGTGCGCATCATCGATGTGGACGTCTTGTTCTAATCTCTTGCGTGTGCGTGCAGCGATGAAAAATGAAGGGCCAGAAGTAATCAGAATCATCCTACCAACTAGCCCGCACGCTAATTCTACTAATCGCTCATCACATTCCTAATACCACTCTTCTTGCCTCACTACTTCGCCAATCTCGGCCCGGTCTCTCAATGAAAAAGTTTCTTGGAATTAAAAGCCATTGTTAAAAGCTTCATCGCGTCTACTCGGGAGCATCCTGCCGACATTTTTTTTCTCTTTCTTAACATTCAGTAACGCAATATCCATACACCGTAAATGCCACAGGTTCAGGATGTTACCTGGCGTTTTACGGCACGCAGTATTGTATTTTTCGCGGCACCGAGGTAGACTAATGTTCCTCACTCCCGTCGTAACGCTTTTATCTCTCCCTGTTGTTCGTCAACCAGCGCTTCGGCTGGTTTCAAGGGCGTGCGGATGATGCACTCTGCATTTTCTGTTCGCAATCTGCGGGCAGCTGTGCGATGCTGGGTCGTTGAAAAATAAGCGATGATATGCAGCGGAATCATGCAAAGCCACCTTGCGTCATGCGCTCACTAAGCCGCTGTTTCTATCTAGCTTTGTGGTGGTTGATTCGCCTGTGCAGTTGTATTTTCCAAATTTCTAACAATAGCGTAACATCATTCGCACAGGCTGCAAGTGGTGCTAGAGCTATTAGCTGAACAAAACGCATAGGCGAGTGGCACTTTCATTTCCGCCTAGCGGATATGTTTCATAAGCATCTAGGGAATCGTTCGCTCAGACTTTTCAACCGATTACGAGCAGCGCCACGTGTGCCCGACTATGCACAGATTCACAGTCGAATATTCCACGTGACTGGTTGACATCAAAGGGGGAAACCGGAGGTCCATGTGATTTGATTATGCAAAACAACACAGGGGTTTAATCCACGGTGCACAAAAGATGGACCATATCAGCTGCACAGTGGTAAATAGGTTTTCGTAGTTGAAACCTTGCTAAATATATATGACGATGCTGTATCGTAACGTAAGAATTTTTCTAGCATTTATAATTTACGGTAATTAAGACATAGAATTAATATAATGCTACTTTACCCTATATTAACTATTCAGCTTTGTCACATCTGATGCTGTAGTGTCTAATTCACTTTTCAATTAAATAAATAATAACATAATAAAAAATACCTAAAGGCAGTGAAATGACATTCTGATCGACATAAGCTATCTGGAATACATATCTCTTGAATCTTTAGCGTCAAGTTCAATTTTTCTTCGAAATTGTCTACTTGAGTTACATAATATGACCAGAGAGTCTTGTGCATTTATAGTCGACAGAGGCTATCCAAAGATATATGAATTGATGACGTTTCTCAAAAATCCTTTTCTAACAGCAATCACCTGTAATTACGAAGCATAAATAGGAAAACGGTAAGTTACACAAACCGTAAAAAATGTGAACACAGTCATACGGCCATGCATCAGTTGGCCAATCCTGAAGCGAGACCTGTTGTCGCGAGCTCGGTAATTACCCGAGGGCATCACCAAGACACAACCAAAGGGGGGTGGCCACGTAGTATGATTTTGTATTTTCTATGTACTTTGTGCATATGTCGAAAACAAGTCTTAATAATTTGTGGCATTTTTCTGTGAATAAATATGCTCTCCGGTGATGTAAATTTTACATTGAGTAATAATCGTCTCTTGTGGATCAATTCAAACATTGCCAACTAGTGCATTTTAGGTAATACTAATTTAACGCACGCAATGGCCTCTTTGTTCTTGTGGAAAAATACTGAAGCTCTCTATTGGCTGCTGCGGTAAAATACGCAGTGGCCACTTTTTTCCAGACGGTTGTTAAAAATCTTCCTGGCGGGGTGAAGTTAAGCGGCTGCGATGGAACAATCGTCGTCTCCATCCCGGATAGCTTAGTTGGGCAAGTAAGTAAAAATCTAGCCTCACTTTACGAAAGAGCTGCTGCCGCCAAAGGCCTTTGTCAGAGAAAAGAGACCTCTTGGTTATCAACATTCCCTAAGCATGAAAAAAGCGCGTACTGCGGTGCGTTTGAAGCAATAGTTCTTATACGTTGCTCTACGCCAGCATTCTACCAGAATTAAAAAAAAAGTAAAAACATTTGACAACGACACCAAAATCTTTTAGATGACTGCGGCTTCAGATTAGTAGAGGGAAGGGAAGGCCTTCACCAATAGGTGCAGAACTCAACACAACCTTACTCATTTCAGAGCATCCCAGGTAACATTAGTGCATTTCTGAAATGTCAATTACTGTCTTCACGCCTTTAATATCAAGCGAGGAACATCCTTAATGGTCCATGCTTAAGAGAAATCACAAAAGGCGGATTTCATACCGGGATGTCCTGATTATTGCATGGGGAGGAAAAGTCGGCGAGTCAATGAATATTGCCGGTAAGTTGACGTTATTTGCAATTTAAAAAACTCACAACGGATAATTGTCATGGAATAAAGCTAGCAACTACAGTGTCATTAACATTTTTGATTAAAGTAGATTGGGCGCTGGTTCCTGGATTGGGCATCTTCGGCGTAATTATTGGCATAATCGGCGTAATTAGCAAAACTGCCAGCGATTGCAGTTTTGAGCAGCGGGACGCGCCACCTTTCACGGTTAGTAAGTGACAAAGGGGACACATTAAATTTGTGTGTCATAATGGAGATGGGAGGAGAGAGGTTCAAAGGCAACGGCCGGCGCACTGACTTGTGATGAGGATGGAGAAATTCGCAACTGAGGGGGGACTGCTAATGAAAGAATCCGGCTGGTGGCTGCAGGGGAAGGAAACATCTATGACAAAGGCTATGACAAAGGCGTACCCTGAGTCTGGCGCTAGAAGAAATGACCGATAGGGGACTACCTCGCAAAAGCAAGGTTAGGGCACGAGTGGAGGAATGCGAATCTTGAGATTGACAGTAAGCTCGAAGAAGAAGATAGGTCTGAGGTTGTGTGGAGACAGAAAGAGTAAACTTTGACTAGTTTACGGAAATGCATGCTGTGCGGCTTGGCGGCGGAATACGGAAAAGCAAAATAATATGTAGGACATTGAAGGCAGATGGCATAATGACAGCAGGCTCGACTGGTCGCGCTCAGTTTGAGCCGGCGGATGCATAATATTACCACGACAACGTTAAAGCTCCTTTTCAAGAAGAAATAACCAAGCCTCTATACTGTAATTGGCGCTCTGAGAGAGAAATCAGTAGCATGCCTCTTTAAAATGAATTGGGTAGATAATAGATTGCATGCGTGGACACAGTGTCATGATTGGATAGAGGAGTTCTCTAGCTGCAAACTAGGGTAGCTCTTTTGAAAAAAAAAATTAAATTCGGCCACCTTATTCCACAGTGAGACACGCGACCCCTAAGCCATGCAAATACATTTCGGATTGCATGGTTGAAATGGGGCTTTATATATATATCAGGTGGACCTTCTGTGTGTTGATGAGTTTAATCAGGAAATTATGCATAAGTGAGTCATGAAGTGAAAATATGCACTACGTATTCAAAGTATAGACGAAGAGAAATAAAACTGAAATGATAAACTCATGCGGTGCAGAGATATTGTAAGCACGATGTAAAAACCAAATATTTAAATATTCTACCAAATCATTCATAGCGAAATAAGCATTAACAAATAAACATATATGCAACTTCCAGGCAGATAGAGGTGTCTAACATAACATAGCTAATGTGGGCCGCATGCCAAAAGCACTAATCAGCCTTACGTTTATAAAGACGGGTGCAACCCCCATGATCAACGTTTTAATGCTCGTGTCAGTTGATACCTCCAATACCTGAATTGTACCGATGCAGACTTTACCGAGCCCAGCCTGATTTGGGCTGGCCCATGTGTTTCCCTCATGTGTTGAAGTAGCATTTTCGGGGCTGCCCAAATTCCATTAACAGTAAATACGAAACACTGAGCACTATTTCTTCACCTAGTAATCTAAACTCAGCAAAAAAGATAAATTTATTCCCAACAATAAAATAATATCGGTTATCCAGATTGCCCCTAAATGTTGGTGTGAAAATTTATATCGCCGTATGTGTCGTATAATAATGGCTCCGGGAAATATAAAATGTAGTTCAGTATATACTCATAAAGAGAAACAGTTACTGTTGCCTCTTTTTCTGCTTATATACGCTTTGAACAGTTCTGTGGAACCACCAAAGGGGCAGTTAGCGGCGCGTGTAATATGAATACATAGCAAAATGGCACCTTTAAATATAGGATGTAGAATTTTCGCAGTTTTAAGGCTGCCTATTGCCAATTTGGGGCTCGCTGTGGGCTTCCATGCGCAACTCCAATTGAGCTCATCCTATATTTACCGCTAGAGTACGAATATATGTTGCATGTGCCTCTAATACTCCATAAGAGTTCCATGCTTGCAGCGTCGGGGCATACCCGATTTTCAGTCCGACTGCGGCCCGTGCATAACGTATTCGACTTTTGAGTGGGCGGTTTCATTTGGGCTATCCCATCCTCTATTTATTTTAGTCCCACAATTGCGCCACATCTGGCCTGCTGTGCCCCGCACGATACCGATGCGGGCCGCAGCAGGCATGACCAATTTCCAGCCCCACCACAGCCCATGCGAAAACTATCGAGATCTTCGGTGGGCAGCTAGCTCCATTTGGGGTAGCCCAAGAGTTTTCTGCATGAAACCCATCGTTCAGTAGGCCATTCTCTCTAGTACCTCTTTAGGGACCCACGCAGGCAACTTGCGGGCATGCTGGTTTTTAGCCCGCGCGACCTGTGAGGCTTTGTACGGGCAGTCCCACATATGTTCATCCAAGCTTTTTCTACGTAAACATATAGTTTTCTCGGCCCTAAAGTTCGCTTTATATATATATATATATATATATATATATATAGGAAGGGGGTTGAAGCTCGAATGGGTCCGGTAGGGCATAAACGTAAAGGTGATGACGCACGGTGGAAAAACAGTAAGCTTTATTCCTACGTTTCGGCCGGGGTCCAGCCTTTTTCAAGGAATGTTAGAAGCGTGGCAGATCTGTGTCGTGTGGCAGACCAAAGCTTGGTTATGGAATACGAGGTCTACCTAAAAATTACTTCAGGGCGTCTCGGCACTGGGAGGGATAGCCACGCCTCTGCTTTTGCCCCGCAGGGTTGGCGCAGAGCTTACGACGCTCGACTACTGTGCCCAAGGACGCGGGATCGAATCCCGGCATCGGCGGCCGCTTTTCGGTGGAGGCGAAAAGCAAGGCGCCCATGTGCTGTGCGATGTCGGTGCGCGTTAAACAACTAGAGGTGGTCAAAATTTCCTGAGCCCTCCACTACGGCGTCTCTCATAGCATGAGTCGCTTTGGCACGTTAAACCCATAAATTAAACCTAACCAAACTTCTGCTTTCACAATGGTCGCCATTTTGCACCTCGTGGCATAATCTTATGGTAGCGCTCTATTCATCGGTTTTCATAGCCTCCTATTTCAACGGTAGCTACCCTCCGCGCTCTTTCTAGTCAGTAGCAGGGTTACGCATGCTTCCGTTCACGCCGTACAACAAAGCCAGTAAGCTACCGGTTGAATATGAAAGTCTCTCTATCTAATTCCCCTATTTGCCTCCTGGTGGCCGTGGAAGGTGACTCGTGGCCTGTTGCCCTTCACTCATCTATCCGGGTTAACCTAACTAAGGAACAGAGTTAAGGATCTCTTGAGGACTGTGTTTCGGATGATCAATCAGCGTTGCAGCAGGCCGAGCAAGTATTTCGCCCAAGGTTGGCCAAGGGCCAACTGTGGTAGGTTGCCCCTAGGATATCCACAGTTACCCACCGGTTATGCTGATAAGGATGGCGGTTGAGCCAGGAATGGTGCCTAATTGCTACACTTCAAACACATTTTCTAAGTTTGTACTCCAGGATTAAGGACATAGAGTTGCAAGTAACAGCAGAGATACGCTGTTTGACGGAGTACATCTAGATTTTTCCTACTTTCTTACTGATGTGATTGTCTGTCTGTTTTTCTTTGCCTACGCAGTGCACCACGAACCTAGGTAACCTGTGTTCAACAACAGTGGTGAGTACAAGTTGCCAGAAAGTTTTCTTTTCTTTCAAAAGTTGCAACGCGTTGCTACGAATGCTTCAGCTAAAGACCACCATAAATATTTTTCATGTGATGAAATTATATACATTGCGCTTTTAAAATACGCGAACAGGCAGAAAAATATTTCTGCATTTGTTAATTGGCATTATGCCTCTCATAAACAAACGATAGAGAATCCAGTTAATACGGAGCATAGAAATAAATATTTGCTGATTTATTCCGAATATTTGTCATTTGGTACTGCGATTGAGAGTTTTTTTCAATAAATATTATTTTTAATAAAGTCTATTAATGCAACCCACCTAATGATAAACAAGTTGCCCTGAAAAAAGCAACAGTTTGAACAGTTTCACGAGTGCATACTTCTATCGGCGGAGGTTCGTAAAAGGTTAAAAATCGTGCTAATAATTCACTTTGTTTGAGGTTCGCCTCAGATACCGCTGTTATGTCGGTTCGATCAGTACGGACTGTGGGCAAGAACGACGCCGAATTTGCTTTTCCTGCGACACCTGCTCAGGGGAAAAATTCCTATTTATATAGGGTGAGTGCGGTTGGATTAAACAACACTACGGATGTCGGGCCCGAGGTCAAGACAATTCGCCACGACCTTTGGTCAAAATGCCTCAAACTGCTCGGTACGACCACAGCTGCGTCCCCTGTGACATCTCGAGGCTCTTAAAAATGTTTTTCTCTGGCGTTAGTAAAACCGCACCGGCATATGCTCAATAGCCACCGTAAAGCCTCAGACACGTGGTAATACACTCATGTAAGGCACGGCTCAGGCAAAATAGCCATACACAAAATTACACTCACTATCACCTAATAGTGAGTAATTACTCCCTTGTTACAAATCTACTCAACCTTGAGGACTTCCCCTAAATATTCGAGCAAGCATTATCACCTGATATGTATTGCACTTCGGTGAAGGGTGTGTATTTCACAGCGTTTTTTTTTTATTGTAAGGCAGAGCGAGATCGCGGAGGCGTTTCAGCGACATGAGAGTGAGGAAGAGCTAAACGGCGGGTGATGTAGAAGAGTGAGAGCGACGCGTATACTGGCCCCAAATTAGCTGCAAATGCTATAGAATGCAACAAAACGCGCACACACCTGCTTGCTCCTTGATTACATACACTTATATTGGCGATTTTCCCATTTTATGCGCAGTGCTGCGATGGCGAAAACTATCAGCGATCATACCTAATTTCGTCTTATTGCGTCGTCTAAGAACTGCAGTAAAACACCGTATAATCGATCTTATCATCATACGTCGCAAACCAGGCGCTAGCCACCATTCAAATATCTGGGTGTCCGCTAAAGAATAGCTAACGCTAAGAGATATGTCTGCCATATGCGTTCTTGAATTTACATTCTGAACAATGGCCGAGACACAGTCCCTGAACTGCCTCAAGGCCAGTTGTCTCTGACACAGTCGCCTTATGCACCAAATCACAAACCGATAATAGGGTATGAAAGAAGGTAATCTCATCCGCCTAGATCATGTTGTTTTTATTAGTAGGATTGTTTCATTCATTTCATTATATTTCAATATCAACATTCCGGATGCTGAGAGCAGTGAAAAAAACCTCCAAATTGGCTTACCAGGGTTTACAGCCCCCAAACATGGCACTGGCAATTGAGGAGGATTCCAACACAACGGCTCAGACATGAAATGATCTGGTACAAAATCATAATATAAGCGAGGATAATTACAAGGTAAACAAAAAGCACTTGGTAGAATGCAGAAAAAGTAAAGAAGTACAGGTATTGTGATACGACATACTTTGCAAAAACAATACTCTGGCTTGAAGCATTTTGGTTGTTTAGAAGGCACCGGAGCACTTTGCGTAGCATCTGGCAGCCATATTTTGTGCGTGCTCGAGGTATTTCACAGAGTTCAGAACTACGGGTATTTCGTGCGTGCCCTACCACCCTAAAAAGTTCCCTACTTAAAACCTAGCGCAGCGGAAGCGCAACGTGTCGATATCCCGACCAGAAGCGTATCCAAGTGAACTCGGTCACCCTATAAATACCTACGCAGAGCGCTTAATAGCCTGAGAAACTACAACTCTTAACCAGCTCGTGCATGTTCACCTCACCTCTCACAAAGAAAGGGTATTCCAAACTCCGACAGGGCGCTTTGTTCTTCACATCCTATGAATTAGTTTACCAGCAAAATGGCAGGAGGAAGTATTAGTGCCCACGAATCTGCGAACTCACTTAACGACTGTACCTCTTCCGAAACTTCTTCACACAGAAGGTTATTCCTGCAGATGAGTATCAAGACCAAAGCCTTACACAGGCAATACTCCTCGAAACAAAAAGAGGCTATGTCGATGTAGCCGAACTTCTAATCCGCAATGCCTTCCAAGTTTTGGCTGTAAATTGCCGGGGTCCCCGTCACACGGCCGGCTCAGCCGTTGCTTCTAAAAGGAAATATTCACCGCGCTAGCAAAGAGACACCCAAAAATAGACACATAGGACAGGCGCCGACTCCAATTTCGTTTTCGAAACAACACCAAATTGCAACTTCTTCTTCAGAAACAAACGTAGCCACACAGTCAGCAACATATGTGTGCCTGTTTAGGCCTTCCCTATCTAAACAAAATTCAAAAGACGGCTTTCTCCACTAAATAGTGAACTGAGGTGTCACTGATGCAATCCGATCAAAGCCTTTTTATATAAGAGGCTTCGAGGAACTCACGATCAAGAGTGTCCTTGCTCCTGCTTAGAATCCTAATTTCTGTGTTCACAGAAATTCTGACTGCTTTTCAAAGAACGCTTATTCTCCGCCGCCCGATCGCTCACATTTCGGCCATTTTGGCTGATGTATACCTTGGTACAGGTTAAGGGGATTTGATAAATACCCCGGTGGCACATTTAGCGTAGGGCTTGATGTGCTTTTTAGCGTAGCCTTGTTTTCTATTGTCATCGCCCGTGACTCGTACGCGCATGCTAACCAATTGTTTGGGGCGGCGAAGACCATCCTGACACCCTGTTTGCTAGCGACCTTCTTCAAATTATGAGCCACCTTATGCACATAAGGGGCAACAACAGGTCTGGTTGCAAGCTCTCATTTATGCTGCCTTTACTTCAAACGATTGTGTCCCTTCATATTCTTTATCAGGGACTTCATCAAGGCCACCGCTAGGTGTTCGCGATAGCCCGCTGATCGAAGCCCCTTCAGCTGGTTATCGAAGCTCTCCATCATGGGGCAGCAGGATCTCTGCAAAGCACACTTGAGCGCTTGCATCGCGAGTGCTTGCTTAATTATCTTAGGGTACGCCGATTCGTAAGGAAAGTAAATCCTCAAAAACTCTGGGACGTAGCACCAGCAGACACCTTATTGTGTCAACTTAAGATTTGGGTCTAAAAACTGCAAGCGATAATGCTTTGGTATTTCTGATGTGAACTTTAAGCCCGCCCCGCAATCCTGAAAAACATCTAGGATTTGTTACCAGGTTTTCTTATAAAACCAGTCGTTCTGTCTCTTCAAAATGTCTACAAAGTCATAAATGTATCTAAAAACTTTGAGAACTCTCCCAGTGTCAAAGGTCAGAAACAGGAACCGGTCAATAGACGCAAGAAAAATACTATTCACCAGGAGGAAGCTGAAGAGGCGGCGATATCTCTCGTGATAAGCTCACAGATTATCATCAACCAGACTATTCCTACATCAGGGCGAATGTCTCTCCCGTACTCCTCTAATTAATCCCGCCCTGTGCTAGCTGCATCAACGTGACCCCGGCCAGCCCCTTGACCTCCTCCGCCCACCTTGGTTTCATGTTCCCCCTGCTATGCTTTCCTTCCAATGGAATCCACTTTATTACCCTTAGGGGAATTCGGTCATCGTTTTTTGCACTACCTGTCCTTCTCATGCCCAATTTGTCTTCTTTCTTTCCGCTACAATATCCTTAACTCAAGTTCTCTCACTAGCGTTAGAACATTTACATCACGACTTATCGATTCACGACACGTATTCAACACGCTACTGAAAACTGGCGCAGAGCGATGCCTTTTCTGAAGTACAAGCTCAAAGGCTATCGCGTAAAAAGCGGCTACGTGTCGATACATCTTCTGCATCTCCTTATTGGTGCCTGCAATATCGACTAAACATGAGAGCAGGAAGGTTTAGAGCACTATGACCGGGCAGATGATATTGGGCAAAAAAGCTGATTTCGTAGTGGTTGAACTTCACCTCCTCGCATTGGCGCGCACAATGTGCCGAATGCTTTCAACGTGGCAATATTACCATATGGCATACCTAATTGGTGATCCGGTGTTTCCCTATTTAACGCGAACGGGCTTCGCAACAGTGACATAAATCTAAGGGAAGTTTTTTATTTCGCATTTAGTTAGTCATATTCCCGTATCGTCACTGGCGCCAAAACGATGAGGAATGGTCAAGAGCGCATAACATAACATAAAATTGCCAAGATGACGCGAGTACTCAGCAAGTCCTTGGGAACCAACAAGGGTCGCAGCTCTGGCTAATCGATTAGAAATGCTTGAGATTAAGCTTCAGACAATAAAGAAACATTCGTTACACTACGTCAGACCTGTGGCATCGTTACACTACGTCAGTCTTGTGGTATCGAAGGGACGTCGAAAACATAAAAATTAGGCGGACGTGCAAATTTCACCTCAACACACGCTAGTGCCTAAAATGTGTCATATAGCGTCGTCGTTGGTGTATCATATAACTGCTTTAATATTTATTGCCAAGTTTATGCATGTTTATTTTATCTTATTTTGCATTATTTATTTTGTTTGTTGAAGATTCACACAATCCTGAAAAGGGCTAACAGTCTTTCAAAATTAATCATCATCATCAGTCTGACTATACCCACTACAGTGCGAAAGCCTCTCCCATATTTCTCCAATTAACCCGCTTCAAAATAAATAAAGAAATATTATTTGCGTCATATTACATTAATTTTTAATAGCATGATTTTGTTTGTTCGTGCAAGAGAAGGCGAAATTGACACATTTCTCAGTGAAAATTTAGACTGAAAAGTAAAAGCAAAAATTGGAAGTACATTATCACCAATTCCAGTCCCTATGACAAACAAGCTTTAATATGACTGGAAGATGGCTTCTTAATGGGAAGAGAAATGGTGACACTCCACCTTGAATTCTGCATAAAGAACTTTGCACAACGGGTCTGATGCGATATCTCGCCGGTCCTTCTGACTACTTTTCCGACTCATTCTGTAGGGAGTGTGCTCCCTGAGCGCCTACGAACACGTGGCCGCAACCGTTTGTATTGCTTGTTAGAGATCCTCCTGTGCGATCGCAGAGAGAGTGAACGGAGGGCAATTATGCCGCTGACCCCTTGCAAAGAGCGCCCTTTGAAGAGCTACTCTCACGAAGTCTGTCTTACCATTCTTCCCGTGTTGGTCTCACGTATCCATGGCACCACCTCCCGGTGACGTATTAGGCTGTGGTTTTGATTCGAGGCGGCGCACGGCAAGCGTACGGAGAGACAAAAATCGAGTCAGGCAGCTGTAGGTGTGTACGCTTTTACGCGCGTCCCCATTCCTGTAAGTTGACCTAGGGACAGCGGGTTGTCAATTCGCGCACCTTGTATGCTTGTTCGAGTTAGTCCGGCGGTCACCTGTGCGGTGCCGATGCTTCTAAATTGGGATGGCCTTAATGGGCACGGTTCTCCGCCACTATACCGGTCAGTGCCGGTAGCGACTCGCGTTGAACTATTGACTTGGCACCTGTGTCGCAGAGATGTACTCTTTACCTTCCTCATCCTCCGTCATGGTATTGTTACGTGGTGGCATGACAAACGATAGAACACGGCGACACAACAGAAACAGAACGACGTGATGACATGACGATGAAATATGCTTTAATGGCCAGCGGGCCTGGCGTGAGCCCTTCGCCCCGCGCCACTGCCCGCTTCGTCATCTTCGTAGCAATATGTCGCGCTAGCTTTAATACTTTGATTAGAGGAGCGACCTGCGAGCATCCTTCGCTCCCTTAGCCTTAGCTCTGGCCTGAACCCTCTGTATGCGGGGGAGGTGCAACCGATTACACACCTTACAAAAGAACCGCACTGTTCTGACGTTGTAATTGAATTTTGGGGTACAGGAAGAGCCCGGCTTTCAACCGAAGTAGACCAATACTTTATCCCGTAAAATATAGAGCACCGAGTCCTCTGTCGCTATTCATGACAATCTATCTGTGTGCGCAATTACAAATCTCAATACACATTTCTTACGTTAGTATCTAATAGGTTTTCATGGGAGAGACTGGAGAAACCACAAAGTGAGATCCGGCCACATTAACGCTAAACTTCAATAATTAGGAGTCCTAATTATTGAATTATTGAAGGGTCCTAATTTAGGACCCACCAACACCTAGCTTCCATTTGGCATATGCACCATTGCAATCACTGTAAGATACTAACCGATTGTAGAAAAAAAAAACGCCACGCTGTTGCCTAGGCTTTTGCACTTTGTGCAAGAAGCTTCATGGTAATTGTGTATACTCTTTTTAAGTTCCCTAAAAAGATCGGGGCGACGTTCTGCACCTGTATTGGCATGCCGGCGTTTATAAATGCCCTTAAAATATCAGCTGCTCTTGGTCTTTTGCTGTCACCCCAACTGACAAGCACAGAAGAAACGCATAGGCTACCAAGAGCAGAAGTGGCGCTTTGTGTCTGGCATGAACCATTAACAGCAGCACGGGAGCGTATTCACTTGTGGCTTATAAATGCACACGTAACAAGCACGCCTCATGAAGGTGCACTATGACTGAAACTCCCGCCAAGACACTGGCGCATTTCAAACCTGGTAAACCGAAAGCGCCACGGCCATTAGAACCATAACCAGAAATCTAGAAGAAATAGTCACGAATCCAGCCTGGTGGCAGGTTTACTTTTGGCTCCAGATCATCGAAAAAAATGCAACAGCTATTAGTACTGTGGACAACATGGATATACTAATGGAGTTTTCAGACTACGGCTAAATCTTTGTTTAGCTTTGAGGGCCCCATTCGAAACTATGACAGTTTTTTTAGGCAATCAATGGTTGAATTTCGTTTGTATAAGCTTTTTCTTGTATTCATTGACTGCTACGTCTAAACGTTTAATGGGTTTTACTGCATCCTAGTTATAGTGCGTTAGGCATTGCAAAAAGGTAGCAACTTCAGAGAAAAAACGCACATCCGATTTGTCAATATGTCGCAGGACGGATAGTGACATTCTAATAATATTTTCTTAGCGATTACACCGTCGGTTAAGACGCCATCGCCACGTCAAAAAAAAAACAAAAATTCTATTTTTGCAGCTTTAAGACCATTTAATGACGCGTGCGAGAGGAACCGGTGAGGAAGCGTTTGAAATGGGCGTTTGCATCCATCTTTACCTTAGATTATCGGTTGAGAAGCAAGAAATTGAACATTATCGGCCGAACATGAACGTGTTTAAGTGGTTCAAGTTTAACCTGTTCAAACCTATATTGGACGGAGATATGTTTATGTCTTACTTATAGTGCCGCGTCTGCCACAGCAGCCACAAACCGGCTGCTCTTCTAGAGCCTCGTGCGCTCGGTGAAAGACGCTGAACATCTTCGGACCACTCTCAGCGCATTTGCCTCTTGTCCCGGTGCCGTCCAGCACTACCTCCTAAAAATACTTGCGTCTTGTGCCAAAATCACTACGTGACAATATGTGCCTTTTCCCGCACAAACATGTACGCCCCTAGATGCCTGCCAGACGGGCGCTTTTTCTATCCGTGTACACTTAACTTTGTGAAAGACGCCTCTTAAAGAATTCATCAGACCTGCATTCTCTTATAAAGCATATTTAAAAACCTGTATATAATATTGAATCGAGTTAGATTTTTAATAGTGGTTGAAAAATACTTGACCGGTGGAGTTTACTACTCGGTAATTCCAAAGTAGGCTGGAAAGTAAACAGCGCTGACAGATATTCCCCCCCGACAAACCAAAATTGGCGCGTGCTGCCACACCGACACGAAGACAGAATGATCGACACTTATGGAAGTAGAATAGATTATAATTAAGGGTTAGCCGTAAAGACAAGGTGCAAAATTCCGGTAGTCGGACGACATTGGGAGGTTTGTGAAGTATGGTGATCAGGAATCGGCAAGGTAGAGTGAAATGGAAATAAAGTTTAGAACCATTTGACCCAAGGCAGGAGAACAGGGCTAATTGGAGAAATATGGATATACTAATGTAGTGGTCATAGTCAGGCTGATACTGATGATGATGAGTATTTAGGAAGGTAATAACAATATTGGTGAGTCACTCAGTCATGCTGCATTCAGAAGTTACTTATGCTGGCCTTAAAGGCAGTATGTTAGCTTGATATAACATTCTGCCTAACATATAACACGACTGCTCTGCTACCTGAGAAACACAAATGTATTTTATGTAAAAATGACTCCGTGTAAAAAGTGGTCGCAGCCAATTTTGCTACAGCCTAATTAATAGTGCGGTTTTAGCAAAGCATTGAACTCGTAAGGAGATACTTTTCAAGACATTTATATTCAGTAAAAAGTCGGATTAAAGAATTGCTTCATCTTCCACAATGGTTTCGGGGAAGAAGATATCTGAAATGTATCTTATGCAACAATGCCATAATACTAATAGTGTTCCTACTCTTTTCTTCAGGGCAACCTTGTTCCGGGGCTTGTAGACGCCCTTTCGGTAAGTACCAATTCAAAAAATAGTTACATTCATATTTTAGAGTGCGTTTTAAGCTAATTATTTACCAAAGGAGGGAGCTGAATATTGACGCCTCCAATCAATGTATAGTGAAACGCCCATGTTATTGTTTACTGCAGCTGCAGAACAAAGTATCTGTGAAGAGCCTATCAAAGTAAATCATGTATAATTCGAGGGCTTTGTGTGACAAAAAGTCTATAACTGCTTTTGGTTGCTTTGCTTTTAGTGTACGTGCTTTTAACATACAAAGCGATTAAGGCTGTGAAAAGCGCCATATTAACGGCTGCGAAAGTTTCGACCTCCTGAGGTCTTTTAACATGCATTGACAGCGCAAAACACACGGGCAACTTGTTTTCCGCCGCCATCGAAAAAGCTGCCGCCGCAGCTGGGAATCTTTCCTGTAGCCATATGTATCTATAAGTAATTTTTTGTGAGTTATTACAGCGCATTCCTTCCACTCCTTCTGCCAGCCTCAAATAAACCTAAAAAACAGACTAACAGCGCATTGATATTTCATCAGGGTGCATAAAGGCCATTTTTCTGACTGAGTAGAAAAAATTTGCCCATCTAACCAATCTTCTCCCAAACGTTGGCCTGCATACCTCAGAAATATATATGCTAGAGGAACATTATTAGTATTTGATGGCTTAGAAAGAGTCCTTACAGCAACCATTTTGAGGCAGCATGAAGCTAATTGTTTTCCTAATTAGCAAGAACATATGGCTCAGTAACACAGACAAAAAACAGGCACTAATTGCAAAAAGTTGTTTAAAGCTAAGTAACAAAACAGCGTTGACACAATTATGCGCACGCATGCTGTATGGAGTGCCATTTCGCAGTTATCAGTTTCCACTGTGTCTAAACATTAAACCTTTTTTATAAATAAACGCCCATACGACTTGTTTTATACAAATATGTTCGTCGTATTAGTAATAATATTATTAGGTTTTATATGAACCACGCCTTCACGTGTGCATGCCATTGCAGCACCTAAAGTCTGAATGGTCCATACAAAGCAAATGACTCAAAGCAGCTCCACCAAGATATTAGTGTACAATATATTGAGAAGTAACTCTTGCTGCCATCATTCGTGTCCTAAACATCTTGCTTTTCAAATCTTCTCAATTTTTTTTTTCTGTTGCTCCTATCTCTGTGCTTAATCTGTCATACCTGCACATTGTTATGGCATACATTAGCTTCTTACATTATGAATATATGTCTCATTGCATGGCAATGTGAATACAACATTTTGTATAAACAGTTTAATATTGAATATTAATTTGCAGGCATCTAAATTCAGAATTTAAGACATACTTGGATATGTAAATGCGCCAGTGAGAAAACATATTTCCTAAATGGTACAATCCTCAAACAGCGTTTTAGAGCACTGAGACATGGCTGCGCATCAGCTGTCAAATTAGTTCATCATTTTCCGTCAAAACACTTGTTTTTAAACTAAAATAATTTAGTTATGTCTAGAACATTCAATATGAAAGGAATGGTACTGATAATCGCGATTTTATACTAGTAACGTCAGTTGTAAGACTATGTTTACCTTGGTATAACGGCTTTTTTCTCACGAAAAAATGCTGATGCCATGCAGAAAGGGGATTTAGATGCATGGAATAATTTTTTGTTGCACACAGTAATAATAAATCATTTATGCCGATCTGAAAAAAAAAATTTGGTAAATAGGACGACATAAAACTAGACACTGTTGTTAGTAGGTAACTTGTGAGCTTTCTTACTGTCCCCGAAAAACTCAATGTCTTTATTGAAAGCTATACTAAAATTGTGGTAACCAAAGAAGGGATGTTACTAGCTTTTTTTTAGCAGTGAAGCTGTAAAATTTTATACCAAGCTGTAAATGCATGCCTCCAGAAGCACCTTTCAGTTCGGTGCTGTGTCCGCTATTATTCAATTTTATATAGCGATAGTATTCCGTCGACATTAACAGCACCAATTACACTATTTCCTGATGTCTGCGTGATTATAGACAACTGGTTCACTTTATTACTTTAATTGATTGCCTCGAAAATTGAACACTTGCATTTGTTACTTCACTTCAAACATGAAAACATAAAAACATCTTGAAAATAATTTCGTATGACTTGGTTTTGCCGAACCCGGCAAAAGGCTGATTGCATTCGTAAGGTAAGAAGCCAACACTCACAATGCGCATGTGTCATTTCGAATCCTAATCCCTTCCTTTAGGTGGTGTAAGATAGATATGCGCCAGTGATCCTTTCAGCACAGCGGAAAACATAACCCCACTGAACCTTTCTTAAGGTCGCAATCACTACCACTGCGCAAAAAGCAAGAAAATCAGTGTCACCAGTTTTCGTTTTGGTTTTTACATTTACAATCCCACTTCAGCGTCTACGTTCTCACACTCTCATCCTAGCTGAACTTTAAAATGCTATTTTATTGCATTAAAAATACGACACCCATCTGTACCTCTTCTTATAAAAGATAAAAAGGCTCGCCTACATTTAGTTTTGCATTTATTCCTACCTACCATTTTCAAGAGACCCTCTTGTCTGAGCGTCAATACGATGACTACTAGTTACATGGTCTTTCCTTGTTCTCTAGGCCGTTACTTATTTACAAAGTTGCAATTTTATTAAGGTGGTTATCTGCTTCCTAACGTTCTCGCCGCCCAAGAAAGGTTTCGTCCCATTTTTAACGCTTTATTGCCAGCTGGCATTTGTGTAAACTACGATTGCTCTACGGGGATTGTATTTTATACGCTATAGTTCTATTTGAAATTGATGCACGTGGCACATAGCAAACATCTGTCTTATTGTTAGTGCCTGAAGGTCCACTCAGTATTTCTAAACCTTCAAGCATGGTCCGCGTATGCTGGACAGAAAACAAACCACAGTGTGTCATGTTATAGGGTGTAAGCTGTGCGCACATTTTGTGTATAATTTGCTAAGTGACCGACATATGATCGGCCCTTATGATTTGTTTAACATTTAAAGCTGCTAAAACCCTTAGTTCTTTTGTATTTAAGGACACTTTACATTTGAGTTAAAGAGGCGGTGTATAAAATGTATGTAGGTCGTTCAGGAAGTTTTTTATAATTTGTATATGCATACACAAGAAAGTGTTTTATGTACAGCTGCAAATATAGACCATATTCTGCGAGATCATTCCTTAACAGAGGAAAAACCCTGAAGGAGCACGGCTATGTTGATCTGAAAAATTTGTAGCGATTTTAATTTATATTTGCTAGCATACGTTTATCGCGAAGAAGGAGAAGTTTCACTTTTACCATATTTGCACCCATCGTTTTATTTACTTTTGCTTTCAGAGTTGTTTACTCTCTCAGGTTCGGAAAAAGAGAGCCTTAATAAACATTTCTCAGCATGTCCTGTTTTATCATTACTTTGAAATCAATCACTTCCACAGAATGCCGTGAGGCTGAATATAATCTATTTTAGTCTATATCGAATCCAGCACCATGATGCCTTACTTCTACGATTTTGTGTTTTAAAGAAAAACCAATTTCTTGTTTTGTGTTCTGCATATCAAAATTTGCAAAACAATTCATTCAAGACTCTACTGATGCAACTTTGAAGCTACTATTGATGTAATGTTCTCTTTGATGTAAAATTAGTTGTGCGTTTTTTGTAAAGAACGTGGCTTGTATCAACCGTTCGCGATAACGAGTGTGAGGCAATTCGGCTACTAAACTTGAAGCATGTTTTACATTGCTAAAACCAGGTTATCCGTGGCAAATATTTTCTTCCTTCAAGATGCTTCGAAATGCTATGCGATTGTATGTTTCTATAGTGTATGTTTCTATTTGCTTCGAATAAGTGCAAATGAATATTTTTAAATTGTTTCATATTCAAAATGCATTCATATATTACTAATCTTATTTGTTTCCTTATGGACTCTGAACACCGTGAGAATATGCACATAGGGTAAGGCACTAAGAAAGTTTACTGGTAGCATTAGCCTAAGCGTGAAATACAGGCGTCTGAGCGTGTAGCAAAGTTTCGTTGGTTATTTGGCTCAGCCTGTTCTTATATTAGCATTTTACTTTTGTGCTTTGTGCTTTATTGAGACCAGATGACAGACTTTCAATAGAATGTGTGTTGTTGGTTTTATGTTGGTAAAGATAACAGTGATAAAGATAACGGTGTAGTAGGTCGTCTCCGATACATGCTCTCTACTAAAACAAAACTATTGGTCTATAATTCTCTTTTTATTCGCACGTCAACTACTGCCAACTTGTCTCGGGCACAACTACATTCTCTAACACTCAAAAAATATTCCGTATGCAAAAACGGTATCTGCGCCACGTGTACAATGCTGGTTATAATGCAACCACTGCAGAATTTTTCCGCAGTGCTCATGTTATTACAGCTCACAAGCTATACCGCTACCGTTTGAGTGCTCAGTATAAATATGCAGTGATAGCCTGGACGCCTTGTCACATTTAGAAACAAATGAGAAGTGTTATAATACTAGACGTGGAGAAAAATGGAAGGTTGCTGCACCACGCTTGAATTCTGGTATGGAGCGTTTGTGTTATTCTCTGCCATCTCTTATGAACTATTATCAATCACTGAATTTTGATTTATTTAGCTGCTCCACTGTTAAACTAAGAGACATGTTTGCTGATTGACTAAGCTGACCATCTTTTCTGGTGTTTGTTTTATCTAGCATTTCTTTTCTTCTGCATAGAACAAGTGTCTTGATATGCTTATCGTTTTTTACTTTTTGTGCTGACGGTGTTTGTTTTACCTGGCTCAGGACCTTTTCTTTTATTCCGCATTGATTAAGTGTTGATTTCTTTATCCGCCAAGTGGCAGCTTTTTTTCCGTAGCCCTCCATCTGTATAGCACCTGATGGAAATAAAGATTTATTATTATTATTATTATTATTATTATTATTATTATTATTATTATTATTATTATTATTATTATTATTATTATTATTATTATTATTATTATTATATTATTATTATTATTATTATTATTATTATTATTATTATTATTATTATTATTATTATTATTATTATTATTATTATTATTATTTACAATAATAAATGTTAGGGCATGATGCCAAATGTATTACATGCAAGATTCCATAAATATATTTCTTAATGTAAGAACCATGTACCTATGCCTGCATTGCTTGGTCTTTTATGTGGTACTACCCCTTCATGCATCACTGCCTTGTCGTGGCGGAGCGGCTTGCGAAACTCGATGAAGTCGTGAGCTCTGCTGTGTAGGGCCACCAAAGATAGACAGGTCACGGCAGAGAGTTGTGACAAAATGTGATTCACTGGAGAAGGTAATGGCAACCCAATCCAGTATTTCCTGCGAAGAAAACCCTGTGGACAGTCCCAATACCACTAATGATATGGCGCCGGAAGATGAGCCCCCCAGGTTGGAAGGCGTCCAACATGTTAATGGGGATGAACAAAGGGGGATGCCTAGTAGCTCCAGGACGAATGAAGCGGCTAGGCTAAAGCCAAAAAGACGCTTAGTTGTGGATGTGTCGGGAAGCGACCAGAAAGTCCGTTGTTGCAAGGAGATATATCACATAGGAACATGAAATGTGTGATCCATGACGCAAGGTGAACTTGATGTCGTCAAGCGAGAAATGGACAGATTGAACATTGATATCTTGGGTATCAGCGAGCTCAAGTGGACCGGAATGGGAGAATTTAATTCCGATGACCATTATGTATTTTATTGTGGCCACGAGTCCAGGTGAAGGAATGGGGTCGCTCTCTAGTATGTAGAAGGGGCAAAGCAGTGCTAGGGTACAACCCCAAAAACGACCGAATGATTTCACTTCGGATCCAAGGTCACCCTTTCAACATAACAGTTATTCAAGTCTATGCACCAACCACTACTGCTGAAGCAGCTGACGTTGAGAGATTTTATGCTGACCTGCAATGCCTTTTAGACCACACTCTATCATCAAACGTCCTTTTTCGCACAGGAGACTGGAATGCTAAGGTGGGGAGTGCAGAAATATCCGGAATTACAGACAAGTTCGGCCTTGGTGAGCCAAATGAAGCTGGGCAGAGGCTCGTAGAGTTTTGTCAAGAAAATAACCTGACCATAGCGAATACTCATTTTCAACAGTTCAAGAGGTGCCTCTACACATGGACTTCACCGGACGGTCTGTACACGAATCATATTGATTGTATTCTCTGCCGGCAGAGATGGAGAAGCGCTACACAAGCAGTAAAAACAAGGCTTGGGACCGATTGTGGCACCGATCATCAGCTTCTTGTTGCCAAATGTAAGCTTCGATTGAGGAAAACGCAGATAACTAGAAGGGCTTTTAGGAATGATCTGGATCGAATTCCATCATAATATGCCGTGGAAGTGAGGAATCGATTTCAAGAATTAGGTCTAAAAGACAGAGAGCCTGAACAGATATGGACTGATGCTGGTGATATAAGACAAGAAATTGCTGTTAAGGTAGTTCCAAAGCAAAAGAAATGTAAGAAAGCAAACTGCTTTTCTGAAGAGGCTTTGAAAATAGCTGAGGAAAGGAGGGTGGTAAAAGTTATGGGGGAAAGGGAAAGATACAAGGTTCTCAATGCGGATTTTCAGAAAATAGCTAGAGATAAGAATGCCTTCATGAACATACAGTGCCACGCAGTTGAGGACAACAGCCAAATGAGGAACACAAGAGCTCTGTATAATACAATCAAATATATCAAAGGAAGCTTCTGTGCTAAGCTGGGCGTGATAAAGGACAAACGAGGCAGAGACCTCACTGCAGCCTCAGATATAAAGAAGAGGTGGCAGGAATACACAGAACTGTACAAGAAGGACCCGGATGTGCAAACCAACATAAGAGGATTTGGATTACTGATTTCGAGCCGGGCATCCTGAAGAGGGAAGTTGAATGGGCCTTAGCCAGCCTTGCTAAGAACAAAGCTAGCGGAACTGATGGCATTTCAGCTGAGGTGCTTCAAAGCCTCAACTATGACGACGCTGTTACCTTTCTGTATACATTATGTCAGTAAATTTGGACAACCCTGCAGTGGCCACAGGATTGAAGGAGGTCAGTTTACATCCCCATTCCAAAGAAAGGCAGTGTCAAAGATTGTTCCAACTACAGCACGATCGCGCTTATTTCGCATGCTAGCAAGGTGATGTTGAAAATCCTCCAAGGTAGGCTGCAGCAGTATGTGGATCGGGAGTTTCCGGACATGCAAGCTGGGTTTCGCAAGGGCAGGGGAAGTAGCGACCAGATTGCCAACCTTCGTGCATCATGAAAAAAGCAAGAGAGTTCCAGAAACCCATCTATTTCTGCTTTATTGATTATGCAAAAGCGTTTGACTGCGTAGATCACAACATATTGTGGCAAGCTCTCCAATAGATGGGAGTTCCAATTCACCTTGTCTGTCTACTCAGGAACCTATATAAAGGGCAAGATTATGACTAGCAGCTTACCGGTATCGCTCAAAAGGAAAGTATACAACAGTTGCATCTTGCCTGTACTCACCTATGGGGCTGAAACTTGGAGGCTAACCAAGAGAGTTCTACTTAAGTTGAGGACAACCCAGAGGGCTATGGACCGAAAAATGGTAGGGGTAAAATTAAGAGATAGAAAGCGTGCAGAGTGGGTCAGAGAAATAACTCAAGTTACCGACATTCTAGTAGAAATTAAGAAGAAATGGACATGGGCAGGACATGTAGTGCGAAGAGAGGATAACCGATGGTCGCTGAGGGTAACAAACTGGATTCCAAGGGAAGGAAAGCGTAGCAGGGGGCGGCAGAAAGTTAGGTGGGAGGATGAGATTAAGAAGTTCGCAGGGGTCAAGTGGATGCAGCGAGCACAGAACCGGGCTAAGTGGAGAAATATGGGAGAGGCCTTCGCCCTGCAGTGGGTATAATGAGGCTGATGATGATGATGATGATAAAGGGCAAGAGGCCACAGTCAGAACTAGGCATGGTCTTACTGATTGGCTACCGACTGAGAAAGGAGTGAGACAAGGCTGCATACTGTCGCCCTGCCTATTTAACATATATCCTGACGGCATCATGAGTAAGGCCGGTCTGGACGAGTCTTCAGCTGGATCGAAGATTGCTCGAAAACGGATCAAAAACCTTTGTAAACCTTAGATATGCGAATGACACCACGTTAACGGCGAAAAGTGAAGTGGAACTCAAGAGACTTCTGATGCGCGTACAAGAAGAGAGTGAGAAGTTAGGGCTTGAACAGAACATTAAAAAGACAAAAATCATGGCGTATTTCCCTATCAAGTCCTGGAGCATCGGGGGACAAGTGGAAGCTGTGACAGATTTTCTCTTCTTGAACTCCAAGATTTCCTCGGAAGGAAATTGCAGCCATGAAATTAGGAGACGCTTGCTTCTGCGAAAGAGAGCCATGGCTAGCCTTGACCGCCTAGTAAAAAGCAGACATTACACTGCCAACCAAGATCCGTATAACTCGTGCTATGGTCTTTCCAGTTGTGATTTATGGATGCGAGAGTTGGACTGTGTAGAAGGCTGACCGCTGAAGAATTGACACTTTTGAATTGTGGTGCTGGCGGAGACTCTTGAGAGTTCTTTTGACGGCCAGTTGATGAAATCAGCCGATATTGTCGACCATAAACCCTGACTGCTCATTGGAGGGTCAAATTTTAAAGTTAGATCTCAGCTAGTTTGGTCATTTGATGAGAAGTGAGGAGTCTCTGGAGAAAGATTTGATGTTGGGAAAGGTTGAGGGTCACCGGAGAAGGTGTAGGCAGTGAACGCGATGGTTAGATGGCATCCTCGAGGCGCTGCAGATGAAGTTATGTGATGTTAGGAGGATAGTAAGATACCGGTAAGCGTGGCATGATATGGTGCATGTAGGGTCACAAAGAGTCGGGCACGACTGAACTACTGAACTGAACTGACCCACAATAGGACGCGAGACATCAAATCGAGAAGAATACGAGCATTGGTGCGGAGCGAAATCGATATGATTGATTTTTGTGCGCGACAAATTTGTTCCAGGTACAGTCTTCTACGCCCTAAGTCTGTTTGAAATAAGTTTGAAGTAGAAAATTGTTTTTATTAACTGTGTCTTGCCTCACCATGCGTCGGCGCAAGTGAAAAGTATAAATGCTGCGTGTTCTATGGCGTCCCATTACAGTGTGATGGCATAGCAATTGAGCAATAGGTTATGGCATATAAGATCAGTAATGTGAGCACATTAATGCCCGTATATAATGCTGATCGTTTATACATCTAAAGTGCGTTAGCAGAAGATCCATAGACGGGGTTCTTATCTACGTCTTGTCATTCCCGAGTGGAGCTGCATACTCCCAGCTTAGCAATACTAAACTATTTTATGCCGTATCGTACCGTACCACATCATACCATAGGATGTACTATTATTACGCATTTGAACCGCAATCTGTCATACGTTTCCTTAAAATACGCTACCTTATCATCCATACCTTATATTGTATCATATAATACGATACTACACCCGACTATACCCACAACAATATGCCAATATACAATTACTTCGTGTGCACGCGTTTCAAACTCACTTGTCAAATGCTTTTTCAGTGCCTACTGAAGAATGCGCTTAATAGCAGCCCTGGCACCACTCTTTCGGAACTCTTCTGTGACCTCTTAAACGTTCTAGATGTCGCCGGCGGTGTGCCCAACACTTTTCTCGACACCTTCATTGACGGTATAAAGAAGGACATCAGTGAGTACTGCACCCTTTCACATCGATGACTACGCGATCATCGAGTACTGTTAATCACTGCAATGAGCATACACAACTAATAGCTAAAAGAACTCATCAGGAAAGCTAACTGTCATGAAAGTGACAAAGCTTAGATCTTGCTAATGTCTGATTTGAAGATGTGAACGTATGAGTGAAGCACTCCTGCCTTGTGCATAGTGTTACATTTCAAAACAGTTTATGAGGCGCAATAGTACTATATAGGCAAATGGGTTTCAACTCAGTATATGGATAAGTGTTTATTGTCGCTGTAATCAGGGAGACGATATGTGCGTAGCATTCAGGAAAGAGTTATCAAACTGTAGGCAGCTGAATCTCAAATGCCTCTAAATTAAGCACAGTGCGCGCGCGCCCTACGAGACAGACGTGGTTTTTGTGGGCGGTTCTTAACGTTTTCATTGTTCTATTTGATCCCATTTCATCAAGGGATATCCATTCAAATACCAGGTGTCAGTGTAGGAAGGAGTTCAACCAAAAGGAGGAGGTGCGAGAAAAAAGCGCAGTATAGTCATGCTTTTTGCTTTTCTATGCGTCTCGCCCTTTGAGCAGTAGCTGTGCAATGTTGTTTAACGCAGTGCTGGACGTACATCGTCATATTTTCTATCAAAAAATGGCCTAGCGAAAATCTGTGTGAACTATTCTTCTAGGCTACACAAGAAAATGTGTTAACAAGCCGCTCTAGCGCTGCTTCTCCGTGTTCAACTGATATCGACATCCTTTTGTGCGTTGGCATTGAAAAAGCGCGGTGGATATATCTGTGCCACAAATAAAATGTGGCATGCTTGGTCATGTGTAATAATTTCTTTAGGTCGTTAGAACCACCTCGCTTTCACTTGAAGATCCATAGATCAAGTCATATGACTGGGCAGAAAGCCAACAGTCTTTTTGAAGAAGTTTCCTACTAAAAAAATTGTATGAGGCAATAACCTCATATTTTCTCACGCAATCTCAATCAGTTCACATTCGTAATCACGTACAAGTCGCATATATCTGCATAAGGTCTTATAGTTTCTCATACATTATAATAAATTATGTACAATATTTTAAAATAATGATGTGCATCGTATGAGAGTGTATGCAATTAGATGACATTTTATGAGGTTATTGGCCTGTAGAACGTTTGTTTTTTCAGTAGGGTTGCGTACGATGCACTGCACAACCTTGCAACAGGGTTCAGACTTGCAACAGGTTACTATTTTTTCAAGCTTGAAATTATAGCCCGACAAGACAAAGTCAGGCCTACTGTCATTGCAGTTAGCTCTCGTGTTGTCATGCAAAAGCCACGCGTGCACTTAACAGATTCTAGCTATGCTTTCTGCATTAATGAAACCTCCTAGCGTTGTTTAGGGGAATTACGATCTTGCTGTATCTCTGGAGTCGTTCGGTACAAATCACTGTGATATTCTTGGCGCCATGAAACCTTTGCAAAATGCAACAGTCAATTTCCCTCATATACAATTTGTGTGCTCTTACCTTTCATTGAAGTCCGCAAAATGTTTTTCTCTAAGTTTAAGAGACGGCGCAAGAGCTTTCAATATAGCCGAAGTCCATTAACCTGATACACAGAGGCGTCTACCCTGCAAGCGAAAATAAACTGCACTGACGTTTAATCTACCACGTAAAATCTTCGTAAAGTCTTCACGTTACCATATAAGAAGTGTGCACTCCTGCTCTGACTGCAACTTTCTAGTGGGGCATTTATTTTGTTCTGGCATCCTATCGTAACAAACGACGAGGGGAGCCACGGAGGCACAATAATGACGTTGCACAATGTGTTTATTGTCGCTCAACCTCTGCATTTACTTGAAGGGAACTCATTCCCTGGGTGATAATTAGGATTACAGTCAAGCCTTTTGCGAAGGCGCTATTTGGTCGGCAAGTATGAAACCCGATGTTTGATTTCCGTATTCCACAGATGGGGGGGGGGAGGGTAGGGGGCGTTTTTACGTTCCCATGATAATGGGAACTCCACACGCTTCCGTGTTATGAAAGTTTCCTTCTGGTCAACCTTATTGAGCTTCGCGCGAACATGCCTCCCTCGTAGGTAACAAAAACCCCGTTGGTAAATTTTGCTCCGCCATCTTGAATGTTTTCTCATCTTGATGTCTTGCAGAAAAGACAGGAACTCAGGTGTTGTGAATATGGTATGTAATGTAACGAAGGACGCAAAATAAATATAATATATTTGCTAGAAAATGCGAAGCTTGGTTACAGATGACATACTTTTTTTTTGTACGCAAACTTGCCATAAGGCATATTATATAAACTCATGTAAATGGTTTTCCGTGAGGAACCGGAGCAGGCTCCCGCTCTTAGCGTTGTCGGTGAGCCATTTAGAAAAGTCCTCTTCCCTTGTTGTGGTTAGTCCCACTTCGCGCAAAATCTGTTTCCTTGATGCCCTTGTCCCTGCACAAGTCCATCGCAGGTGGCGAACATCCACTTCTGCAGCTGGTGTGGAACACTTTGGGCATGTGGTTGGTCCGATGTCAGCTTGCGATTCCCATCGGCATTTTACCGACGGGGTAAGGGCCGCCCCAGCTCTTATCCTTCTAAGGGAAACCTCCTCCAATCTCGTTAAGTTACGAGGGAGTGGGAATGTACACGGGGGAATGAGGGCACGTGTACTTTTCCTTAAAGAGGATGCTAAAATGGAAACAGCGGAGCGGGCATCGAAAGAGAGCCTGGTGGGGGCGCATTAGTGTGTGGAACTTCGTGTGTGAGGTGGTCAACTTTTCTCTGCTCAGCGTTCTCAGCATTGTCTTGTGTCCAATGTATCTGGATGCTTGTCTTTGTTTTTTTATTGACTGCGTCGATTTCCTGGGTAACACATAGCGTCTTCGTCACTTTCTTCAGTTGTTTTATGGCGGCTAAGGAGTCTGTATAGATGTGGGCTTCTGTTATCGAATCTATTTTATTTATGGCCTCCATAGCATCGCGGATTGCATAGAGTTCCATCACAAGCGAGTCCGGGTATTCTAAAAGATATTCTTTATGTACCTTTAGTTCGCTGTGTGTTGGACTAGTAGCTGCTGTTCTACTGCCATTTTCTATAATTGATGCGTCCGTATATGCAATTAAGGTACCTGGGAGTGCATCAACCAGAGGTCGAGATGCCACCTTTTCTTTGCGACGAAGCCGCGTGGTCTTGTTTGTCGTGATAGTAGTGAATTCCCACGGAGGGGGGTCAGCCATTGGTGGTGTTCGAACTGCCACTTCGTTGTACAAGGATGCTATGGGCGTAACGTACTTTCGTTTCATATCCCTTGTTGCCTCTCGTTGTTCAATTAATTCTGTCAACGTATTTATCTGTGCAAACTCTTGGATAATAGGGATAGGGGTAAGTTTTGGTAAGGCCGTGATAGTGCGCATTGCGTTTCTATTTATTGTTTCCAATTTCGCCCATTGCCGCCTCGTGAGTCTTTGGAATTGGGCCTGGTATAGTATCCTCAGCTGTAACACTGATTGTACAAGACGTCTTGCCATGTCCGCTCGAGCTCCTCCTCCCCTAGACGAAATGTGTTATATCAAGTTTAAGGAAGTCGCAGCTACTTTTTTTCACCTTATGAAGCCATTGTGTTCCTTTGCCGGATTTGTGAATTTCTAGGCCAAGAACTCTCAACTCGTCCACCTCTTCCAATGCCTGATTTCCAATCTGTAGGGAGACTCTTTGCGTTGCCAATTGTTTTCTTCCATTCTTGTTGGCAACAGGAATGTAACTGGACTTTTGAGGTGATAATTCCAGGCCTGCACTTTGCACGTGGTCATCTATGGTATTTTAAGCCTCTTGCAGATACCGATTCTTCCTCTCAATTTGTTTATGAACAGACCAAATCGTGACATCATCTGCGTATATCATGAACCCCACTTCTGGTATTTTAGCTAATTTCCACGCCAATGGGGTCAGTGCGATTTTAAATAATAAAGGTGCTAACACTGACCCTTGTGGCACGCCCCTGTTCGAGGTGTAATTGCCAATTTGTTTTCCGTTTATCCGGATAGAAAACGTCCTGTTCTTAAGCAGATTATGTACTGCTTTTATGACCTGCAAGGGAATGCCCGTACATTCTATGTTGCTAAGAATCTTGGCATGTAACACGTTGTCGTATGCCTTCGCCATGTCGGTAGCCACTACAGTGCGCACTAGGTGGCTATAAGGCGACACGAGTATGACCTCTTCAGCGAGCACAGCCAGTCCATTTTCTGTCCCAAGGTTTGTTCGGAACCCAATTTGTCGAGCATGGTATTTTTTATTACTTTCCAACCACCATGACAGGCGGGTGGCTATCATCTTTTCATCGATTTTGCAAATTGTGGGTGTTAGCGAGATAGGCCGCAAAGATTCTAGACTTGTGGGAGGTTTCCCAGCCTTTGGTATTGTTACCACCACCGAGTGTTTCCAGCCGAGTGGAATATCTTCTCCTTGCCATACCTCATTTACCACATCCAACAAGCCGTCAACTGCGGCTCCTTCTGAATTCTTGAATACTTCATAAGGAATATCGTCATTTCCAGGCGCAGTTTTACCATTCGCTTCTTCTATAACAGCCAATAACTCCAATTTGGTAAATGGTAATGTTATTCCTGTTTTATCAACCGCCTCCACTGTGGGTGAAGGCGCCGGATAATGTGTGCGGTTCGGAAAGAAAAGGGCAGCAGCCTGATCTGCAAACTCCTCTGGTGTAAGCTGTAATGCGAGTCTAATACTTTCTGTATAATCTTTAACCTGCCGCCTCTTTCCATGCCATGGAAAGTCCTCCAGAGGGCCTTGTTAGTCGTTCCTGAGCCCAAACGACTGCACCACTCATTCCATCTCCTATGAGCCAGCTGTTTTTCATATCGGCGTGCCTGAGCCGTCACTCTGTTTACCTCAGTTTTTCTTTGCACGTCTTCAGGATGGCGACCAGCCTGTATCTCGGCCCGCTTTCGGCGTGCCCAAAGTTTTAGTAGGTGCAGGTCGGGAGTTGGCTGATCTTCGTTCACTGTAGTTGTAATGGTGTGATCCTTGAGTACCGTTTGAAGGGTGGTAACGAGAGTATTCGGGCTAACTGAATGCGTTCGGGTATCCTGCCGTACACCATCCCAATGTGTAACAGACGCTTTCTTTCGAATTTTCTTCATATGTCCCAAATTAAGACCAATACTAATGGGGACATGGTCACTACCCCACGCATCTAATTCCGCCTGCCATTGTGGCGCACCAGGGCCCTTCCACCACGTCAAGTCTGGTGAGCGTGTTTGTGTTGCAGGTAGTGTTCCGACTCCTGGATGATTTAGCAGTGTAAATTCCATTTCTGTGAAGGCAGTATGAACTTGATCACCCCTTTTATAATCATAATCATATCCCCATACGGTGTGCGGAGCGTTCAAATCTCCACCAATTAGTATCGCAATTCGAGGGTATGAATGGCGAATATGCTTAACTCATCCAAGATTAAGTACTGTGTTTCTTGGCCGAGCGTACACGGACACTAATATAAGGGGCGTTTTGTTCGGACGCGTGAGTACAGCAACTACTTCCTGCTGAGTGTTGCACCACTTGCTCAAGTCAAGTGGCGTTTGGGGAATGTTGGCCCTAATATATACGGCAGCTTTTCCTGGTGTTTCGGCCTCTGCTCTTGCTCGTTTATCAGGGATAGAAGGACACTGGTACCCTATATATCCTGTTATTGAATATAACCTATTGTGCTCCTGTATAAAGAACGCCCATGAATGTAGCTTGCCGTACAATACATACCTGCCGTACAATACATGACATACTTGAGCAAGCAAAAGCAGCTTAACCAAAACAAGGACTTCGTCTTCTTCGCGTTGCAAGCAACATAGTATAGTGCCTAGAAGGTTTTCTTCCGTCTAGGCACTATAACCATAGTTCGCGCACAAGAGCACCACTTCGTCCTCCTCCTTCACTACCCATGACAATCTCCTAGGACAAAAGTACCGTCTAAAAAAATAAAGGAGGAAGCGGTTGGGGGATGCATAGTTTTGGCTGAACCACGCGAAGGACGTTAGTTGCACGGTGAGTAATGTCGACGATAGTTCGATCACCAGACGAAGTAGGCAATAAGCGGCGCTGTGTGGCTACAGCAGCTCCTCACGGGGTACAACGCGGCGTGGAAGAATGCAGAGGAGGCCGAAGGACGCCGGGCACAATTTGACGTCCTGATGTCGGCGAACGTAAAAACACTTCTGGCGGACTCGGGCAGAAACGATATGTGCTCGGGCTACTTTGTGCGGCATGTCGGATGGTGCGATGGCAATCTGGCCGTAATTTGCAGTCGAAACGGCGCGTCCAATAATAGAGTGACCAAGGAAATGTAGCGGTGCCGGCTAGACGAGGTATAAAAATCGGAAAATGTAGCGCTTTCGTCACGCAAATTTTAGGCGAATGTAAATCAATAACTACTTTGTACGAGTACTATTCCCGAGCAGTTTACCGCACTAGAGGTAATCACAGGGTCGAGGGAAGCCTTAGAGAGTCAGTGGATACAAGAAGGTGCCTGCAATCTATCGCCTCGAGCTGTACCATCCTAGTACAGCTTTCACTTCATATACGACCTTACAGTGACACAGTCCCCCAAAAAAGGCAAATACCATACACAATAAACAATACAAGGGTTTCTTGCGTTAGATGACATATATAAAGATCACTACTTTTATACAGATGGCTTCAAAACAGCTTCATATGTAGAGAGCGGCATAGTAGAAGAGAAATTCAAAAAAATATAGCTAGGTTATGTCAGCCTGCATCAGTCTTTAGTGCCGAATGGTATGCCATCCTCTTAGCTGTAGAAACACTAGCAAAGAGCAGCTTTGAAAAGAGTTTAATCTACACCCAATCCGTCAAGGTAATCAGAGCACTAAACTCTAAAAGTGCAACAGATACCTTAGTAGTAAATATAACTCATTCTGTCAAAACAGCGGAAACACAAGGACACGAAATTAAATTGTGCTGAGTACCTAACCATGTCGGAAATAGCGATAACGAGATAGCCGATGCACGCGCTGCAGCTGCCCGCAATGCTAAAATAGGAAAGGTAAACATGCTGCACAAATATATAAAAAATGTGTAAAAGGAAAACGGAGCGAAATGGCAACATTTTTGGGACAATAAAATAAACACCTTGGAAAACCACTCATCAAAGGATTGAAATCGTGCAGTCACCAAAAACGCTTCTTTGAAGTAATTTAATGTCGCATTCGCATCATACACACATATCTGAAGCAAAGTTTTTTCTTTCAAGAAAGTAGATAAACTAATGTGCTAAGCATGTGGACATGAAGACTTGAAAGACTGAAGAAAAATATTTTAGAATATTTTGCATCCAATATGCACCATTCCATCCGAAATTGCCCCTATGGGAGGACACATTTGCCAGTATGTCATCTGTTCTCAGCTCTTTAGAAGAGTCAATGTTTCTAAGCAAGCTGCGATAACCTATGTTTTACTTGACCCTCTAACAATAAAAAAACAGTACACCTCGTACTTGGCGCATGATCGCCTTAGTTCCTTGTGCGCCACGAAACACAACACAAAGCACCTGGAGTCAAAACTCTCCTCCTGAATGAGAGTCGGATGCTCTAACAGAAAACCACTGCTAGGTTGCAATCACAATGGTTCCCCAAGACATACGGAAGAACACATTTCTCAGTTCGTTTAGGGTATTAGTGTAGAAGTGATAAGCAGGACTGAATTCTGCAGTGTAAAAAGTAACTTAAAAGCTACTGATGACTCGTGACAGAAACTAGTAGCCACTATCGGCAAGAACTTGTCGAGGGATGCCGCGTTTAAGGATGATGTCATTAGGAGAAAGTCGTTAACATCAGTAGTATAACTGGTCGGCAACAGACGCGTGGCTGCGTATTTTCTCAATAGCATGTGGCCAGAGGTATCAAACTATTACTTAAACTTAGTATTGCAATAGGGCACGACAGTCGAGGCCTACGTGTTTAAAAGGTCATACGAAATTTTAGGCCGTCGAAGGTGATTAGCCTGCAACAATAATACATTTTCTCGTCGTTTAAGCAGAGGGTCGCGAGCTGCCGCATATTGCTGCACAGAACTTGAAAGTTCTGGCAGAAATAAGCGGTCACACACAAGAATATACGTACGAGACACACGAAGATGTCCGGCGGTTGGTTGGTTGTGGAGCTTATCAAAGACGTTCACGTGGAGCCGCTGGGGCACCGCAAGGAGAATGTGAGGCTCATCCATTCGTGGATTTCGGCAGAATAAAACATGCACTAGAGGAGTATACAAGAATGAAACATCGTGGCTGGGAGAGGCCGGGCATTCAATAAGTAGCCGCAATTCAATATGGCGGCAATGCTTCTCACCTATGTGTAGCTAACCTGAAAAGGCCAAAATGGAAGGTCCCGCATCGCGGTCTCTTATTTTAGGCATATCCACTTGGTTGTGTGATAAGCTGTCAGCGTCCTGGTACAGACGACCGGATTTGTAGGCGATGTTGACAGAGCATTTTTGTAGGCACAACACCCCAAGACAGCCCGCTGGGTTCTTGAGGGAATAGAACTGCACAGCTCATGCTGGTGTGTCACGGCGGCGAATGTCCAGCCGAGCAAGTAAGGATGAAATTTAGGAACCGCCCAGACCAGAGAGAGGTGCACGTGCTCATTGGCGGGATAATTGCCCGTTCGGCGCCGAAAGAATGCGGCTGGAGTGTGCTATATCCCGGTCATGTCAGCTCTGAATTTGATCTAGGTAGCCTCAGTTCCATGGCTGCAGGCACAGCAACGAACTTCAGTAGGAGCGGACGTGTCAGAGTGAGCTAAAAAAAATGTGATTTGTTCTGATGGGCTATTTGCTACGAAAATGCTTTCACATTGGTAGGCACCCATGAAAAATAAACATGTTTCAGTAAGTGAACGGAAGAGGACGTTGAAAGTGAATGAAAGGGCGAAAGCAGCAACATAATTCCGTAAAACTGTGCACAACCTTACGGACTGCGGAACAGGGAATGATCTGACGGCGTGGATTTTGATTGGGTGTGGAAAGGCTATAGCGCTCGTCCTGTCTTCTCCTATGTCTGTGTCCTCAATACATGCGCGTCTATTTATATAATCAAGATACACAAACTACCGAGCTTTCAACCTTGATTGTTTTCAGCTTTATAGAGACGTCGATGCGATGGCCGAGGTTTATTAACTGGCGTTCACCAAGTTGACACTTCGTTGTCAAGATGAACAGGAGATCAGCTATGCGGAACATGCGAATGAGAGCTTTCAGTCTACTCGGATGGGTATCCAAAGTGGAGGAGAAAGCCACGACCCCGTCTTTAGAATACACAAGTTGTTAACTTGAATCCACTGAGCGGGAAGGACATAAGTCGCTCGAAAGCTGCGGGTGAATAACACAGACATTTAAAGTCATAAATTTTCAAAGGTGTCAAAGGTTTTGAAGGAAAACTTTTCGCGGTGCCTGTCATCGACAGATACCGCAGTTGACCTGAATGCAGATCAGTAGATAAATAAATTACCTGGGTTCCAAATAAGTGAAACCGAGTTAGGTGCGCAAAAGCACGGTCTAATTCGGTTTAGCTGTTGATCAGTATTTGTTTGGTTTTTGATCTAAGTTTTGATTTGGTTGCGCTCTAGGATGTACACACATTAGATAACGTTTTCACGTTTACCGCATATTCTCTACCTTTCCAACTTAGCCCGCCGGACAAGGCGCGCGTCTTCGGCCGGGAGAGTAAAAGAACCCAGTTACTCGTCATCCCTGCTTGGTCTGACGTGCCGTAGCAATTGCGCTGTGCACCTACGCAGGCACCATTGCGCGCAGCATGAAGTCAGTTGCATCGAATCGGGGCTGGGTCACTGTCGACGCCACACGAGCGAGACAATCCGCTTGTCCGCCTGATACGATAGATAATGACCCCTGTCGCGAGGCGTGACCGAGAGGAATTTTGTCAGCTTCCGTCGACACACCGGGTGCGCTGCTCCCTCCCCATCTTCCTGTGTGCAGCCTCTTTTGGGCCCGCGATGACCCTTCATGTGGCAATTGACTACGGGTGAGCTGTTGCTGTTGATTTAGCAAGCTCACACTCAAGATCAAGGCGCACAACAAGCCCTCGTTAGACCTTTTGAAACAGTGAATTCGCACTAATATATCAGCCTCCATATAGATATTCTAGAGCATCTCCTGTGAGGGGAAGGGGGAACATGTCGCTTTAGTCTTGTTCAGGCAACATTAACTGGTGCAAACATTTCATGCACCGTGTTGTTTTTAACCGAAATCAGCGGTAATATGCAGTGCATAGATGATGGCTCCGCGATGCCCAACGTGAGAATATTGGCCATTCATGTCGAAATATGGTCATTTTTATGGTGAAGAAACACTCTAATACCTCCCGTAGAGGTGGCATCGTCACTATTGTAAGGCCGGTAATAAAGGTCGAAGATGCCTAAAAAAAAGGGCGCAATACTTGTGACATTATAAACCTGTTCTGGTAGCGGGTCCGGAGATATAGATTTCCAGTAATCGTTTCAGAAGGAAGCTATAGGAAAAGACGGAAAACAAAAAGACGACCCATCGCGTGATGCGAGGGAGGAGATGTATGCACACGTAAGGAAAATTGTTACGAACAATATTCCTTGAAGTAGCGGCTACATACAATTCATGAATTTCAGAACATGAACGGCCGTCTCGTTTCTGAAATACGCACGACTGTAAGCAGAAGAGGATGATTTGAGCCAGAAGAATGTCAGCAATTGTGGAGACAGCCTATACACTACCGAGAACCTGCTGAAGACATTTCTGATATCGTTAATTGGGTTTCTAACGGTCAACTTCTACGGAAAATTCTCTGTGTGGAACTAGTCGATCCTAGTGCGCCCGTTGGAAGAGATAAGGCCAGATGAAAGACAGTTCTGGCAGAATCGACGAGCGGGGACGTATCGGAAAGTCATCATCGAGGATGAGCTGGCGAGGGCTGTGAGGAGAACAGAGGTAATGTGCCTGACGATTTCTACAGGCACGGTGCACATGCCAACGTTGAGAGTTGTACCGCCATCAGCAACGCTATGCTGAGAGGGCAGGAGCGAGCATTTTTTTCAAGCGACGACAAAGTTGGAGATTCAAAGTGAATGGTTAGTTCCCGTGTTAATCAAAGCGACGAAGGACATCCTGTCGGCGTGGACTCAAGCCATGTTCCTTTGGGGATGGACAGGTACACGAGAAAGTTCGGGTCGGAACATGAGAGCAGCATCCCCTCCAGACACTACAGCTGTCGGCTCTCCAAGCGGCAGTGTTCTTGGGTGTCGGTGACGAAAGGCATCGGTTTTGGGGCGACGAAGATCGATGGCACTCAGGGGACTGCGAAGTCTTGATTAGATGGGTCTGAGCGCCTGGGCGCGGGGAGTGTGATTGAGAATGAGAACGAAGCGTGGGGGGAATTTTGGAACTCGGCGCAGTAGCGGGAGATCTGTGGCGTAGTTTCTGCACTGCCGAAAGATTTACCCTACTAATGACCATTTAATGCGGATTGGTCTGCGGTCGAGGGCTTTCCAGTCGGCCTGTTACAGCTGAGCAATCATGGTACTGATGTCCAGAGACGAGCACAGGGTCCATGCGGCGAGCATCTGGAGAGCTCATGGGGAAAATGGCTGGATACCATTGTTAGCAATTTACTGGCGGACAACAGCTTAGAATAGGGACACTGAAGGAGTTCGTTCGAACACTGGTGGTTACAAAGTACCAGGGTAATTGCCTCCAGCTCCCGACGCACGAGTCTCGTCAGACTGTCACAGGTTTTTTAGTATTGCTGTCTTTGCTTCAGAACTGGTATATTCTACTTTTGATTTCAGGTTAGAGAATCACATGTTATACTTGGAGTCGCATTTACCAGCACTTTAAGCTGGGACTTGATAGTGTTAATGTATTGTAGCGGATGAAATGGCTGTAATACCTTTGAAGGCTTAGTGAATGAAAGCCGGGTGCAAGTCGCCTAAAGCGCATGTTAGTCCGCGCCCGTCTCACTATTCTTCTTCCTCCAACTACGAAGTATGCTACTACGCGGCGTAAACATTTCTCCGGGGGCAGACATTTCTCATCCTCGAGAAAATTAGGCAGATCAGCCATGGCAGAGTTTCAGGCGAGCCACATGAAGGACTTGTGCCTTGCGGGAATAACCTCTCGTAACTTTGGCGACGACGTAATTCACGTAATTCAGTCGGTCCAACCGGACGATGGGACCATCGTACTTATCTAAACACTTCTCATAGTCTTCGCTTGCGGATAGGCGTCCAAGCCAGACGAAGTCTTCAGCAAAGTAGGTCTCTGCCTGATGACGCAGGTCATAGTACTCTTTCGCGTGGCTCTGAGAGGTCAATGTGTGTAAGCGGGCCGTACAACGGGCCTCTTCGGCACGGCATAGTATCTGGGCACCGAAGGCGTTGTCGTTGAGGGGAAATGGGAAGATGGTATCGAAGAAAACGTGGGGAGTTCTGGCATATAGTAAATAGAACGAATAATAGCCGGTAACCTCATGTTTTGTAGTGTTATAAGCGTACATCACATACGGTAGCACTGCGTCCAAGTTGCGATTGTCAGACGAGATGTACATGGACAGCATGATCGTCAGGGTGAGGTTGGTGTGCTCGGTGAGACCGTTGGTATTCGGGTGATACAATGTGTAGTGTCGGTAGTCTGATCCAGCAGCTCAACATGGAACCCGTTAAAGTACGCGGTCAGGTATCTAGGCTGAAATTCGTTGAAATGCGGTACATTAACAAAATCTCGTTGCTCACGTGGCGCCCTACTTTCCTCTCAAAACAGGTTAGTGGAACTGTTTGACTCCATTTATTTTTGAATGCTGTAATGACAATATATTTGCTGAAGTGGCTTTACAACAAATTTACACCAATTCCGTCCTTTGCAGCGCTCCCGCCGGCAGTGTTTGTAAATATATATATATATAAATAAAAATGACGCCCCTTTCTGCCGTTGTGGAGATCACGGCATGCCGAGAGGAAGGCCATGTTAGATTGCTGCTGTATGCAAAGTATCGGTGGCTACTCAAGCTGGGAAAGTGCAGCCAAAGCAATGAAGCTGGAAGAGGAACGGAGATGGCTTCAAACTTGAGGGCTACCCAATTTGTGCCTGTAAATTCTGGGGCTTCTAACGGGCACGGGCTCTCACAGAAGAAATCCACGCCACTAGCTTCGGCAACGAACGTGGCCGTAAAGAAGGGCAAAGCAGGTAACAGCAACCGGAATAAGCTGTTTATTGGGGATTCCCATTGTTCATTCTCGATCGTAGCAGCCTATCCGCACGCTCCGAAGTCGCGGCGTCGTCTCCCTCTCCACTGCCTAGGCTGTCCGTAGTGACGAAACGGCAGGGTGAAGGAGCAGCCGCCCGCCCTCTTCTTAGCCCCCCTCTCAGCAGCAGTTTCGAGAGAAAGAGGTCAGGAGGGGAAGGGTGATAGCTACCCTCGAATGACAGGGAGAGAGGGTTTGCCGCGTCGTGCGGGCGACAATAATGCCGAATCTCCACAAACTGAATTAAGTATTCCCACGATATTTCGCACCATTATATTTTACGGTTCGCGTTCATTTCACAGTGAACGCAAAACTTGTCCAGTTTGTGCAAAACCTTTCCTGCAAAGACGGGCGAAGCATTTTTCATTAGGGGCTGCACAAATGTGTTCATTTTATTCGCTTTGAATGCGTTACAAATATTTCCTATGAGGCGAAAACACGAGCAGCCAGATGGATTCATATATTTCGGTCTCATCTAGTGCTGGAGGAGAGGTAACAATCTTAAGGGGCAAGTCGTCAGATTCAAGTTCATAAAATTGACAATAAAATGGAAACTGTTTGGTTATGTGGAGAAAATATTAGCAATATCAGCAACATGGAATGAAAGATTATAAGCTGTGTTATCTATTCATACCATATTTATAGTTCAAATATCGTGCAATGTAAGCCAGGAGAGTTTGACTTTGACAGCGTATATCAGTGAGCACATATGGAGGCCTTGTACAACAACGTAACTCTTACCCTCAAATGCCAACTAATCCACCGATTCACATATGATGGCAGCCGCTTGCAGGGGCGCTTTGGGGGCTGGGAGAAAACCGCCTCAGTTTAGTGTTAATCCCTACGTATTTTCAGAAATCGCTGTTGATCAAACGTTCACAAATTAAAGGTCTGAAACAAAGCTAGGGAGACGTTCTTACGCTGCGCTAGTAAAATTTTATAAGGCAGTTATTTAATGTACCAGTTAAGGAATAGAGATTTTGAATGCAGAGCCACTAAGCAGATGCCAAGCACCATGTCTGTTTAGTTCCTGTGTGTTATTTTCCTGCCGGCTTCGTATTTGTTTTGCTCCATGCATAATGGCAAATCAGAAGGGCTCTAAAGGAGGACAGAAACATAACTAGCATGAGAAAACTATTCGTCTAAGTTAAAAGCAATTTATAAGCACCACGAGTAGGAAAAGCAAAATGCTAGTTTCTCCATGACTCAGCTGTGTTTGCAAGTAAACTACTTACATGAACTCCAGTATATTATTCGCGGGTCCTTGAGGACATAGTAGTTCGCCTTTCATTTTTGTACAGTGACAAATAGCCTTTTTTCGTTCGGACATCGCAACCTTCAATTCATATTAGGCCAAGATTTATTTCCCTCTTCTCAACATCAAAGGAATCTTTTAACGCAATCTATGTTTTAATACAGTTAAAGACAGTGAAATATATGATTGCTCAGGAGGAGAATGACTCTATGAGGCTAACATCAAAATCTATATGAGCTCACACTACTGTATATATGTAAGGAAACGGGGAGCGCTACTGATCCCTGAATTTTTGTTTTCATTCCAGAATGCTGAAAACACCTATCTACGAGCAAGACAAGGAGGAATCTTTCCTTTCCACTTGGCGTCAAGGTGATTCGCACGCAAGGTTTCAACCTGTTCTTGAGGACATTATGAATGTCAGAAATAAAATTCATATCTTTCTTTTATGTAATCAGATCCTTTATCGTAGTTGTCTTACTTTTACTTTTAGTTCTAAAAAGGTTGAATACGGGCAGCTGCAAAATATTTGCCTTGAAACGATGCTGAATATTTTGCTAGTTGGTCTGTATGACCGGTCTAATGCGTCCTTAACGAGCGTCATAATTTTCACAGGCATCTCAGAATGTTGTAATATCATTAAATCCGCTGTTCTCTCAATGCCTCTGATCGCATGCAGGTAATTGTCACAGAGAGCTATACTATGTGAGTTTGCAGTATAACGCGTAATTTGTTTCTCACTTGTTATCTGCGGAAACAACGCTAATAAATAACTTTCAGGCAGCCATTCATGCTCAGAAACACGCAAGGAAGCGTTCAACAATTGGCAGCCAGCTTCGTTCATAATAAGAACAACAAAGAAGCAAACGAAATAAATTTCATTATGCAATCAATCATCCTTTTATTTTCTCTAAATTAGAGGAGACAGGACTAAAAGCTCGCAACCTTGACAGAGGTCCTGCCCCATTTTTTCACATTGGCATTGCATGAGACAGGCGGCAATAAATTCTGCTCTATACATTATACCACAAAGTAAGATTACACGCCGTGGAAAAAGAAGCAAAAATACCAACACAAAAAAATATGCAGCCTCATCACACAAACTTGTTCACAAAAAAATTATTAACAATATTTTAATGCCAGAAAGGTCAGACATTTCTTTGTTTAACTTATTTAATAGCACTGACAGGGTATAAGGTATATATTATTCTGAGGTATATGCTCTAGGTGTCGGAACTAACCACATTTCTTTATTTCTGGTTTGCGGAATATGGGTGTTTTCTGCAAGTTCTGCCAAATTACCAACATAATCTTCATTGCACCGCAAAGCACTTTTGAAGCTCTTTGTTAGTCTGTAATCCTGTGAAGTGAAGACTGACAGGATTTCGTATTTTAAAAAGAGGTTGCTCGTTGGGAAACAATAAGGGATGCCAGCAATGCATCACACAGCTATTTTTTGAGGAGATGCAACCTGGTCAAATTCGTGATACCGGTGATACCCCAAACAATGATACAGTATTGTAAGAGGGATTAAACTTATGAGTTATACACCATAGCCCAATTTTAACAGGACGAATGGTGCGCAGGCGCGATATAACTCCGACTGTTGAGGATATTTTAGGTTTGTGATAATCAACCTGAACATTCCACATCAAGCGCTTTTAAAATTGACACCAAAATCTTTGACAGAATCCACTATCTTATCCACACAATCCACTAATCCAATGTTTAAACATACATTGAGTAGCCTAAACATTGCCTTCACTTTCGGCATGTACAACACTATTTTAGTCTCTTTAGGATTAATCTTCAGACATTTTGCTTTTGCCCATGTATTTAATGCATCAATTGTTCTACTTGATTTTTCTTGGATATCATCCTCTGATTTCCTGGATATGAAAACTGAAGAATCATCGGCTAGGATACAAATGTACTAACAGGTTCGCAATGCAGCATACCATATAAATTACAAATAAAACGGCCCCAATACATTTCTCTGGGGGACTCCTGTGTAAATATTCTGTATTGAAGACAAGGGACTTCTAAAATCTGCATACTCTGTTTTATGGGAGAAGTACGATTCCATTAAGTCTAGCGCTTTTACTCGGATACCGTAGGTTTCTATTTTGCGCAAGAGAATTTTGTGACTTAATAAATCAAACGCTTTTGTATAATCTATGTATACAGTCCAGCCACTTATAACGAACTTGATCGTCACGCGGCATTTGTTCGTTATATCCAAAGTTCGTAGTAAGTGGACCACCTATAATACGGGCAAAAAGAGCAAGCGAGACGAAAGTTTACTTTATTTTTGAAAAAGTCCGTGATGCATATCTACTTCTTCAAAGCTGATCGCATCACTGCCGTTTCTAATTATTCCAGCGCGGTAATATGTTCATCGCCAAGACCTCTGCTGCACACGAGTTCCTTAACGACGCGATGTAACCGATCGCGGTTGAAGCGTTCACAGCAACCGGCGGTAGAGCAGCATCCTCGTTATCGTCCTCGTCGGTCTCTGGGCAGTCAGGAAGGGCTCGCACTTCACGCACAATAGCTTCGTCAGTGCATGGCTGCGCAATGTCGGCGTCGTCAGCAGAAACGAAATCGTCCCAGGCAACGTCAGGTCCGGCCAGCTGCGTATGAGCAACGCGTTGCCACAAGTCCTCGTGCAACCGGCCTTCCGGTGGGTGATCTATGGCTTCCTCGGTGCCTGGGCCCATAAAGCCCGCCTTGCGGAAGCAATTTGCTATGCACTCTGCGGTGAGTTCCATCCACGCCGCTTTCAACACCTCCACGGCGGCAAGCAAGCTGATGCGAACTGGCATGGCAGCATCCATCGCGATCAACAAGCGTTGGATGACGCGCCGCCGGTAGCACACCTCGAACGCATGAATGATGCCCATATCCAGCGGCTGAATTTGGCAGGTCGCATTGGGAAGCAAGAAGAGCACTGTCACCGCACTAGAAAGGCTGCACATGGTGCGCGCACAATCATCCAGTACGAGCAGGACCTTCCTGTTTTATCGTGCCATGTCGCGGTCGAAGTCGACTACCCTGGGAGCGCCAAGGGGGACTACCTAGGGAGCGCCAGCGGCGACGGACGCACTCCACTTCGGCTCCGCAATTTTCTTATCGTAACCCCGGACAGTGCGACTCCAGCGTACTATCATCAATGCTACTGGATTCCTAACGTCGTCAGCATCCTACGCACACCATTGCGAAGTACGTACAACAATTTTTGACCATTTACGGTCGATTTGTTCCGCGACCACGTCGTATGCTCTGCTAGGCCTACCGCACCTCGCCGCGGCTGCGCCGCCAGCTGCATCGGGCGCCGAGCGGGCCCACGCACCGCCTGCCGCCTTGAAGGTGACTGTGGAGGGCGTAGAACTAACGCCCGAAGAATTTCCAGCTAGTGAATGGCTGACTAAAGTGAACAAGCTTCAGGAAGCTAGAACAGTGAAGGGGACACCCGCACCCGAAGTTCCCGGCTCTCAGGATGAAACACCAGCGTTCCAAACACCCCCGATGCTCCGGCCGATTGTGAAAAGGTGCTTACGCTTCGCCAACGTGGGTGCCAACTCGCTAGACGCTCGCTAGCTTCCAAGCATCCCCGCCTGCCTAGCAACACGCTCAAGCTCATCGTCCGCCCCAGAGGAGGATTACTACTCTCCAAGACAACTACATTTCAACTGCTCGAAGCGGTCTGCACGGGAGCAAACTTCGCGATTCCATCTGGCATGAGGACCTTATACAAGCCAACTACCTACGAAACGCTTTTGCCTACTGCACACCAAATGTCGAACGCGCTGAGCGCCTCATACATCTTAAAGAGTTCGCCATCGACCAACGATCGTACGGAATATCAGTGTACTGTGCACCAGACGACTGTTCAGGTAGAGGAGTGATCAGAGGGGTTGATCTCCGTCTCGATCATGCAACTATTCAAGCAGAACTCCAGGACAACCGAAACCCTCCTATCGACTCGGCAACACCACTGCCGTGCTTGTCACCTTCGCCCAACCTAAGGTCCCTGCATGGATCTATTTTTGTAACAGCATACACCGCTGTACCATCTTCAAAAAGAAATATGAGGTATGCTACCACTGCGCCGAGCTCGGCCATAGATCCGACGTATGCGTGAGCACAGTTACCAAATGCCGAGGCTGTGGGCTTCCCAACCCGGCCAGCGACCACTCCTGTACGCCGACCTGCCGTCTCTGCGGAAAACAACACCTCACGGGCGACAGCCGATGCAAAGAAATATTTCGCGCTCCCTACGCCGTCAAGCGCCGTCAGTGGAAAAATCGCAGCCAGGCTGAAGCCGCTAAGCAACTAGAACAAGCCTCCTCACACCGCGTAATTTTACAACACGCCAGCCGCTGGGACCGCCACCGTTCCGACAGCAATCAACGCAGTCTCAGAGACCGCTCGAACTCCTTCCCACCCCTCGGGCCAAATGCCTCAAGGCTATCATCTCGGACGCAGTCCAGAACGCAGCCAGGTACGCCTGCAGTCGTCCAGCAGCAGCAGCAGCAGCAGCAGCAGCAGCAGCAGCAGCAGCAGCAGCAGCAGCAGCAGCAGCAGCAGCAGCAGCAGCAGCAGCAGCAGCAGCAGCAGCAGCAGCAGCAGCAGCAGCAGCAGCAGCAGCAGCAGCAGCAGCAGCAGCAGCAGCAGCAGCAGCAGCAGCAGCAGCAGCAGCAGCAGCAGCAGCAGCAGCAGCAGCAGCAGCAGCAGCAGCAGCAGCAGCAGCAGCAGCAGCAGCAGCAGCAGCAGCAGCAGCAGCAGCAGCAGCAGCAGCAGCAGCAGCAGCAGCAGCAGCAGCAGCAGCAGCAGCAGCAGCAGCAGCAGCAGCAGCAGCAGCAGCAGCAGCAGCAGCAGCAGCAGCAGCAGCAGCAGCAGCAGCAGCAGCAGCAGCAGCAGCAGCAGCAGCAGCAGCAGCAGCAGCAGCAGCAGCAGCAGCAGCAGCAGCAGCAGCAGCAGCAGCAGCAGCAGCAGCAGCAGCAGCAGCAGCAGCAGCAGCAGCAGCAGCAGCAGCAGCAGCAGCAGCAGCAGCAGCAGCAGCAGCAGCAGCAGCAGCAGCAGCAGCAGCAGCAGCAGCAGCAGCAGCAGCAGCAGCAGCAGCAGCAGCAGCAGCAGCAGCAGCAGCAGCAGCAGCAGCAGCAGCAGCAGCAGCAGCAGCAGCAGCAGCAGCAGCAGCAGCAGCAGCAGCAGCAGCAGCAGCAGCAGCAGCAGCAGCAGCAGCAGCAGCAGCAGCAGCAGCAGCAGCAGCAGCAGCAGCAGCAGCAGCAGCAGCAGCAGCAGCAGCAGCAGCAGCAGCAGCAGCAGCAGCAGCAGCAGCAGCAGCAGCAGCAGCAGCAGCAGCAGCAGCAGCAGCAGCAGCAGCAGCAGCAGCAGCAGCAGCAGCAGCAGCAGCAGCAGCAGCAGCAGCAGCAGCAGCAGCAGCAGCAGCAGCAGCAGCAGCAGCAGCAGCAGCAGCAGCAGCAGCAGCAGCAGCAGCAGCAGCAGCAGCAGCAGCAGCAGCAGCAGCAGCAGCAGCAGCAGCAGCAGCAGCAGCAGCAGCAGCAGCAGCAGCAGCAGCAGCAGCAGCAGCAGCAGCAGCAGCAGCAGCAGCAGCAGCAGCAGCAGCAGCAGCAGCAGCAGCAGCAGCAGCAGCAGCAGCAGCAGCAGCAGCAGCAGCAGCAGCAGCAGCAGCAGCAGCAGCAGCAGCAGCAGCAGCAGCAGCAGCAGCAGCAGCAGCAGCAGCAGCAGCAGCAGCAGCAGCAGCAGCAGCAGCAGCAGCAGCAGCAGCAGCAGCAGCAGCAGCAGCAGCAGCAGCAGCAGCAGCAGCAGCAGCAGCAGCAGCAGCAGCAGCAGCAGCAGCAGCAGCAGCAGCAGCAGCAGCAGCAGCAGCAGCAGCAGCAGCAGCAGCAGCAGCAGCAGCAGCAGCAGCAGCAGCAGCAGCAGCAGCAGCAGCAGCAGCAGCAGCAGCAGCAGCAGCAGCAGCAGCAGCAGCAGCAGCAGCAGCAGCAGCAGCAGCAGCAGCAGCAGCAGCAGCAGCAGCAGCAGCAGCAGCAGCAGCAGCAGCAGCAGCAGCAGCAGCAGCAGCAGCAGCAGCAGCAGCAGCAGCAGCAGCAGCAGCAGCAGCAGCAGCAGCAGCAGCAGCAGCAGCAGCAGCAGCAGCAGCAGCAGCAGCAGCAGCAGCAGCAGCAGCAGCAGCAGCAGCAGCAGCAGCAGCAGCAGCAGCAGCAGCAGCAGCAGCAGCAGCAGCAGCAGCAGCAGCAGCAGCAGCAGCAGCAGCAGCAGCAGCAGCAGCAGCAGCAGCAGCAGCAGCAGCAGCAGCAGCAGCAGCAGCAGCAGCAGCAGCAGCAGCAGCAGCAGCAGCAGCAGCAGCAGCAGCAGCAGCAGCAGCAGCAGCAGCAGCAGCAGCAGCAGCAGCAGCAGCAGCAGCAGCAGCAGCAGCAGCAGCAGCAGCAGCAGCAGCAGCAGCAGCAGCAGCAGCAGCAGCAGCAGCAGCAGCAGCAGCAGCAGCAGCAGCAGCAGCAGCAGCAGCAGCAGCAGCAGCAGCAGCAGCAGCCTGCTCCACCGGGGCAGCTCCAGGGCCCGGCTCCGCCAAGACCGCCACCGGCTCCACCTCAAGCGGTGAGTACGCTAGGAGGGACTTCCACTTCTCACGCACTCGAACAAGCCATTACACACCTCACGGCCGTCGTAGCACAACTGGTTCATAGAGTTGAAACTATCGAGAAACGCTTAGACACTCCTCCTCCTACTTCCCCTGCATCAGCTCGCACTGCCGCAAGCGATACGCAAACGGAAGACATACACGCACGGATACCGCGCCTGAAGCACAGGGCGTCTTCTTTCAAGGCCGTATCCAATCGCTGGAGGAACATATTGAAAACTCCTTTCGCACCTTCAGCTCTCAGTTTGCTCTACAGCTAGAATCTCTTGGCAAGGCGATCGACTCCCTCGGAAAACATGAAGGCATGACCCCGCTCCCGGTTCAGACGCCAAATCACCCAACGACCTCCACTCCGAACTTCTCCCAACCTAATCATGTGGCTCGCTCGGGTAACACTACCAACTAGCAATGGAACTGCAGGGGGTTCGCGCGCAAGAGCGCAGTCCTTCAGCAGTTCCTTACCGCGAGCGACCCCCCCAGAAATCTTTGTCCTTCAAGACGCAGGGAAACATGCGAAATTGGCTGGATATCGGACATACACATCGGGAAGAGCAAACTCCCAGGTGGCTACTCTAGTAGGCGACACCTTACGGTTATCTTACATGAGCTAGACTCCACTTTCCCAGACCATGTCCTTCTCGAAATTCTCCCTCGAATCATTCGTGCGACCACGCAATGCCTTTTCGTGCTCAACGTCTATAGCCCACCCCGATCACGCAAGACCGCCTTCGGGCCACTTTTCGTCCGAGTGCAGCAGCTAGCGCGAGGGCAACCTCTAATTATTTTCGGTGATTTCAACGCTGCGCATCAAGCATGGGGTTACCACTACGACAAGCTTAAAGGCCGATTGCTTTGGGACGATTGGCACACACTCCATCTTAACCTCTTAACGGATTTCACCCAACCCACTCGGAGAGGACGGGCGTCTCGCGGGACACAACCCCGGATCTGACACAACACCGCCGGCTCCGTCAACTACGGGGGCCCGACAGCTTCGCGTTCGCTCTAACCGAGTTTTGAGGCCACAACAGTTCGTTCTATGTGAGACACTGTGCCATTGCCCCAATATATATTTTGACGGTAGCACCGCCCTCGTTCGTACTAAGCGAACGTTCGTTATATCTGCGGCTATTATAAGTGGGCTGGACTGTATTCCTAAAACTAGCTCCTTATTTTGAAATTTATCTAATATTTATTTTTGTGTAAGTAAGGCCGTTTCTGTAGATCGATTTCTTCGAAAACCGTGCTGAAAATCAAGGAGAGGATCATGCTTGTCAAAAAAGTGTCAGGAGCCTACCATGCAGTAACTTCTATTTGCCTTTAGATAATACCGGTAATATAGAAATAAGGCGGCAGTTTGGATCAAAGATATGTCGCTACTTTTAAAACCCAGTTTCACCCGAGCAGTTTAGAGTTCTTTGGAAATACAGCTGTACATAATAAAAGATTGTAAATGTGCGTAATGGCAGTGCCTACAAGGTGAAGAACATGTTTAATGGGCGCTGTTTCGAGGCCGCTTGGGTCCATTGACTTGTTATTTTTATATATGCTGATCATCATCATCATTCTCAGCTTGACTATACCCACAACAGGGCGAAGGCCTCTCCCATATTCCTCCGACTAACCCGGTCCTGTGCGAGCTGCATCCACTCGCCCCTTGCGACCTTCTTGACCTCATCCACCCACCTAATTTTCTGTCGCCCGCTGCGACGCTTCCCATCTCTTGGAATCCAGTTTGTTATCATAAGCGAACATTGGCTATCCTTTCTTCGCGCTACATGTCCTGCCCATGCCCATTTCTTCTTCTTGATTTCCATTAGAATGTCAGTGACTTGAGTTATTTCTCTGAACCGCTCTGCACGTTTTCTATTCTCTTAACGTTATCCTATACCATTTTTCTTTCCATAGCCCTTTGCGTTGTCCTGAACTTAAGTAGAACCCTCTTTGTTAGCTTCCACTTTTCAGCATCATAGGTAAGTACAGGTAAGATGCAACTGTTGAATACGTTCCTCTTGAGCGATACCGGTAAGCTGCTAGTAATAATCTGGGAGTGCTTGTCAAATGCGCTCCATCGCAGTCTTATTCTCCTTGTTATTTCCCTTTCATGGTCCGGATCTGCGATTACTACCTGCCCTAAATAGATATATTGTCACGTAGTGGTGACAGTTAAGGTCGTTGACACCAAAAGAAGACACAGGCTTGATGGTAATGAAACAAACTCTGTATTGGGCTTAATTGCGCCCGCAGAAGTACTAAGCAACTCGGCGGCGGTGATAGCAACAAACGTGCTCGTCGATCGTCGAACAAAGAACGCCCGTCGTACTCGTCAACGCTCAATTAAAAGGCTGCTCAGAACAATATACATAACGTCGCCAACTGCTACAAGCGCAAGCTGGAACAATGTAGCTGGAACAACGCGCGAGTGGCCCGAATCTTCGAGACAGATCTCGGCGCACCTTGCGCTACAACGAAACTGATAAAGACGCGACTCGCGACATCGAGCATAAACAAACAAAGAATGCAGAACTGATACGCGATCCAGAATCAGAGGTATAAGGCCGTATGCCGGCGGCTGTTAAAAAACAACACAGTTTTGACGGTTTCGCGGCATTAATCCTCCCTTAAAAAAAAAAAAGCATCGTCTCGTAGCTCCAAAATAAAGCAACTTATAAACATTACAAAGTTTAAACACCGTTCCCCTGTCCGTGTCAAAAAAAAAAATTGTTCAACAAAACATTTGGCGACTTCTGCCGCTGTACCATTGGGCAGTGCTTTTGCTTCGCGGCATTACTCCCCCCTTAAAAAAAACATCGCCTCGATGTTCCACAACAAAGCAACTTAAACATAAACGCTACAAAGTTTAAACACCACAGATTCCTTAACGCGCGTAATATGGCTTCAGTCGTACAACATGTATAATTTCAGGACGTGCGCGTCGCCGTTGTGATGCTGACGTTCCGTCGGGAATTCATAGTCCAGTGGTCCGACGCGGCGAATGGTTTTGTACGGCCGAAAATATCGACGCAACAACTTTTCACTTAGTCCGCGACGACGAATTAGTGTCCAAACCCACAATTGATCGCCTGGATTGTACTCTGCGTGGCGTCGTCGTAAGTTGTGTCGTCGGCTGTCGGTGCGCTGTTGGTCTTAATTCAGCAGCAGTGCGAGTCTTCGGGCTTCCTCTGCACGCTGCAGGTAGGCGGCGACGTCAAGGTTGCCCTCGTTGGTTACGTGCGGCAGCATTGCGTAGAGCGTCGCCGTGTGCTCCCTGCCGTACACAAGCTTGAACGGCGTCGCTCTGGTCGTCTCCTGGACTGCCGTGTTATACGCAATGATCACGTACGGCAAGATGGCGTCCCAGGTCTTGTGTTCGGCGTCGGCGTAGATGGCGATCATGTCCGCGATAGTTTTGTTCAGGCGCTCCGTAAGGCCATTGGTCTAGGGATGGTACGCAGTTGTTCGTCGATGGCTTGTGTGACTATTCCAAATGGCTTGCGTCAACTCTGCCGTAAACGCCGTTCCCCGGTCCGTGATGAGCACTTCTGGGGCGCCGTATCGCAAGAGAATTTGTTCGACAAAAAATTTGGCGACTTCTGCCGCGGTACCATTTGGTAGTGCTCTTGCTTTGGCGTAACGGGTAAGGTAGTCAGTGGCCACGATGATCCACTTGTTACCCACAGACGAAGATGCAAAGGGGCCGAGGAGATCCATCCAAATTTGTTGAAAGGCCATGATTGGGGGCGGAATCGGGTTTAGTAGTCCTGCTGGTCTGATAGGCGGCGTCTTGCGTCGTAGGTACTCACGACATGTCTTCACGTAGTGGGCAACTTCGGCAGCCAGTCGCGGCCAGTAGTACTTCTCCTGGATTCGACGCAACGTGCGTGCAAATCCGAGATGGCCTGCTGTGGGCTCATCATGCAATGCCTGCAGAATTTCCTGCCGGAGGTTCTTAGGGCACTTCAAGAAGTTACGTGGTCATGTTGCATGTGAAGTTCTTCGCGAGGAGGCCATTCCTTAACGCGAACGATGATAAATGTCGCCTGAACACACCAGGAGGGGAAGCGGTCTTTCCATCTAAGTAAACGGCTAGCGCTTTCAGCTCAGGGTCTGATGGCTGTTGTTCTGCGCAACTGCTGACGCTTACCGGTCCCAAAAAGGCGTCGTCGTCATCGTCCTTTGGGGGAGCGTCGACGGGAGCGCGTGATAAGCAGTCTGCGTCGGAATGCTTCTGGCCCGACTTATAGACTACAGACAAGTCAAATTTTTTAAGTCGTAGGCTCCATCTGGCAAGGCGGCCGGAGGGATCTTTCAAATTAGCCAACCAGCAGAGCTCGTGATGGTCGTTTACTACCTTGAATGGTCGGCCGTATAGGTTTGGACGAAGCTTGGAAGTGGTCCAGATGATCGCAAGGCACTCTTTCTCCGTCGTCGAGTAATTGACTTCGGCTTTTGTGATGGACCTGCTAGCGTAGGCGATTACTTTCTGCTGTACGGCACTCTTCTGGACGAGAACGGCTCCTATAGGCTCACACTGCTCGCGTCGGTGTCAATTTCGGTCTCGGAGTTTTAATCAAAGTGCCCAAGTACAGGAGGGCACTGCAGGTGGCGCTTAAGTTCGTCAAATGCTTCTCCTTGCGGCGCTTCCAATTTAAAAGGTACGTCAGCCTTTGTAGGCTGCGTCAACGGTTCGGCGATCCGCGAAACGTTTCTGACGTTGATAATAAGCGCACAGCCCTAGGAATCGGCGCACAGCCTTCTTTTCGGCAGGCGGTGCGAATTTTGGGATTGCAGCTGTTTTCCCCGGGTCTAGGCGAATACCATCCTTGGTAACGATGTGACCTAGGAGCCGCAGTTCTTCTTAGGCGAAGTGACACTTCTCTGCTTTTAGCGTTAGTCCCGATGACTTGATGGCTTGCAGCACTGTCTGCAGTCGTTTTAGGTGGTCTTCTAATTTTACGAGAAGACAACAACGTGGTCAAATATACCAAACAAATTTGCCACTTCAAGCCTGCCAGGACTGTGTCCATTGCTCGTTGAAACGTGGCTGCTGCGGAGCAGAGGCCAAATGGCATCACCTTGAACTCATAAAGGCCTTCCGGTGGGAAGAATGCGGTCTTCTGCGATCTCTTTCGTCGACCTCAATTTGCCCATATCCGCTCTTCAGGTCCATCGATGAGAAGTACCTTGCATCGCAGAGCCGGTCGAGAGTGTCGTCGATGCGGGGAAGCGGGTCAACATCCTTCTTCGTTATACTATTCAAGCGGCGGTAATCAACGCAGAAGCGAAGTGTGCCGTCTTTCTTCATCACCAAACGATTGTCGCCGCCCAGGGGCTGTTCGGTGGCTGGATTACATCATCAAGCAGCATTTCCTCAACTTATCGCGAATGGCCTGCCGTTCTCGCGGCGACACACGATAAGGGCTTTGGCGCAGAGGTCGGGCGTTCTCGTCTGTTATAATGTGGTGCTTGGCCAGTAGTGTTTGTCGTACCTTCGATGATGACGAGAAGCACTCCCTGTAGCTTCGAAGAAGACTGCGAATCTGGGTTTTCCTGCTGTGGGTCAATGCTGGGTTGATGTCAAATGTGGGCTGACGGAATTGGTGCGGTGCATCTTGCAGTGGTTAGTCGTGGAGGGCGAATACGTCTTTGCGTCTTTGCGAATACGTATTTCGCCGAGAAAAGCGATCGTCGTGTCCTTGTTGAGATGCCGGTATTCTTCAGTGAAGTTTGTTACCAGCACCTGAACTTGTCCTGTGCGGAATTTCGCAATGCCTCTTGCGATGCCGACACCTCTTTCCGAAACCAATTGGATATTCCTTCGATGATGGCTTCAGCTGTTTCGATGTCTGCGCTACCTACGCTGACTGCGACGCTTGACCGGGGCGGCACGGTCAGTTCTCCGTCGAGAACGTTTAGAGTGACGTGTTGCATCGAAGACGTCGTAGCAGGTATAGCTTTGTCTGCAGAGAGCTTGATGAGCTTGGATCGGAGGTCGATGATAGCCATATGTTCATTTAGGAAGTCCATGCCTAAAATCACGTCTCGGGAGCACTGCTGCGAGACCACAAAGTTGGTGGGGTAAGTACGCCAATGTACGGTTATTCTTGCAGTGCATCGTCCCGATGAAGTAATCAGGTTGCCACCTGCGGTGCGAATTAGCGGGTCATCCCAAGCGGTGGTAACTTTACTGAGCTGAGAGGCTAACGGTACACTGATGACTGAATAGTCAGCTCCGGTGTCTACTAGGGCAGTGCTCTTCGACTGTCGATATCAACTTCAAGGCCACTTGTTCGCGTCCTCGCATTGCACGTGGGCCTTGGTGTCCGATCTCGGCTCTGTCGTTTCTTCAAGTCATGGCCGGGGCATGCTGTTGTTAATTCGCTGGGCGGCTGTGTCGGCTTGCACTCTTGTCGTGTTGTCATCAATGTCGCCGTGTGGAGCAGCGGTGAAATGGCTGCATCGTCGTTAGTGGTCATCGGCGGCGGAGTATGTTCGTCTTTTCGCCGTTGAGCAACCTCACCTCCAATGGTTGCTGCCTTTAGTTTCCCCTACGGGGGCTAGAGACCGTCCTTGCACGTAACCGCGGCCCGGCAACGCAAATCGGACATTGTACGGTGATGGGGAAGGTGACAGACGCCTTGGCGACGAGTGCTTTCCGCTGCGCTGGAAGTCATTGATTTCCAGTGGTTGCTCGCCAGGACGGGGTCGTGGAGCGTCCACCGCGAAACCACGGAGGCCGATCCGCCTGTACGGGCAGTGACAGAGGATGTTTCCTGCCTCGCCACAATGGAAACAGCGGTCGGTTGTTGGATGTCCTCCAGGCGTCGCACTTCCTGGGGCTTGGAGGTCGTTGGTAGACTTGGCGGGCGGGGGACAAGGGGCGACTTTCGGGAGCAGGATGGTATAGCGACGAGGGCTTGGGAGGTTGCGTCGGGGTGCAGGACGACATAATGCAGCTGCATAGTTCATCGCTGCTGATTCATGAACTGGAGCCGTCGGAGTCGTCGCTTGAGGAACACCCAGTGCCTGCTGGACTTATTGACGTACGACGTCCGCGAGCCTCGCCACCTGGGGCTGTTGTGATCGGCGGAGCTACTCTCTCACGATCTCCCGGATGAGGTCCCGAAGATTCTCTCCGCTTGCAGATGCGCTGGGTAGTGGCTTGAGTAGTCCGGTTGAAGTGGTCGCTCGTAGTGGCGCATCCGGGAGTCCAACGTCTTCTCGATGGTAGACGCTTCCGTTTCAAATTCCGCCACGATTTTTGGCGGATTTCGGACAAGACTTGCAAAAAGCGATTCTTTAACGCCTCGCATTAAAATTTGACTCTCTCGCCTTCGGTCATGTTAGGGTCGGCGCGGCGAAAGAGGCGCTTCATCTCCACAACGTACGCCAGGACAGGCTGGTTAGGGAGTCTTGACTGAAGGAGGGCCTGCGCTCTTTCCTTTGGGACGACGATTGAAAAGGCAGTCAAAGACGCTTCCTTGAAAATCTCCCAATCCTTCACAGCTCCCTCATGATTTTCGAACCAAACTCGGGCATGTCCTTGAAGAACAAAGTAGACTTGCCGGAGTTTCGCGGCGTTGTTTCAGCCGTTGAATTCTGCCACACGGTTGAAAAGGTCCATCCAATCATCTGCATATTCGTCCGGTCGCCCTGGGAAGCAGGGGGGCGCACGGGGTTGCACGAAAACAACAGGTGCTGTAGGCTGGGTCATTGCCAGGGTCGATACTTTCCGAGATCAAATGGGGACCGGCAGCAGACCATGATCAGGGTGGAGCCCTTGAAGCCGGCGACTGGTTCGGTGGCCTGTTGGCTGTTCCTCCAGGGTAACAGGAACAAGGCTGGGGTCTTCGCTTGAAGGATCAAAGGCAGTACCTCCACCAGATGTCACGTAGTGGTGACAAGGCCGTTGACACCAAAAGAAGACACAGGCTTGATGGCACTGAAATTAACTCTTTATTGGGCTGACTTGCGCCCGCAAAAGAGCTACTCAACTCGGCGGCGGCGATAACAAACGTGCTCGTCGATCGTCGAACAAAGAATGCCCGTCGCACTCGTCAACACTCAATTTAAAGGCTGCTCAGAACAATCTAGATAATTTCGCAACTGCTACAAGCACAAGCTGGAACATTGAAGAAATGCACACGAGTGGCCGGAATCTTCGAGACAGATCTCGGTGCAGTTTGCTCTAAAACGAAACTGATAAAGATGTGACTCGCGACATCGAGCAATAACAAAGACTACAGAATTGATACGCGATCCAGATCAGAGTGATAAGGCCGCATGCCGGCGGCTGTTAAAAAACAACTAACACAGTTTTGAAGGTTTCGCGGCAATATTGTATCTTTAAGCAGAAGTGCGACGCCTTCTATTTTATCTTTTCGGTTTTGATAAAAACACTGATATTCAGGATGGTGATACACATTCGATGCTGGAGTGTACGGTGTTTCAGTTCGCATTATTGCTGTGAGTGGAACTCTGAAAGTATCATGTAGAAAAATATATTCATCTTCTTTGTTTATTAAGGATCGAATGTGTAAGTGGAAAAAAAGACAAACCAGTTTTCTGAGGTTTAATCAAATGCTTAACTTCATGTAGCTCATAACCCAAGTCACAGAACATGTACTTAGTTTGGATGCCAGCATGTATAATGTACGCAATTTAGCGAAGATCATCGTAGTTCGTAGTCGCAATGACATTTGGGCTGTCTGTTCTACTCACATATATTTTTCCATTCCGAGTACCAATAGTACTTCCACTTCAGTTCTTTCTATTTCGCGTTTGCTGCACCGAAAAGTTTTTTCATTGAAGGTCTCAAGTGCTTATTGATAAAGATTTGTGTCTTCAGTTCAAGTGCCATGTCCTTTGACGTTATCCTCGGCTTTCGAGCTTTCTCAAGGAAGACATCACGGATGGATCTGCGGACAAATTGCACCTCTATGCTTGGAGCCTCTGCATTTCCCGCAGTTCAAACGTAATGGCAAACTTCAATGTCGCCAATTTCAAATAGAATCTCAATGGCTCTAGCTATCTTATCTGAAATATCTGTGATATCTTTATTTTGCTTAATTGGTACACCCTTTAATTCAACGTTGCGACATTGCGTATGTAGCACGTTTTGTAAAAGGCTTACTTCATGCTCTTTACGCTCCGCTCGCAAAGCGTCACTGTCACAAGCCGTACACTTATTATACACCGGAAGTTGCGGGCCCTTCTGCCTCAGATATAGAGCCAAACGTAAGGGACCCCGCCGCTCCGCTGACCAAGATTCAACACGCTGATGGAGCAGCGACCGCTCGTCCTTGCCGCGGGCGCTGCGTAGACAGCCGAGACCATAAAAACGCATACAGCAGCACGCCCGCGCCAGTGCGCTCTGGGAAGATTCAGACTTCCCGGTCCCTCTCGCGGCTGCTCCGGGAAAGCGTATTGTGTTTCATCGGGCTCGCGATCGACGCATCGTTCGCCTCACTTGTACGGCCGCCGCTACCGAGAAATCCAGCCTTCGACGCCTCAACTAGCAAGAAAGCCGGCCGTGATAATTTCATTACCTGACTTAGTAATATTTTACGCTGTGTTGTCTATGTGACTTTTGGCCATACTTATACCTAGAATACTTCTTTTGTTATCTGCATAGTCTTCTTTTTATCGCAGTGTTTTTTCATTGTCGGTTTTTTTTTCTCTTGTCATTTAACTAGTCGTTTGTCAATATCTTGTCGTTGCGTTTTATTTATTTTTTTCATTGTACTCTATTATTATGCAGTGTAATTCGGACTACTATTTATGAACATTCAATAGTTTGTAAAAGAAAGTGACCTTTTTTTAACTTATTCCTCAATCACACACCGACACACGTACTTCACGGGTTGACCGGCCTAGCTTTTAAATGTGTTCTCAAACCTCATAGAGGAACGACGGGCAACTTTAAAGGGGATCCCGCGTCTCTTTTGACCGTAAAGGCGGGGTTTTGTGGCATAATTGGCGTCCGCGAACAGGACTGGTCAACCAAGTGTAGGTGAGAAAGAGAGGCGTAGGCGGAAATTTTTTTTCAGTGTTGTGCCCTAGCACTGCATAACGCTTCACCCCTTAGATGGCTGATGCAGAAATATAACGACTTGTTGAGTATGGCTGAAGTTTTGGCTTTGAGGGTCAAAGGCTGCTCAAATGGGTAGACCAAGAGCGAGCTCGTCACAGTGAGGAACGCGATGAGGAACGTGCTCGGCTGAAAGAGGAGGCACAACTAGAGCCTGCGAAGTCCCAACTCTGGATGGCGGAATTGGAGAAGGAGGAGGAAATAGAGTCGCAGAAGGCCCAACTCCGGATGGCGGAGATGGAAAGAGAAAAGGAGTTACTGATGCTCCGACGAGACTTTCTGAATAATCCGGCAACTGACGCTAGTAGCACCGGAGAGACAAGGTCAGAAACGGGGGAGGGTCAAGTTGCTCGGCCCGAACGCATACTCCCGCACAAGCTGATGCCGGTTATTTAATGAGGCCAGGGACAACCTTGACGCTTACCTCATGCGTTTCGAGCGTGTCGCTGAGAGCCAGAATTGGCCTCGCGATCAGTGGGTCTATGTCTATGTTTAAGAATCAGTCTATGCTTAAGCGGCGAAGCGCTCAGCGTTTTTAGTCGCATGTCTGCGTCCGAGTTCTTGGACTACAATAATCTCCGGCAGACACTCATGATTCGCTTCCGTATGAAAGAAGGGCTCGGAGAAAGATTCAAGTCTGCAAGTCCCCAGAACGAGGAAACTTGCTCACAGTTTGTGACGCGTCTACAGAACTTCCTAGACAGATGGATAGAGCTGTCGGACATAAAGAAAGAGTACGCAGATCTATTTGACCTGATTCTAAAGGAACAGCCTCTTTCTAACTGCGCCACTCCGCTACAAATATTTTTGAAAGAAAAGAAGGAGACATCCGTCTCGGAAACAGTAGCAAGGGCAGAAAAGTATGTGGAGGCCCGTGGCTCGTCAAACTTCGGAAAGCGAAGCACCCCCAAGAATATGGCAGAAAACGTCGTCTCCAAGACTACTGAGAGAAAGGAAACTTTGCTTCAATCATCAATCATCGTATGCGAAGAGCAGCGATTAAAAGAGATGTTTTATTTGTTCACGCACGGGATACCGCCCCGAAAATTTCCGGGCCGCCACCTCCGACGGATCGGTACCGCCCAAGAAATGTCACAAATGCGGCAAACCATGTCATCCAAGCTGGAGATGCTGGGCAAATGGGGCACCAAAACAGAGAGAAGAAAATCGGGAGTCCGCTGCAGTATGCGTCGAGAACTGATACTTCGAACTTAAGGACGGCGGGAAGATCCAAGTCTTCAATGCTTTTTTCACCAGTAAAGAATGCGCACTCAGGAATGCTTACCTGTTGTAGTCGGCATGAATGGGGGCCGACAGTTCGAGTTCTGAGAGATAGAGGCTGCAACACGGTAGTGGTAAGGAAGGACTTAGTACAAAAGGAAGATATCACCAATACGAAGTCTCCAGTTTGCCTGTTTGACCGCTCAGTCCTAATGCTCCCAGAAGCTTGGGTCGACGACGACACCCCAAATTTTAAGGGACGACTTCTCGCTAAGTGTATGTAGAATCCCTTGTGCGATTTGATGGCTTACCAGGTTTAAGGACGGGTATTACGCGCGCAGTCTCCCAGCTCTCTACAAGGCTGCCAGCTATCCAAGAGTTGTTATAGATGGTAATCTACCATCAATTGATATAAACGCTTATCGTCCTATTGCACTGCTAAGCTGTGTTGGGAAATTGATGGAAAAAAATGGTTCATTCACGCCTTACCTGGGATTTGACGAATAGGGGAATTTACCCTTCATCAATGTCTGGCTTTCGAAAAGGCCGAAGCAGTATTGATAATGTTATTGCTCTTGCCAACTGTGTCAGGCGCTGCAAAGCTGAGCGGTCTTTAATTATTGCCGTTTTCCTTGACGTTAAAGGAGCATTTGATAATGTCACGCACGAGGCGATTCATTCAGCCTTGCGTTCAATTGGCATTGCTGGACGAATGTATAATTGGCTATCTGATTATCTTCGTGATAGGACCATTTACATGTCAACGGATCAAGGTGACACGTCCTTACATCATGTGTCTCGTGGCGTTCCTCAGGAAGGGATTTTAAGTCCAACCCTCTTCAATATATCTCTTCTTAGTTTGGACAAGTCCTTGCCACCTACTGTTGAAATCTCCCTCTACGCAGATGATATCTGCATATGGTGCTCCGGAAGAAACAGACGCATTGTGCATGCTCGGCTACAAAAAGCAATAGTAGGCATTGCATAACTTTTAAACACGCGAGGTCTTGTTATATCTCCAGAAAAGTGCGCAGCAAGTTCATTTTCATGACGTGATCTCTCCCGCTATGTACTGAAAGTTGCTGGCACTCCTATACCGTATGTCAACCATCAAAAATTTCTAGGTGTGACCTTTGATAGGTCTCTTTCATGGTCACCACACGTTCAACAACTTAAGACCAAACTCTCCTCATACGTATCTATATTCCGTATGCTCTCAACGACCAGAAGAGGCTGCTCTACCGATTCCTTATTACGGCTTTATGGAGCACTTTGTGAAGGTCTCCTGCGTTATAGCCTCCCTGTTCTTCAAGGCCTCTCGCAGTCAAGCATTAAACTACTTGAAGCCATGCAGGCCAAAGCTTTGAGAGCGTGCCTAGGTCTTCCAAAGAACACTTCCACAGTGGGCACTCTGGCGGAGAGCAGACGTCTATCTGTAACCGTGCTGATACCGCAGGAGCTGCTTCGCGCCCAGCTGCGCTTTGCAGGTGAACCTACCCACCCGTTTTCAGAGGAAAGTATGACATCACTCTCCCATCTACTGCCTGCGCAATATCAACGCGCAGTACCGTCATCTTTCCCACCATGGAGGTTTGCTTCATGGAACATTTGGACAACTATACCTGGCATCAAAAGAAAAGCCCACACCCCAGGATCCGCACTTAAATACTTCGCCCTTGAGCACATATGTGCACGCTACAGTCATCATTGCCACGTCTATACTGATGGCTCTGTCACAGCTATTTCTTCATCCATCGGCGTGTGGATACCATCAATGCACACTACAATCTCGGCAACACTCAGTCATCGCACTTCAGCTGTGGCTACTGAGTTAACAGCTCTGAGAGAAGCAATTATATATATTCTACAACAACACCCTGCAGCATGAGTTATCTTCAGCGATTGTCGCGCTGCACTACAATTGCTTAAATCATCAATAATTCAGGCAAAGCTCGTCATTGACATAAATAAGCTACACACAGAGGCCGATGACCTGAGTCACAGCATTGTGCTACAGTGGTTACCTGCTCACGAAGAGATGCAGCAAGACTTGTAGCAACTGAATCATGGCGATTGCAACGCTCTCTGTGGTGTGACCCTGACCATCAATATCGACCTCTACACCGAATAGATACCACTTGCGTCTTTCGAACTCCTCACAATTTCAACAGGTGGCATCGAAACTGTCTACACCGAATCTGCTTGAATGTGTCATACACAAACTACTTCCTACATAAAATAAGCATAGCGAGCAGTCCTCTGTGCTCTACATGTGATGTGTGTGAAAATTTTGAGCATTTGGTAACCTCCTGTCAACGGTTTACTGCACATCGCAGGATACTGCGCAATAATTTAAGCTTACCTAAAGACACAACCTTGCGCCTTGAACATGTCCTGGGTCGTTGGTGCGACGGATCGTCTGCTGCGCGAGCTACCAAGGCCTTACTAACTTTTTGAAGGACACAGGGTTGATTAATACCCTTTAAAACTCATCTGTGTGTGATTATGTGCGTGTGAAAGTTTACTTTTCTTAAGGACACAGGGTTGATCAATACCCTTTAAAACTCGTCTGTGTGTGATTATGTGCGTGTGAAAGTGTGCGACACCGATTCTCTTTTTACTCATTTATTTTCCCTTCCCCTCCCACACTCTGTCACCCTCATCCCTCAATCCTCATCAGGAGTAGCATGCTAGGCTTACCACCAGGCAGACATCTCCTGTTGCCATTAAAATATCTCTCTCTCTCTCTTGTGCGATTTGGAGCTGGGAAATGTGAAAGGTGCCAGACCAGCAGACGACCCCGATCCAAACTGGCACAAAACAACAAAAAGCGAGGCTATGAAGTCCACTGAAGTCAAATTTGAAGAGTTAGCGCCTGACACCGAGAGCACCGCACCTATTTCGGATGCCTCTGAAGCTTGCCCGGTAGTGACAAGTGCAGGCATGCAGGGATAAAACGCTGAAAAAGCTTAAAGTCCTGCAAGGCCTTCCTAGTTTATGCCATGAAGGGTTGGTTCAAGAGTAAGAGAATGACGCGACCCTAAGCTCGTGCTTCGATCGCGTGGGCCCCCCACAAGCGAAGAAGGGAAAGAGTAGCCACCAGTGTTACATTGCTAACGGCGTTCTTCAGAGTAAATACGTCGCCGAGTTCGGCGGGGAGGACACTCAATTTGTTGCGCCCCAAAAGTACAGAGCAGCTATTCTCCAGCTGGTACATGATGGGTTGATGGCAGGCCGCCAAGGCGCGAAGAAGACCCTACTGAAGCTTCATAGAGAATTCCTCTGGCCCGCAATGCAGGCTGACGCTACGCGGTTTGTTGATACTTGCGATCTATGTCAACGCACAACTCCGAAGGGTCACACCACTCGAGCGCCTTTGGTCCAAGTGGCCATCATTGAGACCCCGTGCCAAAGGGTGGCGACTGACATTTTTGACCCACTCAACCCAAAGTCCGCTCAAGGCAATCGGTACATCCTGACCATGGTGGACTATGCTACTCGGTACCCCGATGCAATCGCACTTCTAGCATCGGGACTGAAAGGGTTCCCGAAGCTCTTGTCGAAATGTTTTCCCGTGTAGGAGTGCTCAGAGAGGTCCTCAGTGACAGGGGCACTAATTTTACGTCCGAATTAATGAAGGAGGTCAGCCGTCTGTTGTCAGTAAAACAGCTGCATACCTCTCCCTACCACCCGATAGCAAACGGCCTAGTCTAACGGTTTAACGGCATGCATAAACAAATATTGAAGCGTATGTGTCAAGAGAGACCAACCGATTGGGATCGCTACCTGGTTTCACTCCTGTTCGCATACAGGGAAATACCCCAGGAAAGCCTCCGCTTTTCCCCATTCGAAGTCTTATATGGGCGAAATGTGCGTGGACCTCTGGCTGTACTTAGAAAGATTTGGACTTATGCTACCATCCCTGACGAGTTGAGAACTACGTTTGAGTATGTGCTTTCTCTACGGGACAGACTGGAGAATACCTGTAAACTTACCCACAAAAAGCTAGAGCACGCAGGAGAGCGTTGCAGCCGCTAGTACGCCATCAAGCGCCGCAACCGCTCGCTCAAACCGGAAGAGAAGGTTCTTACTCTTCTTCCCACAGAGCACAGTAAGCTGCTCATGCAATGAAAGGGTCCTTTTTCGGTCACCAGACTCAGGGGCGATGTCGACTATGAATTGGATTTGGGCCATGCCGCAAAGATATTCTACATCAAAAGGCTAAGAAATACCAGCAAAGGAAAAAAATACACAATCGTGGCAGCCCTCGGTGTAGTACTTTCGTCACAAAAAGACACAGACGCTGGAGAGATAGACCTTCCTAAGCCCTCTCAGACGCAGTCTATCAGGGATGTACACATTTCAGAGGGACGGACCAACGTAGGGCAGAACGAAGCCAAGAAACTTCTGCAATAGTACAAAGGTATGTTTTCGGACTTTCTGGGAAAAGCCACGCTGATCGAGTGTCAACTGAAGTTACAGAGCGACAGGCCGATAAATGGAAAACAATATCTGCTACCCTACGCTTTCAGACAGGCAATTGCATCAGAAAAGGACGACTTGCTCCGATTAGACATCACTGAGCCATCGGAGTCACCATACAACTCCCCTGTAATCGCAGTACGCAAACCTGACGGGACGCATCGGCCACGCATTGACTTTGGGAAGCTAAACGAAGTCATCGCAGACGACGCCAAGCTCTTGCCACGTGCCGACGACCTTATCGCCTCGGTAGGCTGCAAGAAATTCCTTTCCAAGCGGGGCTCATCTAAGGGACATTGGCAAGTACCGTTGTCACCCGATTCAAAGGCAATGACTGCTTTCATCGTTGGCACGGGGCGCTTTCAATTCCGATATATGCCCTTCCGTATTAGGACGGCGCCAGCCATTTTTACGAAGCTAATGCGGAGCATCTTGGCCGAAATTCCCGACGTGGCGTACTACTTTGACTATGTACTCATTGCAAGTGCGACATGGGAACAGTATCGCCAAACATTGTGCGAGGTTGTTGCTCGAATTGAAGCGACTGGTCTCACCATCAAACCGTTCAAATGCGACATCGGAATGAAACCCGTCGCATTCCTCGGCCACCACATTGCGTCCGGAGAGTTTTCACTCCTCACTAAGACCCTACAAAAGATAAAAGAATCTTCACGACCGACAACAAAGCAGCAACTTCGATCCTTCTTGGAATTCACGGGTTACCACCGTGATTTCATTGCGAACTATGCTGACCTGACCTGTCCTCTTCAGATCTAACACGAAAAGGTCAACCTTCGGTCGTGAGCTGTATCCCCGAACAAGAACGGGATTTGAAGAACTTGCGGGAAAAACTGACCGAGGCACCGATTTTGACACTTCCAGATTTTGACAGTGAATTCATACTACGAACGGATGCTTCTGATCAAGTGTTGGGGCCGTTCTGCTTCAATCGCATGACGAAATCCTACACCCAGTTGCTATGCGAGTCGCAAGTTGCTTCCTCGAGAGGTAGCCTATTCAACCACTGAGGAAGAGGCTTTAGCACTCGTTTGCGTCTTCCTTTACGGGAGAATGTTTCTCGTTCAAACGGACTACCAGCCTTTGAAGTTCATAAAAGAAACAAAATCTGCGAACAGCCGCGTTCTTCGCCTGAGTATTAAGCTTCAGGAATACAACTTCCGTGTCGAATATGTTAAAGGAAGCGAGAATGTGGCGAGAACGTACATGAGCCGGCTGAAATAGTGGTTCCGCTTGCACTACTACCTAGCTGAATTGTGTAGATTGTGTAATGAAAATCGTACATGATATGACTGTCTATTTGTGGTCGATTGTTACAAGTGTGCTCAAGACATGGTTGGTTAAAGTTGGTTTATGGGGTTTAACGTCCCAAAGCGACTCAGGCTAGTAGAGACGCCGAAGTGGAGGACTCCGGAAATTTAGACCACCTGGGGTTCTTTAACGTGCACTGACATTGCACAGCACACGGGCGCCTTGCTTTTTGCCTCCGGTGAAAAGCGGCCGCCGAGGCCGTGATTCGATCCCGCATCCTTGGGAACAGTAGTCGAACGCCGTAACCACTGCATCACCCCGGCGGGGTTGTGATCAAGACATGACTGACGAACTACAGTGTTGTGGTGCTGTGCTTGTTCTGATCAGTGCGTATATAGTGCGCGTCATGAATCGTAGTGAGTGACGAACGCTCTTCAGTGCATAGAACGGACCTAACCTACTGCACTCCTCTGCGGGGCGCAATAATGCCGTTCTCTTCGCTTGTAGATGTCTAGAATATTTAGAGGCAATATTCTTCAGTGGGGGGCAGTGTCACAAGCTGCCTCACCTATGATACAACGGAACTGCGGGAACTTCTGCCTCAGATATAGAGCAAAACTCACTGGACCCTGCCGCTCCTCTGAGCAAGATTCAACACGCCGATGGGGCTGCGACCGCACGTCCTTGACGCGGGCGCTGCGTAGACAGCCGAGAGCATAAAAACGCATAGAGAAGCACGCCCGCGCCTGTGCGCTCTGGGAAGATTCAGACTTCCGGGACCCTCTCGCTTCTGCTCCGGGAAAGTGTATCGTGTTTCATCGGGCCCGCGATTGACGCATCGTTCTCCTCACCGGTACGGCCGCCGCTATCGAGCAACCCAGCCATCGAAGCCTAAACTAGCAAGAAAGCCGTGAGAATTCCATTTCGCCATAGACTGTTCTTCAATAGAAGATTATTTTTGATTTTGTTACCCTTTACCTGACTTAGTAATATTTTACGCTGTGTTTTCTATGTGACTTTTGACCATACCTCTACCTAAAATATTTGCTTTGTTATTTTATATTCTTCTTTTTACCGCAGCGTTTCGTTCATTGTCGGGTTTTTTCCTCTCGTCATTTAACTAGTCGTTTGTCAATATCTAGTCGTTGCGTTTTATTTTCTTTCATTGTAATCTATTATTATGCAGTGTAATTCGGACTACTATTTATAACAATTCAATTGTTTGTAAAAGAAAGTGACCTTTTTTTGAACTTATGCTTCAATCACACACCGCCGCACGTACTTCACGGGTTGACCAGCCTAACTTTTAAATGTGTTCTCAAACCTCATAGCGGGACGATGGGTAACCGTAAAGGCGATCCCGCGCCTCTTTTGACCGTAAAGGTGAGGGTTTGTGACAGTCGCGCTCCTCCTGTAGTTATTTTATGGATGCTTTCAGCTCCTCAATCTCTGTTCAAATACGGTTCACAGGCGTTTTCATTTCTTCGAAGTTCCCATTAATAAACGTTAGGCTAGTTTTTATCTCTCTGTTGTGACCGTGCATGGTCCGCGCTTGCGCGCACTATTGTGCGCCTGTGGGCATGGTATTGATATGTGCTGTTTGTGCAAGGGCTCTAAGTGAGCGTGTTCACAGGAATCTTTTAGTGTGAGCATGCTTTGCTTTGTCGTGACCCTACAACTGCCAAGTTGGCCCTGTCAAGAGAACGTCAAGAAAAATACGAAGAAACGTCGCCTTGTGAGAAATAGCCGGCAGTGCTTTTGTTCAACTGTTCACCCTTCCCGTCGAGAGGCGCTATTGTCATGGGAGGAAAGCCTATTGTCCAAAGGAGACGATCGGAGTGACACGTCCGCTGAGGTACAGGAGAAGAAAGGAGCATGAGGATTACGGCCATTAGAGGATGTCCCGTGAATGCAGGAAAGAGTTGCAATTGCCGGAAAGGGACAATGCTGGGAGCAGTATTCGTGGCGCGCACGTACACTTGGGTTTCTGAGAAGGAAATCCACTTGCCGGAACCAACATAGCGGATCTTTGCAGAAGAATCGGAATTTAAATCCTCGCCGTTCCCAAGCTCTACCCGACAACAAGTGACCACGCCCAAAGAAACAATACTGGGCCAGTCAAGGCATCAGACCATCAGTGCAGTGATGTGTTCGATTGGTTGCCGATATCTGAGGGGTGTGCCCTGGAACTGATTGGTCAGCATCTTCAGAGAGGGGCTGGACATAAGGGATTTAAGGACGTTGCAGAGCACGAAATGAGGCTCTGAGCCCTAGGTAAACGGCTGATCTACACGCTTCTCGCTATCAACTCTTAACGCTTGCCATTTTACTGTTATACCCTTTTTTTCATGTAGATAAGTTTTCTCAAAGTGCCATTAAACCTGCTTGTATATATTTTACCAACTTCGAAGATTCAATCCTTCATCAACCCGGAGTCTCTGCACGCTACCAAGTGAGGCCAGGTCGACTTAGTCCCAGCGTCACGACAACTGATGACCAGCTTTGGGATTTGAGTCTGCAAGCCACAACATCTGGTGATTGGAGGTGGATCCGAATCTACAAGCCACAACATCTGGTTATCGGAGGTGGCAACTGAAGCTACAAGCCACCACATCTGGTGATCGGAGGTGGCATCTCAAGCAACAAGCAGGAGCAACAATCGTCCAACAAGAGAGCAGCTCGGAACATCGATCGCATGTGTGGGTGGGTGCTTGGCTTTTCTTCTGATGTGGACCAGGTTCTAGAACAGGGTTAGATTTTAGAACTGGTAAAGAGTGTTGAAACGCCTTTAGGTTTGGTAGTTTGCACAGTTTTTTTGGAAGTAGCCGACACTCGGAGCGATCATGGACCTACAAAAGCTGCAGAAACCGGAACTGTTGCTATTGTGTGAGGAATTGGGAATTGATACAAGTGGTTTGGCACGAAAACCCTTCATTTTAATGGCAATAACTGATTTGGGAACCGATGATGAGGAGCTCGGTGAAGCATGGAATCTCATAGGACAAAAAAAGCAGGAGCAGCTCAGACACAAGAAAGAGCGGGAAAAAGAGGAAAATTGAGAGAGAAGAAAAAAGGCTGGAGCAAGAAATTAACTTCGGAAATTAGAAGTAGAGTTGAGCAAGAGGTCGGGCGATTGTCCCCAGCTAGCGGTACCTCTTCTCATCAAGGAGGCAGATTTCAAGATGTCAAAGTACATGCAGCCATATGGGACATCGGTCTGTATCTGGCTAGCTTTGAGCGAACCTGCGAAAAATTGTCCTTCCAGCGGGACACTTGGTCTCAGAGATTATTGACGGTTCTGCCCCGCGAGGCAGCTGAGGTTATCGCGCGGCAAAGCAAGGAGGACACGGACAATTACGAGAAGGTCAAGGCTTGCCTTCTGAGAAACTATAGGCTTAGCCCCGAGGCATTCAGACGTTTTCGGAACGCTACTAAGTCCAGGGACGAGAGTCACCCTGAATTCCTGTACAATGTTAGAGTCAATTTGGGCAAGAGGCTAAAGAGCACTGATTCCTACAGTGATAGGGACGTTGTAGTCGAGCGAAGTCATTTGGAGCAGTTTTATAACTGCCTCCCAGAAAAATAAAGAAACTGGTTACAGAACAGAGGCGACATTAAGTCGGCAAACTGAAACTGCCGAACTTATTGAGGAGTACGCTTCGCGCCGACAATTCAGCAACCCAGCAGTGGATAGGCCCCGCAATCCCAAGTTGAGTGTGAATAACCGTCAGGAAAGGCACTTTGCTAGAGTTGCAAACGAAGAAAGGAAGGCATCTTCAGGCAAACTCGCTAGAAAGGACGGCAGTGAGAAAAGTGGGGAAGTGACCAACGCGCAGAACACAAAGAACAAGCTTAAGGCTAGGAAGCCGCCTACATGCTTTAGGTGTAAAGAGCAGGGCCACATTGCCATCAACTGCCGGAAAGAAAAGATTGCTGTCTCGTATGTTAGTGACTGCGATGAAAACATGAAGCTTTTAGAACCCTACATGCATGACCTAGTAGTCAATGGGAAGCCTTGCAAGGTACGGCGCGATTCGGCCGCAACGATGGATGTTGTCCATCCGGCGTATGTGTCGCCTTCCGACTATACAGGACAGTGTGCATGGATTCTCCAGGTAGTGGAGGAACAGAGTGTGTGCTTGCCAATCGCGAACGTGGGCATCGAGGGCCTTTCCGGCGAGTTAACAACCGATGCTGCCGTTTCAGGAAAGCTTCCTAAGTGCTATCCGTATTTGTTTTCCAACAAATCGGACATGCTGCTGCGAAAGAGGTGCATCCTTTTCGGAGACAGAGTTGTGCAAACCTTAACACGTTCAAAGGCGCGTGATCTAGCTACACTGCTCAATCCAGAAAACTCCACAGCGGAGGAAACGGTAGTTAAAACAGTGGTCGATACGGAAGATAGCGGATCAGAAAACTTTGAGAGCCAGGCATCTGAGATAAGTCAACTTGAAAGTGAGCATGATGAGACGCGGAATGAGGACGTTCTTGAGAGTAACCTCTTGCCACCAGTGTCTAGTAATCTCGCGAGACTTCTAAGTGGAACCCGAGAGGACTTAGCTATGGAGCAAGCCGATGATCCCAAGATACAGGAGATAAGGGAGCGCCACCGCGCCACTAAGACAGCAAAGAATATTTCTTTCGAGACGAGAAAGAGAGTGCTGTACCGCTTATTCAAAGATAAGCGCGGAGTAGAGCGGGACCAACTAGTCGTTCCCCAAAGGTACCACGAAGACGTACTGCGACTTTCCCATGGCAGCTTGTGGTCATGCCACCTTGTAATAAGGAAAACAAAGCAGAGGCTGTTGCAAAAATACTATTGGCCTGGATGTTTTAAGGACACGGAAAATTTTGTACGGTCATGCGACACGTGCCAGTGAGTTGGAAAGGCGCAAGTGGAAAGCTCCGATGGTGTTAATACCAATCATGACCGAGCCGTTTCACCAGTTAGTAATAGATGTAGTTGGGCCACTTCCTGTGACAGAGTCAGGGTACCGTTATATCCTCACTATGTTATGCCCAGCCACAAAGTTTCCAGAGGCTGTTCCCCTGCGCGAGTTGACGTCCGAGAGAGTAGTGGATTCGCTGCTGTCAGTGTTTGCACGAGTTGGATTCTCTTCCGAGGTCCAAAGTGATCAGGGTAGCGTTTTCACAAGTGTCCTCACCATCTCATTTCTCGAGCGATGCGGCATTAACGTAGTGCACAGCTCGATCCACAATCCACAGAGCAACAGCGTAGAAAGATGGCATTCTGTTCTGAAACGCGTCCTGAGGGGACTGTGCTATGAAAACAAGTGCGAATGGGATACCAGCCTGCCTGCAGCACTTTTCGCTTTGCGGTCAGTGCCGCACGAATCCACTGGATTTATAGCCCAGTCGAGTTGGTGTACGGAAGGTCACTGCGCTCACCTTTGCGAATGGTGCGCGAGGCCTGGGGGGGGGGGGCGCGGAGAAGACCCAGCAGTAGTAGAATTCATTCTTAACCTCCTGAATCTCTTACATAACACTAAGGAACTCGTTGAGGCCAGCACAAAGTCAGCCCAAGCTCGTTCCAAAGTGTACTATGATAAGTCAGCCCGTCAAAGTACGTTTCGTATCGGGGACCAGGTGATGTTGCTGAGAGGTTCAAGGCAGAATAAGCTCGAAGTATAGTGGGAAGGACCTGCTGAAGTCGTTGCAAAGCTTTCTAACACTAACTACGTAGTGAAAATCCCCGGTAGGCGTAAAGAAGTGTGCCTTTATCATTGCAATCTTATGAAGCCTTATGTGCAGAGGGAAGCCGTGGTAATTCTAATGTTAAACCTTCCCGAGGAGATGGGTGACAACTTGATTTGCCTCAGCGGAAAAGAAAGCAACGCTCAGGAGCTTCTAAAAAAGACGGAGAAGAGAGAACTAAAGAAATCTCAGCTGTCCGATCTGGGCCAGCTAATAACAGAGTTTGAGGCCTGCTTCGTGGACAGGCCGGGCAGGACTGATTTGACTGAGCACGATATTGAGCTGACTTCAGACGTGCCAGTGCGATCATGGTGCTACCGATTCTCTCCAAGGAAACGAGAAATTCTGGATAGGGAAGTAACTCGCATGCTAGAATTGGGAGTAATAAAATCCTCGGAAAGCGATCATGCTTCGCCTATGATTTTGGTAGAAGCTCCAGGTAAAGACCCTAGGCCTGTGGTAGACTACCGAAAGCTAAAATTTCTCACCAGGGATCAAGTGTATCCTATTCCCAATATCAAGTAGAGAGTAGAACAGGTAAGTCGAGCGGCCTATGTGACTACGCTGGACCTTACTCGAGGATACTGGCAAGTACCGCTCACTGAACGCGCCAGCAGATACGCGGCTTTCGTCACTCCGACGGGCAACTACCAGCCAAAAATGATGCGTTTCGGGCTCAAAAATGCTCCATTTTGTTTTTCCCGACTAATGGATAGGGTTTTAAAGGGGTGTGAAACATTTGCGGTGCTCTATTTAGATGACATTGTGGTTTTTTCCGACTCGTAGGCGGACCATATGGTACATCTAAGAGGTGTACTGAGCCTTTTGCGTCAAGCTGGGCTAACCGTAAAGACCGAGAAATGTTGCCTGGCAAGGGCGACCGTGGACAACTTGGGTCACAATGTAGGTCAAGGTTTCAGGAAACCCAGAGAGATTAAGATTTCTGCGGTAGCAGACTGCCCGCGGCCGACCACGAAGACGGAAATTCGGGAACTCTTGGGGCTGACGGGATACTACAATCACTACATCCCTAACTATTCAGCTTTGGCTAGCCCCCTGACCGACGCTCTCCGCAGGACAGAACCGACAAATGTAGTCTGGGACGAACAAAAGGAAGCCTCCTCCGTATTGCGAGCTCCAGACTACGAGGGATGATTCTCTGCCAGAGGGATGACGACGGTAATGAGCACCCCGTGCTCTACCTGAGCAGAAAACTGAGGTCTAGAGAGAGGGCTTATTGCGCGTCAGAGAAAGAGTGCGCTTGCATTATATGGGCCATTCAAACATAGCAGTCCTATCTTGGAGGGGCCAAATTCACCGTAGAGACGGACAATTGTACCTTGGCTTGGCTGCAAACTGCGACATCGAAGAACAGTCGCCTTCTGAGGTGGAGCTTGATTTTACAGCAGTACATTTTGAAATAAGATACAAAAAGGGGAAGTTAAATGGGAATGCAGACGCGCTTAGCCGCTGTTTCTAAGCGGTCCGAGGTGCTCCTCACCATGTATCCAAATTGATACTCAAGTTCTTTTTTTTCGTGCGCTTGTATGTATGTGACTATGTAAAGCAGCACGTTTGGTTTTCTAGGCATACGTGGGTCCTGAGCGCCTTGAGTGTGGGCTTTTCTCGGACAACGATGGCAGTTTTCTTTTTACCTGGTCTCTTCAGACGGGAGCCGAGTGCTTGATTAGACATGTGGTTAAGTTTCAGAGACAGATAAAGCAATTTGGCCTACGACAATCAAGACAACGCGACAAGCGACAGCGAGCTTCAAGCGTTTGTGTGCAGGCCATTAAGTCGTCTCTTCATGCAGCAGCTGCGACTGCTGCCCTCCGTGACTCTCCTTGCAGGGGAGGAGGCTGTTGTGACCGTGCATGGTCCGCGCTTGCGCGCACTATTGTGCGCCTGTGGGCATGGTATTGATATGTGCTGTTTGTGCAAGGGCTCTAAGTGAGCGTGTTCACATTAATCTTTTTTGTGAGCATGCTTTGCTTTGTCGTGACCCTTCAACTGCCAAGTTGGCCCTGTCAAGGGAACGTCAAGAAAAATACAAAGAAACGTCGCCCTGTGAGAAATAGCCAGAAATGCTTTTGTTCAACTGTTCACCCTTCCCGTAGAGAGGCGCTATTGTCAAGTGAGGAATGCCTATTGTCCAAAGGAGACGAGCGGAGTGGCACGTCCGCTGACGTACAGGAGAATAAAGGAGCGTGAGGACTACGGCCATTACATGTCCCGTGAATGCAGCGTGCGTCAAGGGCCAGCGGAATGTGCACGGACGATGGTATTAAGATCTGCGCGAAGAAGACGCAAGCGCTGCCTGTAGTATGGCTTAGGCATATTTGCGTGATTTGCTGCCACGCGAGTAGCAATATTTCATGTGCCGCCGTTTGCGCTTTGGCTCTGTTGCTCTATTTGCTCCTCAATGTGTTTTGTCTCGCCGCGGTAAAACCCTGACCCTCGTTCTGCTTTATCTTTGGTGTTCTATTATCGCGCGCATCGACAGCATGTTTCCAGCGCAGTACATCCCGATGTTCTTTCCTTTTATTGAATGCTTTTTATTTTATCTGGAATAAACAGTTGTTTTTAAAAGAGACTGAATTTATCACTCGTCGGGCTTGACCATGGCTTCCGGCCCCGTTTTCTGAAGGGGAATTTTTCCTCTGGCGGCCAACGTGATTTTTGCTCGAGCTTTGGTTTGCCCCGCGAGTGTCGGAACTTTAGTGACAATAGTCCACACTTTTGCGCGTAGCTATGACAGATTGTCTCAACGTACCTGGTGCAAGCGCCCAGTTTACAGCTGCATTTACGCCTCCCGCCCATGCGGATCCTGTGCATGAGCAATTAGAAGACCGGAGAAGCGAACGATCGGATTTCGATATTAGCGGAATGATTGGCCTACTGCCCCAGCTACTTTAATCAGAGGCACATTTTATGGTGGGAAGCGAGCCAGTTTCGTTAGCACCCACTCGCTTGTATCGCGATAACCAGCTGCAGCTGAATTTGCTCTGGCCGATGTTTAAAGGATACGCCGACAACAAATCTGTACAAGGTTTTTTCATGAATTCGATGAATATTAGATGGCAATGGCAATTTCGGACAGTGCTTTAACAATGCGTGTGATTTATGTAGCTTTAGTAGGTTCAGCAATACCCAGGAGGCGTAAACAGCTGTCATTCACAACAAAGCAGGATTTTATAGAGCTCTTTCGAAAAGAATGTTTCCCACCTGATTACGTCATCCGAATGAAAGACGAACTGTGCGCCAAGATGCAAGGCAAAAACGAGAGTTTGCTCAAATTTTTGTGTAGTTTTCAAGAGCTGCATAGGCGGGCGGATCCTGGAGATCCTCGGTGTCTCATGCTATACATCGGTGCCACGGCCATCCAAGGTACCAGTCGTACCTCCGGCGCTCGCACCCACTAAGTGATACAGCAAAAAGATTTTCCGCCTCTCTCGCTGCTTAGTGGACTGGCCCTTTCTTGGTAATAAAGCGTCTATCTCAGCTCAAGCAAGGCTCGAGGCTTTTTTGTCCGGCGGGAGAAATCAGCGTGGGCCGGCCAGCGTGCAAGGGCTATCGGAATGTGCATGAACGACGGTGCGAAGCTTTGAGAGAAGAAGACTGAATCAGTGAATGCAGGAATGGCTTAGGCGTATTTTCGTGAGTTTCTTCCAGTAGAGCAGCAAGACCATGGTAGAATTAGTATGGTAGCGTCATAGAAGCCTGTGTGTCAACTCTGAGCGAGTCTTTAGTTTCCCAGCTCCCCCTGCGAACTGTGAGGCAAAACAAACACGTGACGTTGCTTGTGACGTCACAATGACGTATTTTTTGCGGGGAATTTGATTGTCTTTTTAGTTATGAACGAAAAATAAGGCCAACAACGAGGGAGGCAGAACGATGCTCGGATGAGGCAGAAAAATGGACACCGTAACTGTTCAGCCAACTTTACTTCACATGGATTTCTACTGTCAAGTTTTATGTTAACTGAAATGTTACGGCATTTTTAACCACCTTATCATAGCATCGTTCTGCCTCCGTCGTCGTTACCCTAGTCTTTCGTCGCGCGTAATGTAAACGTATTCTGGGGCTTATTTCTCCGGGCACGTTTGTGAACAAAGGCCTTCAAGTGAATTTGGCAAGCACATGGATAGAATACCATGGCTTGAGGGCTTTCACTATGGGCATAAATGAGTGAAGCTGTGCTGCATAAAAAGCCAGGCTTTATTAATTCACGATTACTTACATAGACGCTTCGCGACAATGCAAATCTTTAAGTGTAGGAAAGCGACCACCACTCATTCGTCACGGTCTTCATGAAATCCTCGTGATAACAAAATGAGCTGAGCATAGGTCTCCAAACGAGACGCGGTGAGATTATAAAAGGGTAAAAGATCCTGCTAACAAACAAAGTACATATCAGTGTCAAAGAACAAAAAAAAACGAACGGAATAACTAACGCTAGCGCTAGAACACCAACCTGTAAGAGCTTAGGTAAGCAATTCAAATTGGGATTGCTAGTATTTAGAAGTTAATGCGCCTGAGAAGTGAAAATATCTTCGATATAGCTTCGCTGCAATAAATCTCGCCCTGTTCACGGTTCCATTATTTTACTTGCGCTTCATTTGCCACTGAGAGGAGTCTATGTGAGACTACAAATTTACAACTTTAGCATTTAACATGTTCACGAAAAAGATGCCAATGACAATAGGAACATCCCTGTGATAACAGCTAAATCACATTCAGCGAACGTTGGTGCGGTAATACGTCATAGTAAGCAAAACACGCAGCAAAGGGAGCGGAACGGAAGGCTTTGAGCAATGCGACACGCGTCTTGGGGGCAATAAAATCTCACCTTCACCGTTCAATTAAAACATGCAGCGATACGCCGCTCATGCAGA